>NC_058519.1:188253641-188556671 GCF_904849725.1 Hordeum vulgare subsp. vulgare | reverse complement strand
GAGGCAATCTTTATGAGATGTTCTATGCGGATGCCTGAACCGTGAGTGGAAGAATAGTATGATAGTAGTTGTACTTCCACAGTCCTGTGTGACTTGTGAAGTATGGTTGTGTCGTGAAATGAATTCCGGAGGCATAGATAAATAATGTATAGGAAGCTTGGAAGCCTCTGATGAGTAGTTTCATGTTTTCAGTAGTTTGCTCTTTGGTTAAGGTTGTACTGAACTATGTAATGGTGTGTATGAACCATGGTGTATATACAACAGTTGCTTGTTACCATGTTGTTCGGATGTTCATTTCCGCATTCCATGTGTTCAATGCATTCTTAATCCATAGTTATTGTTGATGTTGATATTGCTCTAAGCTGTGAGTTTGTTTGTCAGGATGGTGTTCACTAGGTTGAACCGTGCCCCTGCTCATGAGCAAGGAGAGGGTAGTCAAGCATAGCAGGAGGAACTGCATCACCCGCTCTCTCTGGCGGAAGTTATGCTTGAGGCAGAGAGAAACAAAAGGGACACCAACCGTCTGTTAGAGCGTATTGAGAAAAATACGGCTCGTCAGCCTAGTAATGATGCAGTGTCCCTCAATGACTTTGTGAAGCTGAATCCTCCAAAGTTCCATCACTCCGTCGATCCCCTCGACGCTGATGATTGGATGTGCAGTATATCGCGCAAGATTCGCTCAGCAAATGTTTCTGAGCCAACAAGGTGACCTTTGCGGCGTACTTCCTTGAAGGCCCTGCCAATCTGTGGTGGGAGAACTTTGAAGCTATGCGTCCTGTTGGACCAGTAGCCACATGGGCAGACTTCAGTGCAGCCTTCCGTCTACACTATATTCCAGAGGGCCACATGGACAAAAAGAGAGAGGAGTTTTGTGCATTCACCCAGGGAAAGTTGACCGTGGATGCCTATAGCCGTGAGTTCGGTAACCTCGCCCGCTATGCAACTGAAGAGGTGTCAACTAACACTAAGAAGCAAGCAAGATTCTGAAAGGGTCTGAGCCCTAAACTTCGTCGTGATCTGCGCCTCCATGAATGTCCAAGCTTTCAAGCTCTTGTCAACAAGGCAATCAGTGCCGAGACTGGTCATACTTACTATGAAGCCACAAAGAAGCACTCCCGTGACTCTGGCTCGTCATCTGGTTCCGCGTTCCCAAAACGCAGGCTGTGGGTTCCAAATAGTTCTGTGCCGCCAAAATACACTCCGAGGCCATCCTATGTGGCGCCTCACGCGAATCAGACCAACCCTCTAGCAAAAACCTATTGTGGCCCAGCTAGCAATGCTGCACCACGTGCCAATCAGGTGATCTGTTAGAAGTGTGGAGAACCAGGGCACTATTCCCGAGAGTGTCCTTAGAATATGGGTGCCAAGCAACCCGGAAAGTCCGTTGGGCAAGGCAAGTCGGGCAAAGCTTACTATGTGAAGCCAACTCCTGCACGTGGCCTTGTATACTATGTTTCAGCAGAAGAAGCTGCAGAGGATCCCGACGTCTTACTGGGTACGCTCCTTGTTAATCATCACCCAACGTCTTTTCTTTTTGACACTAGGTCTTCTCATTCCTTCATTTCAGAAAGTTATGCACAGTTGCATAACATGTATTTCTGTGATATGCCAATTCCGTTGGTTGTCCAAACCCCTGGTAGTAAGTGGCAAACCTCCAGGATAACCTATGACAATGAAATTCTAGTAGACAGGCTAGCTTTTCTAGGATCTTTGATAGCCCTGAAATCTTCGATATCAATATCATCTTGGGTATGGACTGGATGTCAGCTCATTATGCTAAGATTGATACTCATTCTAGAAATGTTCAGATTACCCATCCCTCGGGTGAGATAGTCAATGTCTCTACGCGAGTTGCCAAATGCCAACTCTATTCCGTCAATGCCAACCCTCTTCCGGAACTTGAAGACATCCCGGTAGTCTGTGACTACCCGGATGTTTTTCCAGAGGAACTGCCGGGAATTCCACCTGACACAGATGTAGAGTTTGTGATAGACCTTGTTCCGGGAACCGTTCCAATAGCCAGAAGACCTTATAAGATGGCACCCCTAGAGCTAGCCGAACTTAAGAAGCAACTAGATGAGGCCTTGAATAAAGGTTTCATTCGTCCTAGCTCTTCTCCTTGGGCTTGTCTCGTCCTCTTCGTCAAGAAGAAAGACGGAACGGATCGAATGGTTCTAGTTTACCGACCAGTTAATCTGGTCACCATAAAGAACAAATATACGCTCCCCGGGATCAACTATCTGTATGATCAGCTCGCTAGATCCTCAGTCTTCTCAAAAATGGATTTGAGGTTGGGATACCATCAAATCAAGATCAAGAACGGGGACATTCCAAAAACGGCTTTTGTTAGTCGTTATGGCCAATACGAGTACACCGTCATGTCCTTCGGTTTAACCAATGCCCCAGCCACCTTCTCTCGCTTGATGAATTCAATCTTCATGGAGTATTTGGATAAATTCGTCGTAGTATACCTCGATGATATTCTCATCTACTTGAAGAACGAACAAGAACATGCCGAGCATCTAAGGCTGGTATTGATGAAACTTCAAGAGCATCGCCTTTATGCCAAGATTTCAAAATGTTAATTTTGTTTACCAGAAGTGACCTATCTAGGCCACGTAATCTCTAGTAAGGGTATTTCTGTCAATCCTGAGAGAGTTCAAGCTGTCCTTGATTGGACTCAACCTGAATCGATTAAGCAAGTTAGGAGTTTTCTCCAATGTTGCAAAGCCTCTAACTGAACTCCTGAAGAAAGATAAAAAGTTCGAGTTGACACCATAGTGTGAGCATAGTTTTCAGGAACTGAAAAGATGCCTCACTTCCGCACCTGTGTTGCTACCACCAGATTTCTCTAAGGACTTTGTTATCTACTGCGACGCCTCGTGACAAGGATTAGGTTGCATTCTCATGCAGGATCGTCATGTGATTGCATATGCATCTCGACAGTTGCGTCCACATGAGGATAATTATCCCACACATGATCTTGAGCTTGCAGCAGTAGTCCATGCACTGAAAACCTGGCGACATTACCTTCTTGGTAATCATTGCGAAATATTCACTGATCAAAAAAGTCTGAAATATATTTTCACCCAGCCGGATTTGAATCTCACACAAAGACGGTGGGTTGAGTCGATCATGGATTACGACTTAGGGATAACTTACACCCCGGGGAAGGCCAATGTTATGGCTGATGCACTAAGTCGTAAGTCTTATTGTAACAACCTATTGCTACAACGAGGTCAACCACATCTCTATGAGAAATTTCTGAAGTTAAATCTTCACATTGTTCCTCAAGGATTCCTTTCTACCCTGGTGGTGAAGCCTACTCTTAGGGATCAAATCATAGCCGTGCAGGCATATGATAAGGGTATATCCCGGATCAAGGAGAATATTGCTACCACCAGATAACCTTAATGGCTACTCATAAAATTGTCAAGATAAGTGTGAGTGTCGTGGACGGCATTTCCGTAGGGAGACGGAATGATTCCACGATTGAGTATTCTTGTGGGGTTAGTGGAATCGTGTGCGAGAAACATAGTTGTCAAAACTATTTAAAAATGCAAGTTGTCTAGCCAAGAGTCAAATGATGGCTTTTTGCATGAAACCCCACAACTCCTTGTTGATACATTGCATGAATAGATAGTTTATCCCACAGTCTTGCTGAGTACTTTTGTACTCACGTTTGCTTAATAAATTGTTGGAGAGGTTGTTAATGACCCTAATGGAGGGTTCTACCTAGACATCGACGATGACGAGTAGCTGGTATCCCAGCTATGATCTGGCCCTAGGATGGGTCTGTACATAGTCAGGCCATGTGCCTTTGTCTTTCCATCTGTCTGTACTCAGACAGTTTTAACTCTTCCGCTGGCTTTTAAGACTGGTGTGTATGAATCATGATGATGGTTTGTGAGGCCCCTACCTGTGTAATATTTTGTGTGTGGCTCTTCTGAGCCTTCTAAATAAAGTTTGTATGTTTATGGTTATGTTGTGATGCCATTGATGTATCTATGCATATCGGTATGCCATGCGTATATGTGTTGTACTTGATATGTATGGGGTTCGAATACCTAGTCGTATGCTTTAGTAGAACTCCTTACAGGGAAATGCCCCTTTGTGATTCCATCGAGCCATGGTAGTTCACTGCTGCTCCGGACACATTGGTTGACCGGCATGTGTCCTTCTTAGCTGTTGTGTCTGTCCCGTTGGGAAATGTCACGCGATGTAATGGAGTCCTTGTAGCTTGCTACGACTCGTCTACATTCGCTGGTGATCGACACATGCTTTGCTACGTCATGTATGCCTGTCCCTGTGCGGATATTCCGCTTTGGTTCATGACTAGACATGTCGATCCGGGTTCTTTGACATTGGAATGCTAGCGACACAATTGCATACATGAGTCAAAAGGTGCAAACGGTCTCGGCTAAGGTAAGGATGCAGTTGTGGGGATAACCGTGCATGAGACCGCAAAGAGATGTAATGTGTTACAGGTTGGATTCCTATGGCTTAGGATCGGGGTCCTGAGAGCGTTGGTATCAGAGCCTGACTGACTGTAGGATTACTAAGCCAAACTGGTCGAAGTTGAGTCTAGAATTGCTTTAGTTATATATAAGGGAATTGTTTGTGGAAGGGAACGTAAGACTCTTGTTTCTCTTCTCAAGTTATTCTATTCTGCTCATCCTCGTCTTTTCTGCGGGGATTAAGGACTAGGTTACTTATCTTTCTCTTAGGTTCGTGTTTCTGATCGGTAGATTATAGGACAACGAGTCGAGAGTTACCTCGGGTTTCTTTTATTCCAAGGAAAAGATAGTAAGTTTTGATGACCATGGAATTGAACTTGATAGTTGAGTGGTTATGCTATCGTATCTTTGTCGGTTGTCTCAAAATTGTTTTTGAGCATTTACAGCCGTTATGCTACCCAATTTTGTCTTCAGAGCTCTAATGCTTTTGCATTACTCTCTATTTTCAGATGCCTAGCCGTCCTTCTCGTCAGGTGGTCCGTCTGACTAGGTGCATTGATGTGTCGGGTCACACGGCCATGCTAGTCAGGATGATGTGAGTATCCGGTTAGCGCTCGTACCCAGAGTACACAGTGGAGGAGTAGTACCTGGATTTTAATCAGAGTCAGTACCTCTGCACTGTTAGGGTATTCCCAGATTACCCTGGAGTTGAGGAGCCGATCCATTGGTCTTATGGATCGGGGGCACTGTTGACATGGCAGTACAAGATGCTGCCTATTCAATGCTGACCATCATGAGGGCTAGACATGCTCTATTGCAGAATTCAGAGTTCTGCTATGTTCCTGCCTCTCAGCCAGGTGAAGAGGGATACCTCAGTGGGGTCTACTTTGATTCCTCTATGGACGATCCGCTGTTGTAGTCCACTATACTGAGATGTTAGAGAATAGAGACAGGGATGCTCGTGCCCTTCGTATGGAGCTCTATGCTACACGTGCCCGTCTATGGACGGCTTTGACACACCTGGCACCTGTAGTCCAGACAGGGTATGGAGATAAGGAGATGCTGAACCCTGTTAGGACCCATCTTCCGGCTCATGTTGACTAGCCTGCTATAGGAGGAGTCACCCCTCTTCGGGGACCTCTACTACCACCAGTCAGGGGACCAAGGCCACACTCGTGTCCTTACGGTTCCCAGGGGTCTCAGGCTCGAGTGTTTCCTGATCCACAGGTTGAGCTTCCACGCCATGGAGGCAATCTTTATGAGATGTTCTATGCGGATGCCTGAACCGTGAGTGGAAGAATAGTATGGTAGTAGTTGTACTTCCACAGTCCTGTGTGACTTGTGAAGTATGGTTGTGTCGTGAAATGAATTCCGGAGGCATAGATAAATAATGTATAGGAAGCTTGGAAGCCTCTGATGAGTAGTTTCATGTTTTCAGTAGTTTGCTCTTTGGTTAAGGTTGTGCTGAACTATGTAATGGTGTGTATGAACCATGGTGTATATACAACAGTTGCTTGTTACCATGTTGTTCGGATGTTCATTTCCGCATTCCATGTGTTCAATGCATTCTTAATCCATAGTTATTGTTGATGTTGATATTGCTCTAAGCTGTGAGTTTGTTTGTCAGGATGGTGTTCACTAGGTTGAACCGTGCCCCTGCTCATGAGCAAGGAGAGGGTAGTCAAGCATAGCAGGAGGAACTGCATCACCCGCTCTCTCTAGCGGAAGTTATGCTTGAGGCAGATAGAAACAAAAGGGAGACCAACAGTTTGTTAGAGCGTATTTAGCAAAATACGGCTCGTCAGCCTAGTAATGATGCAGTGTCCCTCAATGACTTTGTGAAGCTGAATCCTCCAAACTTCCATCACTCCGTCGATCCCCTCGACGCTGATGATTGGATGTGCAGTATATCACGCAAGATTCGCTCGGAAAATATTTCTGAGGCCGACAAGGTGACCTTTGCGGCGTACTTCCTCGAAGGCCCTGCCAATCTATGGTGGGAGAACTTTGAAGCTATGTGTCCTGTCGGACCAGTAGCCACGTGGGCAGACTTTAGTGCAGCCTTCCGTCTACACTATATTCCAGAGGGCCTCATGGACAAAAAGAGAGAGGAGTTTTGTGCATTGACCTAGGGAAAGTTTACCGTGGATCCTTGTAGCCGCGAGTTCGGTAACCTCGCCCGCTATGCAACTGAAGAGGTGTCAACTGACACCAAGAAGCAAGCTAGATTCCGAAAGGGTCGTAGCCCTGAACTTCGTCGTGATCTACGCCTCCATGAATGTACAAGCTTTCAAGCTCTTGTCAACAAGGTAATTAGTGCCGAGACTGGTCATACTTACTATAAAGCCACAGAGAAGCACGCCCGTGACTCTGGCTCGTCATCTGGTTCCGCGTTCCCAAAACGCAGGTTGTGGGTTCCAAATAGTTCTATGCCGCCAAGATACACTCCGAGGCCATCCTATGTGGCGCCTCACGCGAATCAGACCAACCCTCCAGCAAAAACCCATGGTGGCCCAGCTAGCAATGCTGCACCACGTGCCAATCAGGTGATCTGTTACTAGTGTGGAGAACCAGGGCACTATTCCCGAGAGTGTCCTTAGAATATGGGTGCCAAGCAACCCGAAAAGTCCGTTGGGCAAGGCAAGTCGGGCAAAGCTTACTATGTGAATCCAACTCCTACACGTGGCCGTGTGAACTATGTTTCAGCAGAAGAAGCTGCAGAGGATCCCGACGTATTACTGGGTATGCTCCTTGTTAATCATCACCCAACGTCTGTTCTTTTTGACACTGGGTCTTCTCATTACTTCATTTCAGAAAGTTATGCACAGTTGCATAACATGTATTTCTGTGATATGCCAATTCCGTTCGTTGTCCAAACTCCTGGTAGTAAGTGGGAAACCTCCGGGATAACCTATGACAATGAAATTCTAGTAGACAGGCTAGATTTTCTAGGATCTTTGATAGCCCTGAAATCTTCGGATATAAATATCATCTTGGGTATGGACTGGATGTCAGCTCATTATGCCAAGATTGATACTCATTCTAGAAATGTTCAGATTACCCATCCCTCGGGTGAGATAGTCAATGTCTCTACGCGACTTGCCAAATGCCAACTCTATTCCATCAATGCCAACCCTCTTCCGGAACTTCAAGACATCCCGGTAGTCTGTGACTACCCGGATGTTTTTCCTGAAGAACTGCCAGGAATTCCACCTGACAGAGATGTAGAGTTTGTGATAGACCTTGTTCCGGGAACCGTTCCAATAGCCAGAAGACCTTATAAGATGGCACCCCTAGATCTACCCGAACTTAAGAAGCAACTAGATGAGGCCTTGAATAAAGGTTTCATTCATCCTAGCTCTTCTCCTTGGGCTTGTCTCGTCCTCTTCGTCAAGAAGAAAGACGGAACGGATCGGATGGTTGTAGATTACCGAACAGTTAGTCTGGTCGCCATAAAGAACAAATATATGCTCCCCAGGATCAACGATCTGTATGATCAGCTCGCTGGATCCTCAGTCTTCTCAAAAATGGATTTGAGGTTGGGATACCATCAAATCAAGATCAAGAACGGGGACATTCCAAAAACGGCTTTTGTCAGTCGTTATGGCCAATACGAGTACACCGTCATGTCCTTCGGTTTATCCAAAGCCCCAGCCACCTTCTCTCGCTTGATGAATTCAATCTTCATGGAGTATTTGGATAAATTCGTCGTAGTATACCTCAATGATATTCTCATCTACTCGAAGAACGAACAAGAACATGCCGAGCATCTAAGGTTGGTATTGATGAAACTTCAAGAGCATCGCCTTTATGCCATGATTTCAAAATGTGAATTTTGTTTACCAGAAGTGACCTATCTAGGCCACGTAATCTCTGGTAAGGGTATTGCTGTCAATCCTGAGAGAGTTCAAGATGTCCTTGATTGGACTCAACCTGAATCGGTTAAGCAAGTTACGAGTTTTCTTGGTTTAGAGAGCTACTGTCGCTGCTTTGTCGAGAATTTCTCCAATGTTGCAAAGCCTCTAACTGAACTCTTGAAGAAATATAAAAAGTTCGAGTGGACACCATAGTGTGAGCATAGTTTTCAGGAACTGAAAAGATGCCTCACTTTCGCACCTGTGTTGCTACCACCAGATTTCTCAAAGGACTTTGTTATCTACTACGACGCCTCGCGACAAGGATTAGGTTGCATTCTCATGCAGGATCGTCATGTGATTGCATACGCATCTCGACAGTTGCGTCCACATGAGGATAATTATCCCACACATGATCTTGAGCTTGGAGCAGTAGTCCATGCACTTAAAACCTGGCGACATTACCTTCTTGGTAATCATTGCAAAATATTCACTGATCACCAAAGTCTGAAATATATTTTCACCCAGCCGGATTTGAATCTCAGGCAAAGACGGTGGGTTGAGTTGATCACGGATTACGACTTAGGGATAACTTACACCCCGGGGAAGGCCAATGTTATGGCTGATGCACTAAGTCGTAAGTCTTATTGTAACAACCTGATGCGACAACGAGGTCAACCACATCTCTATGAGAAATTTCGGAAGTTAGATCTTCACATTGTTCCTCAAGGATTCCTTTCTACCCTGGTGGCGAAGCCTACTCTTAGGGATCAAATCGTAGCCGTGCACACATATGATAAGGCTATATCCCGGATCAAGGAGAATATTGCTAGCGGAAACGCTAGAGATTTCTCTATCAATGAGCAAGGTGTTGTGTTCTTTTAGAACCGTCTAGTGGTTCCAAAGAGCAAATGTCTGCGGCAATTTATCCTTAAGGAGGCTCATGATTCTCCTCTCACCATTCATTTTGGTAGTACTAAGATGTATCAGGACCTGCGCCAGAGGTTTTGGTGGACTAGGATGAAGAGAGAAATTGCTGAGTTCGTTGTTAACTGCGACGTTTGTCGTTGTGTTAAGGCAGAACATCAAAGGCCCGCTGGCACCCTTCAACCTTTGGCTATTCCTGAATGGAAATGGGATAAAGTCAGTATAGATTTGATCACCGGATTTCCCAAGACCAAGAAAGGAAATAATGCTATCTTTGTGGTCATTGACCATCTTTCCAAAGTAGCTCATTTTCTTGCAGTTCGTGAGAGTATAACAGAGTTATACATCTCTCGAATAGTGTCTCTTCATGGTGTTGCTCTGGAGATTAACTCAGACCGTGGAAGTATTTATACTTCTTGTTTCTGGGAGAGTTTTCAGAATGCCATGGGGACTCACTTATCTTTTAGCACTGCTTTCCATCCTCAATCAAGTGGTCAAGTAGACCGAGTGAATCAAGTCCTAGAAGATATGCTCCGAGCTTGTGTTATATCGTTCGGTATGAATTGGGAGAAGTGCCTTCCATTTGCCGAGTTCTCTTATAACAATAGTTATCAATCAAGCTTGGGCAAAGATCCTTTTGAAGTTCTGTATGGACAAAGATGTCGAACACCTCTTAATTGGTCAGAAACCGGAGAGAGGCAACATTTTGGCCCGGATAAGATCCAGGATGCAGAAGAGCAAGTTCGCATTATTCGTGAAAAGTTGAAAACAACCCAGTCTCGTCAAAAGAGCCAATATGATCATCATCATCAGGCTGTGACCTTTGAATTTGACGAGAAGGCTTACCTTCGGGTTACACTTTTGAAGGGAACCCATCGTTTCGGTATCAAGGGCAAGTTGGCTCCTCGTTACATTGGTCCTTTTCGCATTCTTGCCAAACGAGGAGAAGTTCCCTACCAATTGGAACTTTCTCCGCATCTTTCCAATGTTCATGATGTTTTCCATGTCTCGCAACTCAGGCGTTGCTTTTCGGATCCTATCCGTGAAGTGGACCACGAAACGCTTGATCTCCAAGATAACCTTTCATACCGAGAATACCCTGTGTGTATTCTTGATCAAGCTGAGCGTACCACTCGACGTCAAAACCTCAAGTTTCTTAAGGTTCAATGGTCAAATCATTCCGAAAAGGAGGCAACATTGGAAAGAGAGGATCGTCTCCGACTTGAGTACCCCGCGCTATTCCCGACGACTTCCAAATCTCGGGACGAGATTCATTTGAGTGGGGGTGAGTTGTCACATCCCTGATCCCTATTAGGCTTAGTAAGATGTGCTCATGTTTTCTTTCAATGCATAGAAGGAAATCAAATGAAAACCAAAAAGGAAAGCAAGAAAACCAAAGCAAAACCCTAGCAACCCCTCATTCAAAAGCATTTCAAAATTGATGTCAAATCAATGAACACAAAATGGCCTTAAGAAAAGTTCATCTTTTGTGATAATTATAGAAACAAAGATATCAGAGATGAAACTTATTTTCAAACCAATTTTGGCATTTTAAATTTAAGTTAAAAGCTACTGAAATCAATTATATATTTGATTTCAAATAATTTAAAGTTTCCAAAAATGTTGAAAAACTTTATGAGTGGTTGGAAATATTCCAACTAACACTCTGTTATTTTTCAAACTATTTTTAGGAATAGTTTGGAGCCAAAAATAAATGAAACAATATCAGAAAGAATAAATCAGAAAACAGGAAGGAAAGAAAATAGAAAAAACTTACTTGTCGCTCACCTGGCCCACGCCTAGCTACTCCCCGTCGTCTTCCTTGCCAGCGAGCAGCAGGAGGTGGCCGCCGCTCATTCTGGCGCGGCCACGCACCTGTGCGCCTGCGTGGCCACCGCGTCACGCTGGCGCAACGGGGATAAGCTCCCCGAAGGCCTCCCCGAGCCCATCCCCTCCCCATTTGCTCTGTTCTCCCTCCCCCTCTCGGGCGCCATGACCGCAAGCTCAAGCTTGAGCTCGCCGTTGCTCCTGCCCCTCTCCCTCTCTCCTGAGCCGCGCAATAGCTTCGCCGTCACCCCCTGAAGCTTTCCAGCTAGTCGGTCGACGCCGAGAAGCCATGAAACGTTGTGAAGCCGTCGTCTTCTTCCTCGGGTCACCGGAGCTTCGCCGTCGTCGTTCTCCCTCCTCAGGCCATCCCAGCGCCCACTCTCGACGCCTCTGCACTCCCCGTGAGCTCAGGGTCCTTTCCCCTAAGTTTTCCCCCTCGATCCCTTCCTCTATGCCTCGATTCTACCGGAGCCCGACGAGATCTGCCGCGGGACCTCGTCGTCGGTAGCTCTCCGGTGATCGGTTGGTCCATCTGAGGCCACCAACGGCTTCAGTGTGTCGCGTAGATGTTGTAGGAGCCCAGCACGGCGCATGATGCCCTCTCTTTCGATGACCCCAATGATGCCCGAGCTTCGACCACCGCCAAGCTCGTTGCCGGCGTCATCTTCGGCCATTTCATCCCCGGCTGCGTGCAAAAATGGAGCCGCGGGTGAAGTGCCGTTCGTCTGGTGCCCTCCGCGTGAAGTTCGGTCGTCGGAGATGGATTTCCGAGCCCCTCCGCCGTTCTGGTGGTCGCCGGAGGCTCACCGCCGGCGAGGTCGACCTCGCCGCCGGTGGATCTGACCCCCCTTAGCCTATGACAGGTGGGGGCAGCCCTTGGTTAATTAAGTTTAGGATTAATAAAAATAATTAATTATATAAAAACTTAAACATACACCGACATGTGGGTCCAACCCTGATAATTAGCTAATTAAGTTAAATTTAAACTAAAACCTGGCCAGAGTCACTAACCACTGGGTCCCACTGATGAGGTTTGACTTTCAACGACCAGTTCGACCTGCTAATGTCATGCTGATGCAATAAAAGCTTTTCTGTTTAAAAATAATAACATATTAAGTTCAAAACTTTGGAAATTCAAGGAATCCAATGGTGCTATTCTCATCCATGAAAAACAATGTTATGAAACAACATCAGGTCAAATCAATTAAAAGAATGTGATAAATTATAATTCAAATGATATTTGAATTATGATTTCAAATCAATATCACCCCAAAGGGTTCTGCTAGTCATCTGAAACCATGCTACATTGCATTTCATGCATCATTTTGTTGCATATGTTTGATATTGATTGATTGTTGTCATTCCGGTAGGCTCCGCCCCTCCGGATACGTCTGATTATCCGACTGACTTATATCACCCCTCTGTTGAGCAACAAGGCAAGCAACCATTTTGATCATCCCGATAAATCTCATGTTCTCGCTCCTGCTCTTATTTATTGCATTAGGATAAAATGCTGTAAGTTCTTTTGCCACGTTAGTTGAACGTACTTCCTTTGCATGACCTGTCCTTGTCACAGTAAATAGCTGAACCTTGCAACCTAGCATACCTGGAAGATGCATGAGCCATGATCTACCTTATCCTGCGATGCATGCTATGCTTAGATTTGTGTATGGTCTATCATCTGGGTGATGAACATGATAGTGATAATGTGATCAGTAGTAAAGGTTGTGTGTTGAACTTGATTTGGTAAAGGTACCGGTGAAAGGCTATGTAGGAGTACATGGCGGGTTGTTTCATTGGAACCGTCCTTAGGAACTGAGTTCCGTGTATGTAATCCAAGACTAGATACTACCACACGTTGGGATACTTAATTGACCCTCTCGACTTATTAATCGCTTAGTACTCGGTCCAGGAGTTGCAAGTAGTTTTCTCGTGTTTATAGTCATGTTGGAGGCCGTGCGTAGCGCTCACCTTAGAGCTGGGCCATGGTGCGGTAGGCAGTGGCACAGTGTACCAAGTGGCACCCGGATGGTGGGCTTGGGAACCCTGCGCACATCGTTTGGGGTCGTGGCAGAAACCTTGGCCGGACTTCCGTGCGGGTTACCCTCAGATAGGCGATAGACCTGGACCAAGTATTAGCGTGGTTAACGGTCGTGGCCGACTCCCTCACTGGGCTTCTGCTTGAAGGTTGCCGAGGTGCATGACGTGCACATGGCGATAAGTGGCGAGAGCATGTCTGAAGAAGTGCACCCCTGTAGGGTTATGATCTATTCGAATAGCCGCGTCCGCGGATATGGACTGCTTGGAAGCATATGTTGTTCATAGATAACTATAATGGCTACTCATAAAATTGTCCAGATAAGCGTGAGTGTCGTGGACGGCATTTCCGTAGGGAGACGGAATGATTCCACGATGGAGTATTGTTGTGGTGTTAGTGGACTCGTGTGTGAGAAACATAGTTGTCAAAACTATTTAAAAATGCAAGTTGTCTAGCCAAGAGTTAAATGTTGGCTTTGTGCATGAAACTCCACAACTCCTTGTTGATACATTGCATGAGTAGATAGCTTATCCTAAAGTCTTGCTGAGTACTTTTGTACTCACGTTTCCTTAATAAAATTTTGCAGAGTTTGTTAATGACCCTAATAGAGGGTTCTACCTAGACAACGACGACGACGAGTAGCTGGTATTCCAGCTACGATCTGGCCCTAGGATGGGTCTGTAGATAGTCAGGTCATGTGCCTTTGTCTTTCCATCTGTCTGTACTCAAACAGTTTTAACTCTTCCGCTGGCTTGTAAGACTTGTGTGTATGAATCATGATGATTGGTCGTGAGGCCCCTACCTGTGTAATGTTTTGTGTGTGGCTCTTCCGAACCTTCTAAATAAAGTTTGTATGTTTATGATTATGTTGTGATGCCATCGATGTATCTATGCATATCGGTATGCCATGCGTACGTGTGTTGTACTTGATATGTATGGGGTTCGAATACCTATTCGTATGCTTTAGTAGCACTCCTCACAGGGAAATGCCCCTTTGTGATTCCATCGAGCCATGGTAGTCCGCTACTGCTCCAGACACATTGGTTGACCGGCATGTGTCCTTCTTAGCTGCTGTGTCTGTCCCGTTGGGAAATGTCATGCGATGTAATGGAGTCCTTGTAGCTTGCTACGACTCGTCTACATTCGCTGGTGATCGACACCTGCTTTGCTGGGTCATGTATGCCTGTCCCTGTGCGGAACTGCCGCTTTGTTTCATGACTAGACATGTCGATCCAGGTTCTTTGACATTGGAATGCTAGCGACACAATTGCATACGTGAGTCAAAAGGCACAAACGGTCCCGGCTAAGGTAAGGTTGGAGATGTGGGGATAACCGTGCGTGAGACCGCAAAGAGATGTAATGTGTTACAGGCTGGATTCCTATGGCTTAGGATCGGGGTCCCGACATGGTAGTAGGAGGCGCACCCTCTCTTCTTTATGTTTGGGTTCCTGCGAAAAAACATGACCACCTGTTCTCACTTATGCATGGATCCGAGCAGAAGAAGAAAAAGAACAAAATATATCTATCCTCTCTTCATCTCCTACCTCCCGAACGAGATACAAGGGAGATGACACAACCTATCGGAGAAGAGGCAGCACGAACCATCGAATCCAACAAAGGGCCTCCTGCCTGGGTAGTCTGCCGGGTCTCGGAGCCACTGTGCCCGATAGGTAGCCCTCGCACTCGCCGCCTATCCTGACGGGGTCGCGCAACACGGCGAGGTCATCTTTGTCCAATGGAAGTTGAGGGTACAATCTTGGACTTCTAGGTGAGCGCAACCTGGGACACCATGAGGCTGCACCGCAGGTCACCGGATCCGGTGAAGGGCCTCCTACCCTACTAGTCCGTGGATATCGGGCGTGCCACGACCACAAGATCGTGACCCCTGCTCGGCCGCACACAAGTCCTCCCTCACTTGTGCTTGCGCCCGCCTTCCTATTTTGTGCCGCACCACCGACGGTGACGCCCATCCACGATCTCATGGATCCCTTCACCATCTCCCGCTGTGTACTGTGCTCCACCGATGACCGTTTACTTTAAGCACATGAGCAATGATAGTGGCGGTACAACAGAGCAGTTGGGGAACGTTGCTTGTGAAACAAAAAAAATTCCTACGCTCATCAAGATTAATCTAGGAGATGCACATCTATGAGAGGAGAGATTGAATATACATATCCTTGTAGATCGCTAAGAGGAAGCATTAAAGAACGTGGTTGATGTAGTGGTACGTCTTCGCGATCTTATCACGATCCATCCCATGAACTCCCGATCGAGCGCCAAATGGCCGACACCTCCGAGTTCAGCACACGTACACCTTGATTACATCTTCGCCTCCTCGATCCAGCAAGTGAGGGAGGAGTGGTATATGAGTTCCCCGGCAACGCGATGGTGTGGCGGTGTTGGTGGAGTAGCTTCCCGATAGGGCTTCGCCAAGTAACGCCGAGAAAACTAGAGGAGGAGACGATCTAGAGGGTGAGGGAGGGGTTGGGCCATGGCGTGTGTGTTGCAGCCCTCCCTCCCCTCTCATGTATATAGGAGGAGAGGAGGAGGTCGGCTCAGCCAGGGTTCCCACCTTTTGTACGGGGGGCGGCGGCCAAGGGGTTGGGTGCGGAGGCCCCATAGGGTGACGTGCCACCCAAGGCAAGGATGGCGGGCCCCTATGTGGGCTTAGCCCCTACCTTCCGTGGCATGGGCCTTGGTGGGAGGGGAGTACAGTCCACCAGGGGCTGGCGGACCCCCCTCTCACAGCCCATGGGGCCATCTATGGTAGGTGGACCCTCCCGGTGGACACCCGGGACACTCTGGGCACTCCCATCACAAATCCGGCATATCCTGGAACTTTTCCGGACCTTGAATACCAACTTCCTATATATCAATCTTTACCTCCGAACCATTCCTGAGCTCCTCGTGATGTCCGTGATCTCATCCAGGACTCCGAACAACTTTCGTCTATCAACACACATAAATCGTTAATACCAAATCATCACCGAACCTTAAGTGTGCACACCCTGCTAGTTCAGAACTATCCACTACAGGAATCAACTTTTTGTCGTCTGCCATGGCAGACGGCAAAGGTCCACTCCACGGACAGCAAAGACCTTCACCGTCCGCTGGTGGACGGCAAAATTTCCACTATAGCTTGCGCCGGTAAAGAGGTCATTTGCCATCTGCCACGCGATAGAAGACAGTATAGAATTTTGCCATTTGGTGCCATAGGAAGCTGGCGACAAAGGTAACTAGACGAAAACTGTTATGGGAATGATCCTGACAATAGTACCTAGGGGTACGAACGAATGGCCGAAGTCTAGCTAGGCGCAGTGGATGCACTCTGATGTACGAGTTCAGCCCCACTCGGAAGTGGTAATAGCCCTACATCTTGAGCCCTGAGGCTGATGTTTTCTTATTATTGTGTAAAAGATTACAAGGTGCTTAACTCTTGAGCTGGAGCCCGGGGTGGCTTATATAGTGCATACCATGATCGGCTGAGCTTGATTACAAGGCAGTTAATGCTAATAAGCGGGGAAGTTACTAGAAACGGCAGCTTTAACAATGGGTGTTACTGGTAACGTGAGTCTTCACTGCTCTTCATGTGATGAGTTAAGTCCTTAGCTGTTGCAGCCTCTTCGGTGCCTTCTCCTTGTTGTAGTCCGAGTGACATGATGTGTCCTACTAGAGTAAGGGGATCCGAGTTACTCCAGACAGATCGAGTGACGGTTGCTGAACCGAGTTAGGTCGAGGCTGTGGTGCTGACTTTGCAGACACTGGTGTCCATAAGGGGTCCTACGTAGGCGCAAGGAAGCAGGTCCGTAGGCCTACCCCTAATGTACAAACCCATTAGTAGTCCCTGAATCGGTTGAGGTTTTCCAGACCGAGTGAATGACTCCCGTCAATGTCTTTGGATATTCCCGGGCTGCGGCTCGGGGCCCCGTCATTCGGACTCTCGGCAAACCTCCATAGATTCAAGAGTCATGAGTTCCGACTGCCCAGTCATATGGGTATGTCTGTAGTCGGTAGTGATGGATTATCTTTCGGGAAGATAGATTCCACGAGTTTGGTGAACAAGAGCTCTGAGTTCCGCGTAGTCAACCAGTGAGTTGAGACAGATATTGACTCTCCTTTCGGTAAGCACGATCAGGTGGCCCTCATCGATTTCCCGACTGATCGGGACCCCGTATGGGGTTGTGCGAAAATACTATTGGGCACACCTCATCTCACACCGTGAATACGGAATCCAATCGGTATATGACGATGGATGGATTTTTTGCAACTTTTGAAATTGATGGAGTGCGAGCGGGGGTAGCTGTTACGGCAGAGACACGTGGGTAGTGGAAGTAGTGGACAGTGTCCTGATTTCCGTGCATGTGATGTTGCCGTCATGCTACAGTGTGTGATCCTCGGGATACCTCAGATCTTCCTCTCGCCGGCTATGTGCTCGAGTGGGAATCTTGTCGTTGGGTATTTAAGGCGTGAGGCTGAGGAGGGAGAGAAACGCGCCTCTGAATCGCGTCCTCCACATCTCCGTTTTCTCCTCTCACCACAAAAAAGCAAAAACCTTTGACCGCCTCCGTCGACCTCCGGCCCCGAGCACTCCGTCTTCTGCCATGGTGAAGGGAGCAACTTCGAGGGCCGAGCGTGCCAAGAAGGGGTCGCATGGATCCTCCTCGAGCCCGGGAGTGCTCCTGCGAGGATGGATCTAGGGCGACTGGATGCCGTCCCTAATCACGGAGGGGATGCTACTGGAGCTAGATGGCGAAGGTTTGATCACTCAAGGGAGCTGGCAACTGCCCGGTGACGTTGAGGTTGAGCAGGCACCCCATAACGACGAGTGAGTTCTTTCGATCACTCACATCGAGAGAGGTTTTTCTCTACCTTGCTACTTCTTGAGCTTGTGTTGGTTTTCCCTTGAAGAGGAAAGGGTGATGCATCAAAGTAGATAAGTATTTCCCTCAGTTCTTTGAGAACCAAGGTATCAATCCAGTACAAGGAACAAGCAAGGCCCCAATCTTCGCACCTACACAAACAATCAAACACTTGCACCGAACGCTAAAAAAGGGGTTGTCAATCCCTTCATGGGTATTTGCAAGGATGAGATATGATAGAGATAGATATACAAGATTGCTAGAACGAAAAGTAAAACAAAAGTAAATAAATGGCAGCAATATATTTTTAGTATTTTTGGTTTATAGATGTGAAAGTATAATATGGAAAATAGACCCGGGGGACATAGGTTTCACTAGAGGCTTCTCTCATGAAGGAAAATAATACGGTGTGTAAACAAATTACTGTCGAGCAATTGATAGAAAAGTGAATAACTATGAAGATATCCAAGGCAATGATTATGCATATAGGCACCACGTCCTTGTCAAGTAGACTGAAATGATTCTTCATCAACCGACTCCACACATCATGAAGAACATAGTAATACATTAGGTAAGATGACATGATGTAGAGCGATAAACTCAAGCAACATGATGAAAACCCCATCTTTTTATCCTTCATGGCAACAATGCAATACGTGCCTCGCTACAAGTACTTTCTCACTGGGTGAGGACACCGCAAGATTGAACCCAAAACTAAGCACTTCTCCCAATGCAAGAATTACCAATCTAGTTGGCCAAACCAAATTAATAACTCGAAGAGACTTGCTAAGATATGAAATCATGCATATAAGAAATCAGAGAAGATTCAAATAATATTCATAGGTAATCTTAACATAAACCCACAATTCATCGTATCTCGACATACACACTGCAAAAGAGTATTACATCGGATAGATCTTCATGAAGATCATGAAGAGCATGGTATTGAAGAACAAAGAGAGAAAAGAAGCCATCTAGCTACTAGCTTTGGAACCGTGGGTCTGTGGTGAACTACTCACACATCATCGGAAGGGCAATGGAGTTCATGTAGATGCCCACCGTGATCGATTCCCCCTCCGAAGGATTACCGGAAAAGGCTCCCTGATTGGATCTCACGGGAACAGAGTCTCCCGGCGGCAGAAAAGTATTTTTTCTTTCTCTTTTCGTATTGGGGGAATATTTGGGAATTTATAGGAGGAGGAGTAGGGTTAGGAGGGCTTCCGTGGGGTCACAGGCCAGGGGTGCGCTCCCCCTAGGGCATGCCCTGCAGGCTTGTTGTCTCCCAGCAGGTCTCCTGTCCCCCTCTCCAAGTCTGGCAGGTTTCTTTTGGTCCAAGAAAATCATTCCGGAGACTTTATTCCGTTTGGACTCCGTTTAATATTCCTTATATGCAACACTCAAAAACAAGGAAAAAAGGGAAAGTGGCACTAGGCTCTAGATTAATAGGTTAGTCCCAAAAATAATATAAAATGGCATATTAATGCATATAAAACATACAAAACACATAATATAATAGCATGGAACAATAAAAAATGATAGATACATTGGAGACGTATCAAGCATCCCCAATCTTAATTCCTGCTCGTCCTCGAGTAGGTAAATGATAAAAATCAGAATTTTTGATGTGGAATGCTACCTAACATACTTATCCATGCAATATCCTTTATTGTGGCATGAATATTCAAATCCATAAAATTCAAAACAAACGTCTAATATTGACATAAAAACAATAATAATTCAAACGTAGTAACTAGGCAATTGCGTCCTTTCGAAATAACATGGCCTTAGAAAGTTATCCCTACAAAATCATATGGTCTAGCTATGCTCCATCTTCCCCACACAAAGTACCTAAATCATGCACAACCCCGATGAAAGTCAAGCAATTGTTTCACACTTTTTAAGTTCTCTAACCTTTTCAACTCTCACCCAATACATGAGCATGAGCCATGGATATAACACTATAGATGGAATAGAATATGAGGGAGGTTGCAAGAGAAAATAAATGAGTAGATAGTCTCACATCAACTAGGCATATCAATGGGCTATGGAGATGCCAATCAATAGATATCAATGTGAGTGAGTAGGGATTGCCATGTAACAAATGCACCAGAGTTATAATGTATGAAAACTCAATTAGAAAACTAAGTGGTTGTGCATAAGATGAAAAATTTCACTAGTTATATGAAAGTGACAAAATAGGAGACTCTCTATGAAGAACATAGTGATACTTTGAAGCACAAGTGTGGAAAAAATAGTAGCATTGTCCCTTCTCTCTTTCTCTCATTTCTGGGTGGGCATCTTTGGCCTCTTTTATTTTTTTATATGGGCTTCGATGGCCTCTTTTATTTTTTGTAAAGTCCGGAGACTCATCCCAGCTTGTGAGGAAATCATAGCTTCCATCATCCTTTTCACACACGGGAAAATTATCTAATAATGCAAATCATCACACTTTTATTTACTTACAAATCAAAGATTACAACTCGTTATCTAGAACGAAATATGACTATAAGAAATATGGAAGTGATGGTGCATGTCATAAAAAAGGAACGGTGGTGTTGCATGGCAATATATCTCGGTATGGCTATGAAAATGCCATAAGAGATAGATATGGTGGCCATTTTGAGGAAGGTGGGTTTAATGTACCAGCGAAAGTTACCCTGTACTAGAGAGGGTAGCAAAGGTGGAAGGGTGAGATGCCCTCTGCCACCAGCAGCCCTTCCACCGTCGGCCATCGCGCTTCCGTGGCCTCCTCACCTCGCCCCCGAGCCCGCTCCCCTCGTGCGTGTTGCGTTGCTGCTACCCTCTCTTGCACGCACATTGCTGCTATCGTTGCCTGGTGACGTCCGCTCCCGTGCCATCGTTGTTGCTGTTCGTGGCTTGTGCGTGCCTAGCGCCCCGGCCCGATCTGTTTAATGGGGCTAATCCCCACTGACCCCCTCGCTCAATGACAACTAGGGCCCATGCCTTGTTTAAAAAAAGATAAAAATGTGTATTTATAAAAATTTAGTAATAACATAAAATAATTAATCAATTAATTAATAAGTTAAGTAATTAACTTAATTAAGCTAAATCTAATTAGCTTAACTTAATCTGGTTACTTAGTTAATTAGCTGAATTTAATTAATTGTGTAAACTACTATGTTTATGACACGTGGGACCCATGTGTAAGTTTGACTAGTCAACCATCAAGTTGATTGCAGACTCGGCTGTTGACTCGGCCCCTGGCCCCACATGTCATTGACTGTGGGTGGCTAGCTCTGGGTATAAAAATTATTTCTACTATTTTGGATATATCAAACAAATAAATAAAACAATTCCTGAATATTATGAATACTTTGAAAATTAATAGAAAATAATCCGTAATTCGGATGAAATAAGGCAAGCAACCCCCCCCCCCCCCCTTGATCATTCCTATACCGCCTATTCATTCTCCCTCTTGCTTGCATGAGAATATTACTACTTTTGTAGATAGTTCCTATTCTGATGCATAGCCTATTTTTTATGCACTTCTACATTACTCTACTGCCCTTTAAATGTTTAGCATAAGTGGAGCAGTGATCCCCATTCACCCCTTAGTCCAGTTGCCCTCACTTTTTCATCAAGGTCTCGATCTCCTGATTGACAAGCCAAGACCCGTCACATCACTCACACCCCCTTAGTTGTATGACTGTGTAGAGCTACCATCAAGTACGAAGGGTGACACCTCATTACGTACTTCGATGTTAGCGTTGTAGTGTGGTTGACTAGCAGTGGTTCCCGAAGGGTGATTCCTCCTTCACCACCTTTGAAAATGAGTCTGTCATACAACCCATCAAGTTGGTCCCTTGAGGGTGATTCCTCCCTGGCCACCTTGATGATTACATCGTTTGAAATCAATTGAGGGTGATACCTCGGATCCCTCTGATGTTACAACCACACAGTTATTTGACCTTACTACTCGGAACATGAAAGGAGTGTTGCGGGTGGATTCCCCCGTCGTTGTGACGGGGCGTGACCGGGCATTCTGGGCCGTTGCCACACATCTTCGAGACGGGGCGACGGGCCCATTTATCTTGTTCTGCTCGTCACCGCAATTAATAAAATGCTAATGGTTTGGGTATTTGATCTGAGTTGGTCGAGAGACCTTTTCGCACTAACCTTCACGTGGGAGAAATTATGGGTACTCGACGTCATGGTTTCAACCGAAGGTCTTCACGCGTCACCAATGGAGCGGCGCGTGCCCGATTGCTCCGGATAGGCATCGTTCTTGTATAAGACGTGCGAGGGCTGACATCTGTAGCCCTTGCATTGTGTAGGAGAATAAAGGGTGATTGGCCTATCACCCCTACGCGTTTAGGATTTGGACTGGCGGGCTGGCCTCTCCGTTGAGCCTATGTAGGGCTGTGATGTGTTGATATTTCGAGGTCGGGCATCAACCAGGAAAGTGTGATCGGCCAGAGTTTATCAAGCATGTTGGGTACTGTGGTGCGCTCCTGCAGGGAAGAAAATTAACTACTCGAATAGCCATGTCCACGGTTACACGACGACTTGGAGTTGTGCCCCGATCTTATACCACTTCAATTGTTACTTAACTGGAATGTTTGATCCCGGATTGCTTTCCCGTAGGGAGTCAAGGACAAATATCCAGGAGTGACTGCTGCCTCTTGAGCTTGCGTTGGTTTATTCCTTGAAGAGGAAAGGGTGATGCAGCACAGGAGCAGTAAGTATTTCCCTCAGTTTGAGAACCAAGGTATCAATCCAGTAGGAGAATCGCGCCAAGTGTCTAGAGTACCTGCGCAAACACAAACGAGCTTGCACCCAATGCTATAAACGGGTTGTCAATCCCTTCAAGATTGATTGCAAAGTGAGATTTCAAGGCGGAAAGTGCAACGAAGTAAAAGTGTAAGGCTGAAAATATGGTGTGAAGTAGACCCGGGGGCCATAGTGTTCACTAGAGGCTTCTCTCAAAATAGCAAATAATACTATGGGTGAACAAATTACTGTCGAGCAATTGATAGAACCGCGCAAAGTCATGACGATATCTAAGGCAATGATCATACATATAGGCATCACGTCCGAGACAAGTAGACCGATACTTTCTGCATCTACTACTATTACTCCACACATCGACCGCTATCCGACATGCATCTATTGTATTGAGTTCATGACGAACAGAGTAACGCCTTATGCAAGATGACATGATGTAGAGGGATAAACTCGAACCAATGATGAAAACCCCATCTTTTTAGCCTTGATGGAAATAGCATGATGCGTGCCTCGCTACCCCTTCTGTCACTGGGTGAGGTCACCGCACGGTATGAACCCGGAACCAAGCACTTCTCCCATTGCAAGAATCATAGATCAAGTTGGCCAAACAAAACCCACAACTCGAAGAGAATTACAAGGATATGAAATCATGCATATAAGAGATCAGAAGAAACTCAAATAAGATTCATAGATAATCTGATCATAAATCCACAATTCATCAGATTTCGACAAACACACCGCAAAGAAGATTACATCGGATAGATCTCCATGAAGATCATGGAGAACTTTGTATTGAAGATCCAAGAGAGAGAAGAAGCCATCTAGCTACTATCAATGGCCCCGAAGGTCTATGGTGAACTACTCACTCATCATCGGAGAGGTCATGGTGTTTATGAAGAAGCCCTCCGTATCTGAATCCCCCCTCCGGCAAGGCACCAGAACATGCCCCAGATGGGATCTTGCGGAGACACAAGCTTGCGGCGGCAAAAAAGTATTTTCGTGGATCTCTCTCGCAGTTTTGGAATTTTTAGGAATTTATAGGCAGAAGAGGTAGGGCAGAGGAGCCACAGGGGGCCCACAAGCCTGCTAGGCGCGGGCCCCCCTGGCCGCGCCTAGAGGGCCTGTGGAGTTTCCTGGTGGCTTCTTCCTTGGTTCTCACGTCCCGTGCGTATCTTCTGTTTCGGAAATAATATTTTCGGAAGTTTTATTCCGTTTGGACACCGTTTAAAATCCTCCTCTGAAAAGGCTCAAAAACACGAAAAAACAGGAGTTGGCACGTGGCACTGAGTTAATAAGTTAGTCCCAAAAAACATATAAAAGGCATACAAAACATCCAAAGTTTGACAAGATAATAGCATGGAACCATGAAAAACTGTAGATACATTGGAGACGTATCAAACATCCCCAAGCTTAACTCCTCCTCGTCCTCGAGTAGGGAAGTGATAAAGACTGAAATTTTGATGTGGAATGCTACCTAGTATAGTTGTCCTTTGTAACTTCTTTCATGTGACATGAATGTTCAGATCCGTAAGATTCAAAACAATAGTTTGCTATTGACATGAAAACAATAATACTTCAAGCAAACTAGCAAGGTAATCATGAACTTTTAAAATAACTAGGCCAAAGAAAGTTATCCCTACAGAATCATATAGTCTGGCTATGCTCCATCATCCTCACACAGCTAATTCAAATCATGCACAACCCCGGTATTGGCCAAGTATTTTTTTCGCACTCTTACTTTCTCAAACCTTTTTCAACTCTCACGCAATACATGAGCGTGAGCCATGGATATAGCACTATGGTGGAATAGAGTGTGGTGGTGGTTGTGAGACAAAAAGGAGGAGATGGTCACATTGACTCGGCGTATTAAAGGGCTATGGAGATGCCCATTAATAGATATCAATGTGAATGAGTAGGGATTGCCATACAAAGGATGCACTAGAGCTATAAGTATGTGAAAGCTCAAAAGGAGAACTAGTGGGTGTGCATCCAACTTGCTTGCTCATGAAGACCTAGGTCAATTTTGAGGAAGCCCATCATTGGAATATACAAGACAAGTTATATAATGAAGATTCCCACTAGCATATGGTGGTGACAAAACGAGAAGTTCTCAATCATGAAGAACATGGTGCTATTATGAAGCACAAGTGTGGAAAAGATAGTAGCATTGTCCCTTCTCTCTTTTTCTCTCTTTTTTTTGCTTGGGCTCTTTGGCATCTTTCCATATCTCTTTTTTTTGTCGGCAACTTTGGCCTCTTTTTTTTATTTCCTCACATGGGACAATACTCTAACAATGATGATCATCACATTTTTATTTACTCACAACTCAAAGCTTAGAACGATGATGACTCTATAGGAAATGCCCCCGGCAGTGTACCGGGATGTGCAACGATCTAGCTTGGCGTATGACGTTGAAACATCTCGCTAGCTATCTTACGATCATGAAATGGAAATATGAGAGTGACGGCACAAGTCATGTGACGGAACGGTGGGAGTTGCATGGAAATATATCTCGGAATGGCTATGAAGATGCCATAGTAGGTAGGTATGGTGGCTGTTTTGAGGAAGGCATATGGTGGGTTTGTGCACCGGCGAAAATTGCGCGGTACTAGAGAGCCTAGCAATGGTGGAAGGTGAAAGTGCATATATACCATGGACTCACATTAGTCATGAAGAACTCGCATACTTATTGCGAAAGTTTTTATTAGTAATCGAAACAAAGTGCTAAACGCATACTCCTAAGGGAAGGGTTGGTAGGTGTTAACCATCGCGCGATCCCGACCGCAACACAAAGGATGACAATCAATAGATCAATTATGCTCCAACTTCCTAACATAGCAGTTCACCATACGTGCATGCTATGGGAATCACTAACTTCAACACAAGTATTTCTAGATTCACAACACCCCACTAACATAACTCTTAATATTATCAAATCCACGTCTCAAAACTAATTGAGAGGAATCAAATTTCTCGTTCTACTCAATGCACATGAAGATGGAAGTTTTATTGCATCCTCTTTGGGTACCTATCACCTTTGGGACTACTTTCATAGCATAAGCCAACTACAAAGTTACGCACCACCATGCTCTAAAAGAGCTAAGTGAAGCACATAGAGCAAAATTGTCTAGCTCAACAGATATAAGTGAAGCACAATAAGCATTCTAGCAAATTCACGATGAGTGCATGTCTCTCTCAAAAGGTGTGCAGCAAGGATGATTGTAACACAACAAAAAGAAAAGACTCCTACAATTCAAGACGCTCCAAGCAAGACACATATCATGTGGTGAATAAAAATATAGCTCCAAGAAATGTTATCGATGGATTGAAGACGAAAGAGGGGATGCCTTCCCGGGGCATCACCAAGCCTAGGATTTTTTGTGTCCTTGAATTTGGCTTGGGATGCCTTGGGAATCCCCAAGCTTGAGATCTTTCCACTCTTTATCTCATCGTCCATTAGAACATCAGCCAAAACTTGAAAACTTCACAACACAAAACATAAACAGAAACTCGTGATATCATTAGCACAAGAAAACAAATTACCACCTCTTTAGGTACTGTAGCAAACTTTATTTCTATAAATATTGGTGTTAGATTACTATATTCTCACTTCTCCATGTCTAGTACCCCCCGATACTATCCATAGTTTCATCAAAACAAGCAACCAACTCAACAAAAGCAGAATCTATCAAAAACACACCAGTCTGTAGCAATCTGTATAGTTCGTATACTTCTGGTACCTCAAATATTCTGAAACATTACGACAGCCTGAGAAAAAGGCATATCAACCAGCAGCAAAAAGAATCAACTCAAAATCTCTTTCTGGATAAAAATAAAAAATAATTACATGAGCGAATAGTTTCTATCTTTTTCCAGCAATATCAAACAACCATCACCAAAACTAGTCATAAAGGTTTTGCTTGGCTCAAACAAAAAAAGAAACACAAAAGACACAATCATAACATAATTATGACGGTGTGGACGCAACAAAACAGAAAGAAAAAGATAAATTCATTGGGTTGCCTCCCAACAAGCGCTATTGTTTAACGCCCTTAGCTAGGCATAAGGTGATGGAATCACGTATCGTCGTCTTTGGTGCTCAAACCATAAGTAGCCCTCATCATGGATTCATAAGGAAATCTTATTTTCTATCTAGGAAAATGCTCCATGCCCTTCTTTAAAGGAAATTGAAATCTAATATTCCCTTCCTGCATATCGATGATAGCACCAATAGTCCTTAGGAAAGGTCTACCAAGAATGATAGGGCATGTAGGATTCCAATCAATATCAAGCACAATGAAATCCAAGGGTACATAGTTCCTATTTGCAATAATAAGAACATCATTGATCCTTCCCATGGGTTTCTTGACAGAAGAATCCGCAAGATGCAAATTAAGATAACACTCCTCAATCACATTAAAGCCTAGAACATCAGATAAAGACTTTGGAATCGCGGAAACACTAGCACCCAAATCACAGAAAGCATTGCATTCATAGTTTTTGATTTTGATTTTGATAGTAGGTTCCCGCTCATCATGAAGCTTTCTAGGAATAGAAACTTTCAACTCAAGTTTCTCTTCAATAGATTTTATCATAGCATCGACGATATGATCGGTAAAGGCCTTGTTTTGGCTATAAGCGTGTGGAGAGTTTAGAATGGATTGCATCAAGGAAATGCATTAAATCAAGGAGCAGCTATCAAGATAGTAGTTTCATTACTACTCAAGGTTTTAATATCTTCTACTCCACTTTTAATGCTTTTAGCATCAAGATAGATGGACTCCGAATCATTGGGGCGTTTTTCAACCAAGGTGGATTCATATCCATGCCCATCATCATTAGGTTTGAAACTTGAAAACAAAGATTCAACGGGAGTCACACCAAGCACTTTAAGATCTTCGTGATTCTTATCACGAGAACACGCCTTTTTAAGCCAATCATGTCTAGCACGAATTTGGGCAGTTCTTTATTTGCTCTCACTCATGGAAACACGCATAGCTTTCAAAGTTTCATCCATATTTATCTTAGGAGGAGCACATCTAACTTTCAAAGCATCAATATCAATAGACATTCTATCAACGCTCCTAGCCAAATCGTCAATTTTGAGTAGTTTTTCCTCTATGGATGCATTGAAAATCTTTTGCGAGTTGATAAACTCATTGATATTACTCTCTAGATCAGAGGGTAATCTATTGTAATTTCCGTGAGTATTGTTGTAGGAGTTATCAAAGTTATTAGAGGCGTTACTAGGAAAAGGCATAGGAACATAGTTTCCTCTAAAAGAATTGTTGTTGTCAAAATTATTCCTACCAACAAAATTAATGTCCCAGCTTGCATTACTACTCTCAATCAAGGAAGACAAGGGCATGTCATTAGGATCTAAAGGAGCACTTCTACTAGCAACCAAATTCATTAACTCATCCATCCTAGCACTCAATGAGATAATTTCTTCTATACCGTGTACCTTCTTACTAGTAGGTGACCTTTTAGTGTGCCACTTAGAGTAGTTTGTCATGATATTGTCTAGGAGTTTTGTGGCTTCCCCTAATGTGATTTCCATGAACGTTCCACCTGAGGCGGAGTCCAAGATATTTCTAGAAGCGAAATTCAAACCAGCGTAGAAAATTTGTATAATCATCGAAAGAGTCAAGCCATGTGCGGGACAATTTCTAATCATCAATTTCATTCTCTCCCTAGATTGTGCAACATGTTCATGATCAAGTTGCTTAAAATTCATGATATCATTACGGAGAGATATAATCTTAGCCGGCGGAAAATACTTGGATATATAAGCATATTTGCACTTGTTCCAAGAATCAATACTATTTTTGGGCAAAGAAGAAAACCAAGTTTTTGCTCGATCTCGCAACGAGAACGGAAAAAGCTTCAATTTAATCACATCATTGTCGACATCTTTGTTCTTTTGCATATCGCAAAGCTCAATGAAGGTATTAAGGTGGGAAGCGGCATCTTCACTAGGAAGGCCGGAGAATTTCTCTTTCATAACAAGATTCAGCAAGGCAACATTGATTTTGTATGATTCTGCACTAGTGCGGGAGCAATCGGAGTGCTAATAAAATCATTATTATTAGTATTCGAGAAGTCACAAAGTTTGGTGTTTTCAGTCATGGTGACTTCAGCAAGCAAACAAGCACACAAGCGAAACGAAAACAAGCGAGAGAAAAGGGTGAACGAAAAAGGCAAATGAAAAAGGAAAATATTTTTGTAAATTTTTGTTTTTCATAAGTGGGGAAGAGGAAAACGAGAGGCAAAAAAAGTAAATGCAAGAGATGAGTTTGCGACACTTACTTGGATGAGTTCTTGACTTCATCCTCCCTGGCAACGACACCAGAAATCCTTCTGCTACCTCTTGAGATTGCGTTGGTTTTTCCCTTGAAGAGAAAAGGGTGATGCAGCATAGGAGCAGTGAGTATTTCCCTCAATTTGAGAACCAAGGTATCAATCCAGTAGGAGAATCGCGCCAAGTGTCCAGAGTACCTGCGCAAACACAAACGAGCTTGCACCCAATGCTATAAACGGGTTGTCAATCCCTTCAAGATTGATTGCAAAGTGAGATCTGAAGGCAAAAAGTGCAACGAAGTAAAAGTGTAAGGCTGAAAATATGGTGTGAACTAGACCCGGGGGCCATAGTGTTCACTAGAGTCTTCTCTCAAAATAGCAAATAATATTGTGGGTGAAAAAATTACTGTCGAGCAATTGATAGAACTGAGCAAAGTCATGACAATATCTAAGGCAATGATCATACGTATAGGCATCACGTCCGAGACAAGTAGACCGATACTTTCAGCATCTACTACTATTACTCCACACATCGACCGCTATCCAGCATTCATGTAGTGTATTGAGTTCATGACGAGCAGAGTAACACCTTAAGCAAGATGACATGTTGTAGAGTGATAAACTCAAACCAATGATCAAAACCCCATCTTTTTACCCTTGATGGGAACAACATGATGGATGCCTCTCTACCCCTTATGTCACTAGGTGAGGTCACCGCACGGTATGAACCCAAAACCAAGCATTTCTCCCATTGCAAGAATCATAGATCAAGTTGACCAAACAAAACCCACAACTTGAAGAGAATTACAAGGATATGAAATTATGCAGATAAGAGACCGGAAGAAACTCAAATAAGATTCATAGATAATCTGATCATAAATCCACAATTCATTGGATTTCGATAAACACACCGCAAAGAAGATTACATCGGATAGATATCCATGAAGATCATGGAGAACTTTGTATTGAAGATCCAAGAGAGAGAAGAAGCCATCTAGCTACTAGCTATGGACCCGAAGGTCTATGGTGAACTACTCACTCATCATCGGAGAGGTCATGGTGTTGATGAAGAAGCCATTCCTATCCGAATCCCCCCTCCGGCAGGGCACCAGAACGTGCCCCAGATGGGATCTTGCAGAGATAGAAGCTTGCGGCGGCGGAAAAGTATTTTCGCGGATCTCTCTCGTAGTTTTGGAATTTTCAAGAATTTATAGGTGGAAGAGGTAGGACAGACGAGCCACAGGGGGCCCACAAGCCTGCTATGCGCGACCCCCTGGCCGTGCCTAGGGGGCTTGTGGAGTCCCCTGGTGGCTTCTGCCTTGGTTCTCACGTCCCGTGCATATCTTCTTTTACGGAAAAAATCTTTTCGGAAGTATTATTCCGTTTGGACACCGTTTAAAATCCTCCTTTGAAAAGGGTCAAAAACATGGAAAAAACAGGAACTGGCACTTGGCACTGAGTTAATAAGTTATTCCCAAAAAGATATAAAAGGCATACAAAACATCCAAAGTTTGACAAGATAATAGCATGGAACCATCAAAAATTATAGATACATTGGAGACGTATCAGTGACCTTAATTAAAATTGCTGCAACAATATGACTATTAAATTGTGTTACTTGCTCTACTCTCATCTATTGTTGCAAGACGCAGAAGATGCTAGTCTTTGATAGCACTAGTCCTTCTCTCTCTATTCTTGCATTGCTGCATTTAGTCCAGATAACCCCATTCCTTTGATACTGATGCATACTTAGTATATAGTTCTGTGTTACTCTTGCGAGTAATTTGGATGAGTACTCACCGTTGCTTTGTTCCCCTTTTCCCCTTGATACGATCCCTACGACCAGATGATGGAGCTCAGGAGATGGTGAATCCCTCCGACAATGTCTACTACCCCGACGGTGCCTACTGCTACCTGGAGGAGTAGTTCAATAGGTTCCCATGCAGGAGGCCTCCCCTCGTTCGATCGTTGTATCTCCTGTGCTAACCTTCTCTAAGGCATCCCCTTGTTTTATTTTTGTACTCAAATATATGTTGCTTCCGCTAACTTGTGTGTTTCTCGAGCTTCTTTATTCTAGCCCTTGAGGCCCCTGGCTCATAATATCAAGCTTGTATGTTTTTATTTGTGTCTAGAGTTGTGTTGTGATATCTTCTCTTGAGTCATTGAGCTTGGTCGTACACATTTGCATGTATGATCACTATTGGAACTTATAATTTTGCCGTCCGACATGTCTGACGGCAAAGGGGGAACCACGGACGGCAAAGGCTTTGCCGTCGGTCAGCAAACGGCAAAGTACACGGCAAAAAAAACCGGTGAAGAGGTTCTTTGCCGTCTGGTTTTGTAAAGCGGACGGCAAAGAATCTTTGCCATGAGGAGGCACACGGCAAATTAAATGGGATGGAAGATACACCAACGGTCCCGTTAAGTGTTAACGGCAGGCCTCCTCTCTTTGTCGTCTGCCCTCCCCCCTTTGCCATGAGGGGCCTGGCGGCAAAGTGGGGAACTAAGCCCCTCTCTCTCACCTCTTTGTGGTCTGCCCTCCCCCCTTTCCCATGAGGGGGCTGACGGTAAAGGGGGGGAACCATGCCCCTCTCTCTCCCCCTTTGTCGTCTGCCCTACCCGCTTTGCCATGTGGGGGCACACGGCAAAGGGGGGAACCAGCCCCTCTCTCTCCCCTATTTGCCGTTTGCCCTGCCCCCTTTGCCATGTGGGGGCAGACGGCAAAGGGGGGAACGAGCCCCTTTTATTTTATTTCTTATTATATCCAGCATTTTTAACAATAATCAGGATATATATATATATATTTGACAAAAATAAATCTGTTTTCGTACTCATAAGCATATTAAAATAACTTTCATCCATCGTACATACATATTATGCAAGTTGCATCCGTACCAAACCATATATTACACCAGTTTCATCCTCATGCATACAAAGTTTCATATATATCCATATACTACAATAGTTTCAATACAAGGTTCCATGAAGCCATGGTACAAGAAATCATCTTCAAGCATTCCATCAATATAATCCAAGCTTCTCGTGAAGTGAATGTAATCTTCAAAATGACAAATAAGAAAGTTAGAAGAATAATACTATATTAAGAAAAGTATATATACAGGTTATTTCGGAGAGAACTTAGCTAAGTATAGGCCATTTAATAGCTAAGTTAGGTGGAACTTAGGAGAGAACCTTTGTTAGCTAAGTTAGCTAAAGGACCTTTGTTAGCCTTATTATGTCATTTAGGAGAGAACTTAGCTAAGTATAGGTCATTCTAGAGCTAACTTCGATAAAATATGTCATTTTGTAGCCAACTAGGATTATGAATCCATTTTGACCTTATTATGTCATTTTGGAGCTAAATTGGTCATTTTAATGAGCTAACAAAGGTTCTTATGATGTTTTTACCTAAGTATGCTAATTATATCATTTGGGAGGATAATTAGCTAAGTATGTCTTTGTTGTGGAGAATAACCTACGTAGAAGAAGAAAGAAAAGAAGCAAGAAGAGAAGAAGCAAGAAGAGAAGAAGAAGGACAAGAAAAAGAAGAAGAAGGAGGAGGAGGAGGAGGAGGAGAAGGAAGAGGAGAAGAAGAAGAAAAGAAGAAGGACAAGAAGAAGGAGAAGAAGGAGAAGGAGCTTCTCTCCTCCTTCTCCTTCTCCTTCTTGTTCCTCCTTCTCCTTCTTCTTCTCTTCTTCTTCTCTTCTTCTTCTTCTTCTTCCTTCTTTTCATTTTTCCTCTTTCTACTCCTCTTGTCCCCTTCTTCGGGCTAAATTAGCTAATTATGCCTTTTTGGAGCTAATTATGTCATTTTGAGGATAATTAGGTAAGTATAGGTCATGTTTTATTAAATCGATCATTTTGGAGCTAAGTAAGTTAATTATGTCATTTAGGTGGAAGCCTAGCTACCTATAGGTCATTTCGGAGCTACTTGGGTTAAATATGTCATTTCGGAGCAAACTATGCTTATTAAGCCATTTTGGATCTAGCTAAGCTAATTATAGGCCATTTAATTCCTAAGTTAGGGGGAATAGGTCATCTTGGAGCTACGTAAGCCTTATTATGTCATTTAGGAGAGAACTTAGCTAACTATAGGTCATTTTCTATTAAATAGGTCATTTTGGAGCTAACTAAGCTAATTATGTCATTTAGGTGGAAGCCTAGCTAACTATACGTTGTTTCGGAGCTCACTTGGGGTAAATATGTCATTTTGGAGCTAATTATGCTTATTACGCCATATTGGAGCTAAGTTGGCTAATTATATCATTTAGGTGGAAGCCAAGCTAAGTATATAATATTCATGAGCTAACCAAGGTTCTTATGCCATTTTGATCTTATTATTTCTTTTTAGCTAAATTGGTCATTTTAATGAGCTAACCAAGGTTCTTATGATGTTTTCACCTAACTAAGCTAATTATGTCATTTTGTAGGATAATTAGCCAATTTAGTCTTTGTTGGATGAGTCTAAGCTACGTAGAAGAAGAGAAAGAGAAGAAGCAAGAAGAGAAGAAGAAGTAAAAGAAGAAGGAGGAGGAGGAGGAGAAGGAGAAGGAAGAGGAGAAGAAGAAGAAAAGAAGAAGGAGAAGGAGAAGGAGGAAGAAGAAGGAGAAGAAGGAGAAGGAGGAGCTGCTTTTCCTTCTTCTCCTCCGTCTTCTCCTTCTTCTTTTCCTTCTTGTTCTCTTCTTCTTCTTCTCTTCTTCTTCTTCTTCCTTCTTTTCATTTTCCCTCTTTCTTCTCCACTTGTCCCCTTCTTCGGGCTAAATTAGCTAAGAATACCTTTTTGGAGCTAATTATGTCATTTCGAGGATAATTAGCTAAGTATAGGTCATGTTTTATTAAATAGACCATTTCGGAGCTAACTAAGCTAATTATGTTATTTAGGTGGAAGCCTAGCTAACTATAAGTCATTTTGGAGCTAACTTGGGTAAAATAGGTCATTCCGGAGCAAACTATGCTTATTAAGCCATTTTGGATCTAGCAAAGCTAATTATAGGCCATTTAATACCAAAGTTAGGGGGAATAGGTCATCTTGGAGCTACATAAGCCTTATTATGTCATTTAGGAGAGAACTTAGCTAACTATAGGTCATTTTTTATTAAATAGGTCATTTTCGAGCTAACTAAGCTAATTATGTCATTTAGGTGGAAGCCTAGCTAACTATAGGTCGCTTCGGAGCTCACTTGGGTTAAATATGTCATTTTGGAGCTAACTATGCTTATTAAGCCATATTGGAGCTAAATTGGCTAATTATATCATTTAGGTGGAAGCCAAGCTAAGTATATAATATTCATGAGCTAACAAGGTTCTTATGCCATTTTGAGCTTATTATTTCATTTTTAGCTAAATTGGTCATTTTAATGAGCTAACCAAGGTTCTTATGATGTTTTCACCTAACTTAGCTAATTATGTCATTTTGTAGGATAATTAGCCAATTTAGTCTTTGTTGGATGAGTCTAAGCTACGTAGAAGAAGATAAAGAGAAGAAGCAAGAAGAGAAGAAGAAGTAAAAGAAGGAGGAGGCGGAGGAGGAGAAGGAGAAGGAAGACGAGAAGAAGAAGAAAAGAAGAAGGATAAGGAGAAGGAGGAAGAAGAAGGAGAAGGAGGAGCTCCTTCTCCTTCTTCTCCTCCTTCTTCTCCTTCTTCTTGTCCTTCTTCTTCTCTTCTTCTTCTTCTTCCTTCTTTTCATTGTTCCTCTTTCTTCTCCTCTTGTCCCATTCTTCGGGCTAAATTTCCCTCATAGCTGGCCTTTCAAGATTGAACCATGCCTTTTGGCTTCGCTATGCTTTGCTTTCCTTTCCGTCGTCGCAAGTTTTGCAATGGTCTATCACATAGAGCCTCCAGGTCGATTCTAGCCTTTCTGGATAAAAGGCATATCAACCAGCAGCAAAAAGAATCAACTCAAAATCTCTTTCTGGATAAAAATAAAAAATAATTTCACGAGCGAAAAGTTTCTATCTTTTTCCAGCAATATCAAACAACCATCACCAAAACTAGTCATAAAGGTTTTGCTTGGCTCAAACAAAAAAAGAAACACAAAAGGCACAATCATAACAGAATTATGACGGTGTGGACGCAACAAAAGAGAAAGAAAAAGATAAATTCATTGGCTTGCCTCCCAACAAGAGCTATTGTTTAACGCCCTTAGCTAGGCATAAGGTGATGGAATCACGTATCGTCGTCTTTGGTGCTCAAACCATAAGTAGCCCTCATCATGGATTCATAAGGAAATCTTATTTTCTATCTAGGAAAATTCTCCATGCCCTTCTTTAAAGGAAATTGAAATCTAATATTCCCTTCCTGCATATCGATGATAGCACCAATAGTCCTTAGGAAAGGTCTACCAAGAATGATAGGGCATGTAGGATTCCAATCAATATCAAGCACAATGAAATCCAAGGGTACATAGTTCCTATTTGCAATAATAAGAACATCATTGATCCTTCCCATGGGTTTCTTGACAGAAGAATCCGCAAGATGCAAATTAAGATAACACTCCTCAATCACATTAAAGCCTAGAACATCAGATAAAGACTTTGGAATCGCGGAAACACTAGCACCCAAATCACAGAACGCATTGCATTCATAGTTTTTGATTTTGATTTTGATAGTAGGTTCCCACTCATCATGAAGCTTTCTAGGAATAGAAACTTTCAACTCAAGTTTCTCTTCAATAGATTTTATCATAGCATCGACGATATGATCGGTAAAGGCCTTGTTTTGGCTATAAGCGTGTGGAGAGTTTAGAATGGATTGCATCAAGGAAATGCATTAAATCAAGGAGCAGCTATCAAGATAGTAGTTTCATTACTACTCAAGGTTTTAATATCTTCTACTCCACTTTTAATGCTTTTAGCATCAAGATAGATGGACTCCGAATCATTGGGGCGTTTTTCAACCAAGGTGGATTCATATCCATGCCCATCATCATTAGGTTTGAAACTAGAAAACAAAGATTCAATGGGAGTCACACCAAGCACTTTAAGATCTTCGTGATTCTTATCACGAGAACACGCCTTTTTAAGCCAATCATGTCTAGCACGAATTTGGGAAGTTCTTTATTTGCTCTCACTCATGGAAACACGCATAGCTTTCAAAGTTTCATCCATATTTATCTTAGGAGGAGCACATCTAACTTTCAAAGCATCAATATCAATAGACATTCTATCAACGCTCCTAGCCAAATCGTCAATTTTGAGTAGTTTTTCCTCTATGGATGCATTGAAAATATTTTGCGAGTTGATAAACTCGTTGATATTACTCTCTAGATCAAAGGGTAATCTATTGTAATTTCCATGAGTATTGTTGTAGGAGTTATCAAAGTTATTAGATGCGTTACTAGGAAAAGGCATAGGAACATAGTTTCCTCTAAAAGAATTGTTGTTGTCAAAATTATTCCTACCAACAAAATTAATGTCCAAGCTTGCATTACTACTCTCAATCAAGGAAGACAAGGGCATGTCATTAGGATCTAAAGGAGCACTTCTACTAGCAACCAAATTCATTAACTCATTGATCCTAGCACTCAATGAGATAATTTCTTCTATACCGTGTACCTTCTTACTAGTAGGTGACCTTTTAATGTGCCACTGAGAGTAGTTTGTCATGATATTGTCTAGGAGTTTTGTGGCTTCCCCTAATGTGATTTCCATGAACGTTCCACCTGAGGCGGAGTCCAAGATATTTCTAGAAGCGAAATTCAAACCAGCGTAGAAAATTTGTATAATCATCGAAAGAGTCAAGCCATGTGCGGGACAATTTCTAATCATCAATTTCATTCTCTCCCAAGATTGTGCAACATGTTCATGATCAAGTTGCTTAAAATTCATGATATCATTACGGAGAGATATAATCTTAGCCGGCGGAAAATACTTGGATATATAAGCATATTTGCACTTGTTCCAAGAATCAATACTATTTTTGGGCAAAGACGAAAACCAAGTTTTTGCTCGATCTCGCAACGAGAATGGAAAAAGCTTCAATTTAATCACATCATTGTCGACATCTTTGTTCTTTTGCATATCGCAAAGCTCAATGAAGGTATTAAGGTGGGATGCGGCATCTTCACTAGGAAGGCCGGAGAATTTCTCTTTCATAACAAGATTCAGCAAGGCAACATTGATTTTGTATGATTCTGCACTAGTGCGGGAGCAATCGGAGTGCTAATAAAATCATTATTATTAGTATTCGAGAAGTCACAAAGTTTGGTGTTTTCAGTCATGGTGACTTCAGCAAGCAAACAAGCACACAAGCGAAACGAAAACAAGCGAGAGAAAAGGGTGAACGAAAAAGGCAAATGAAAAAGGAAAATATTTTTGTAAATTTTTGTTTTTCATAAGTGGGTGAGAGGAAAACGAGAGGCAAAAAAAGTAAATGCAAGAGATGAGTTTGCGACACTTACTTGGATGAGTTCTTGACTTCATCCTCCCTGGCAACGGCACCAGAAATCCTTCTGCTACCTCTTGAGATTGCGTTGGTTTTTCCCTTGAAGAGAAAAGGGTGATGCAGCATAGGAGCAGTGAGTATTTCCCTCAATTTGAGAACCAAGGTATCAATCCAGTAGGAGAATCGCGCCAAGTGTCCAGAGTACCTGCGCAAACACAAACGAGCTTGCACCCAACGCTATAAACGGGTTGTCAATCCCTTCAAGATTGATTGCAAAGTGAGATCTGAAGGCAAAAAGTGCAACGAAGTAAAAGTGTAAGGCTGAAAATATGGTGTGAAGTAGACCCGGGGGCCATAGTGTTCACTAGAGTCTTCTCTCAAAATAGCAAATAATATTGTGGGTGAAAAAATTACTGTCGAGCAATTGATAGAACTGCGCAAAGTCATGACAATATCTAAGGCAATGATCATACGTATAGGCATCACGTCCGAGACAAGTAGACCGATACTTTCAGCATCTACTACTATTACTCCACACATCGACCGCTATCCAGCATTCATGTAGTGTATTGAGTTCATGACGAGCAGAGTAACACCTTAAGCAAGATGACATGTTGTAGAGTGATAAACTCAAACCAATGATGAAAACCCCATCTTTTTACCCTTGATGGGAACAACATGATGCATGCCTCTCTACCCCTTATGTCACTAGGTGAGGTCACCGCACGGTATGAACCCAAAACCAAGCATTTCTCCCATTGCAAGAATCATAGATCAAGTTGACCAAACAAAACCCACAACTTGAAGAGAATTACAAGGATATGAAATTATGCAGATAAGAGACCGGAAGAAACTCAAATAAGATTCATAGATAATCTGATCATAAATCCACAATTCATTGGATTTCGATAAACACACCGCAAAGAAGATTACATCGGATAGATATCCATGAAGATCATGGAGAACTTTGTATAGAAGATCCAAGAGAGAGAAGAAGCCATCTAGCTACTAGCTATGGACCCGAAGGTCTATGGTGAACTACTCACTCATCATCGGAGAGGTCATGGTGTTGATGAAGAAGCCATTCCTATCCGAATCCCCCCTCCGGCAGGGCACCAGAACGTGCCCCAGATGGGATCTTGCAGAGATAGAAGCTTGCGGCGGCGGAAAAGTATTTTCGCGGATCTCTCTCGTAGTTTTGGAATTTTCAAGAATTTATAGGCGGAAGAGGTAGGATAGACGAGCCACAGGGGGCCCACAAGCCTGCTATGCGCGGCCCCCTGGTCGTGCCTAGGGGGCTTGTGGAGTCCTCTGGTGGCTTCTGCCTTGGTTCTCACGTCCCGTGCATATCTTCTTTTCCGGAAAAAATCTTTTTGGAAGTATTATTCCGTTTGGACACCGTTTAAAATCCTCCTCTGAAAAGGGTCAAAAACACGGAAAAAACAGGAACTGGCACTTGGCACTGAGTTAATAAGTTAGTCCCAAAAAGATATAAAAGGCATACAAAACATCCAAAGTTTGACAAGATAATAGCATGGAACCATCAAAAATTATAGATACGTTGGAGACGTATCAGTGACCTTAATTAAAATTGCTGCAACAATATGCCTATTAAATTGTGTTACTTGCTCTACTCTCCTCTATTGTTGCAAGACGCAGAAGATGCTAGTCTTTGATAGCACTAGTCCTTCTCTCTCTATTCTTGCATTGCTGCATTTAGTCCAGATAACCCCATTCCTTTGATACTGATGCATACTTAGTATATAGTTCTGTGTTAGTCTTGCGAGTAATTTGGATGAGTACTCACCGTTGCTTTGTTCCCCTTTTCCCCTTGATACGATCCCTACGACTAGATGATGGAGCTCAGGAGATGGTGAATCCCTCCGACAATGTCTACTACCCCGACGGTGCCTACTGCTACCTGGAGGAGTAGTTCAATAGGTTCCCATGCAGGAGGCCTCGCCTCGTTCGATCGTTGTATCTCCTGTGCTAGCCTTCTCTAAGGCATCCCCTTGTTTTATTTTTGTACTCAAATATATGTTGCTTCCGCTAAGTTGTGTGTTTCTCGAGCTTCTTTATTCTAGCCCTTGAGGCCCCTGGCTCGTAATATGAGGCTTGTATGTTTTTATTTGTGTCTAGAGTTGTGTTGTGATATCTTCTCTTGAGTCATTGAGCTTGGTTGTACACATTTGCATGTATGATCACTACTGGAACTTATAATTTTGCCGACCGACATGGCTGACGGCAAAGGGGGAACCACGGAAGGCAAAGGCTTTGCCGTCGGTCAGCAAACGGCAAAGTACACGACAAAAAAAAACCGGTGAAGAGGTTCTTTGCCGTCTGGTTTTGTAAATCGGACGGCAAAGAATCTTTGCCATGAGGGGGCACACGGAAAATTAAATGGGATGGAAGATACACCAACGGTCCCGTTAAGTGTTAATGGCAGGCCTCCTCTCTTTGTCGTCTGCCCTCCCCCCTTTGCCATGAGGGGGCTGGTGGCAAAGTGGGGAACTAAGCCCCTCTCTCTCACCTCTTTGGGGTCTGCCCTCCCCCCTTTCCCATGAGGGGGCTGACGGTAAAGGGGGGGAACCATGCCCCTCTCTCTCCCCCCTTTGTCGTCTGCCCTGCCCGCTTTGCCATGTGGGGGCAGACGGCAAAGGGGGGAACCAGCCCCTCTCTCTCCCCTATTTGCCGTTTGCCCTGCCCCCTTTGCCATGCGGGGGCAGACGGCAAAGGGGGGAACGAGCCCCTTTTATTTTATTTCTTATTATATCCAGCATTTTTAACAATAATCAGGATATATATATATATATTTGACAAAAATAAATTTGTTTTCGTACTCATAAGCATATTAAAATAACTTTCATCCATCGTACATACATATTATGCAAGTTGCATCCGTACCAAACCATATATTACACCAGTTTCATCCTCATGCATACAAAGTTTCATATATATCCATATACTACAATAGTTTCAATACAAGGTTCCATGAAGCCATGGTACAATAAATCATCTTCAAGCATTCCATCAATATAATCTAAGCTTCTCGTGAAGTGAATGTAATCTGCAAAATGACAAATAAGAAAGTTAGAAGAATAATACTAGATTAAGAAAAGTATATATACAGGTTATTTCGGAGAGAACTTAGCTAAGTATAGGCCATTTAATAGCTAAGTTAGGTGGAACTTAGGAGAGAACCTTTGTTAGCTAAGTTAGCTAATAAGGACCTTTGTTAGCCTTATTATGTCATTTAGGAGAGAACTTAGCTAAGTATAGGTCATTCTAGAGCTAACTTCGATAAAATATGTCATTTTGTAGCCAACTAGGATTATTAATCCATTTTGACCTTATTATGTCATTTTGGAGCTAAATTGGTCATTTTAATGAGCAAACAAAGGTTCTTATGATGTTTTACCTAACTATGCTAATTATATCATTTGGGAGGATAATTAGCTAAGTATGTATTTGTTGTGGAGAATAACCTACGTAGAAGAAGAAAGAAAAGAAGCAAGACGAGAAGAAGCAAGAAGAGAAGAAGAAGGACAAGAAAAAGAAGAAGAAGAAGGAGGAGGAGGAGGAGGAGGAGGAGGAGAAGGAAGAGGAGAAGAAGAAGAAAAGAAGAAGGACAAGAAGAAGGAGAAGAAGGAGAAGGAGCTTCTCTCCTCCTTCTCCTTCTCCTTCTTCTTCCTCCTTCTCCTTCTTCTTCTCTTCTTCTTCTCTTCTTCTTCTTCTTCTTCCTTCTTTTCATTTTTCCTCTTTCTACTCCTCTTGTCCCCTTCTTCGGGCTAAATTAGCTAATTATGCCTTTTTGGAGCTAATTATGTCATTTTGAGGATAATTAGGTAAGTATAGGTCATGTTTTATTAAATCGATCATTTTGGAGCTAAGTAAGTTAATTATGTCATTTAGGTGGAAGCCTAGCTACCTATAGGTCATTTCGGAGCTACTTGGGTTAAATATGTCATTTCGGAGCAAACTATGCTTATTAAGCCATTTTGGATTTAGCTAAGCTAATTATAGGCCATTTAATTCCTAAGTTAGGGGGAATAGGTCATCTTGGAGCTACGTAAGCCTTATTATGTCATTTAGGAGAGAACTTAGCTAACTATAGGTCATTTTCTATTAAATAGGTCATTTTGGAGCTAACTAAGCTAATTATGTCATTTAGGTGGAAGCCTAGCTAACTATACGTTGTTTCGGAGCTCACTTGGGGTAAATATGTCATTTTGGAGCTAATTATGCTTATTACGCCATATTGGAGCTAAGTTGGCTAATTATATCATTTAGGTGGAAGCCAAGCTAAGTATATAATATTCATGAGCTAACCAAGGTTCTTATGCCATTTTGATCTTATTATTTCTTTTTAGCTAAACTGGTCATTTTAATGAGCTAACCAAGGTTCTTATGATGTTTTCACCTAACTAAGCTTATGTCATTTTGTAGGATAATTACCAATTTAGTCTTTGTTGGATGAGTCTAAGCTACATAGAAGAAGAGAAAAATAAGAAGCAAGAAGAGAAGAAGAAGTAAAAGAAGAAGGAGGAGGAGGAGGAGAAGGAGAAGGAAGAGGAGAAGAAGAAGAAAAGAAGAAGGAGAAGGAGAAGGAGGAAGAAGAAGGAGAAGAAGGAGAAGGAGGAGCTGCTTTTCCTTCTTCTCCTCCGTCTTCTCCTTCTTCTTTTCCTTCTTGTTCTCTTCTTCTTCTTCTCTTCTTCTTCTTCTTCCTTCTTTTCATTTTTCCTCTTTCTTCTCCACTTGTCCCCTTCTTTGGGCTAAATTAGCTAAGAATGCCTTTTTGGAGCTAATTATGTCATTTCGAGGATAATTAGCTAAGTATAGGTCATGTTTTATTAAATAGACCATTTCGGAGCTAACTAAGCTAATTATGTCATTTAGGTGGAAGCCTAGCTAACTATAAGTCATTTTGGAGCTAACTTGGGTAAAATAGGTCATTCCGGAGCAAACTATGCTTATTAAGCCATTTTGGATCTAGCAAAGCTAATTATAGGCCATTTAATACCAAAGCTAGGGGGAATATGTCATCTTGGAGCTACATAAGCCTTATTATGTCATTTAGGAGAGAACTTAGCTAACTATAGGTCATTTTCGAGCTAACTAAGCTAATTATGTCATTTAGGTGGAAGCCTAGCTAACTATAGGTCGCTTCGGAGCTCACTTGGGTTAAATATGTCATTTTGGAGCTAACTATGCTTATTAAGCCATATTGGAGCTAAATTGGCTAATTATATCATTTAGGTGGAAGCCAAGCTAAGTATATAATATTCATGAGCTAACAAGGTTCTTATGCCATTTTGAGCTTAATATTTCATTTTTAGCTAAATTGGTCATTTTAATGAGCTAACCAAGGTTCTTATGATGTTTTCACCTAACTTAGCTAATTATGTCATTTTGTAGGATAATTAGCCAATTTAGTCTTTGTTGGATGAGTCTAAGCTACGTAGAAGAAGATAAAGAGAAGAAGCAAGAAGAGAAGAAGAAGTAAAAGAAGGAGGAGGAGGAGGAGGAGAAGGAGAAGGAAGACGAGAAGAAGAAGAAAAGAAGAAGGATAAGGAGAAGGAGGAAGAAGAAGGAGAAGGAGGAGCTCCTTCTCCTTCTTTCCTTATTCTCCTCCTTCTTGTCCTTCTTCTTCTCTTCTTCTTCTTCTTCCTTGTTTTCATTTTTCCTCTTTCTTCTCCTCTTGTCCCATTCTTCGGGCTAAATTTCCCTCATAGCTGGCCTTTCAAGATTGAACCATGCCTTTTGGCTTCGCTATGCTTTGCTTTCCTTTCCGTCGTCGCAAGTTTTGCAATGGTCTATCACATAGAGCCTCCAAGTCATTCTAGCCTTAGTATTATCTTTTGACTTCCCCTTTATGCCGAACAATGTACCAAAAATGGCCTCCGCAATATTCTTTTCAGTGTGCATCACGTCGATTTTGTGTGGGCAAAGGAGGTCTTTGAAGTAAGGCAGATCACATAAGCATGACTTGTGAGTCCAGCCGTGTTCTGTATTATACCCTTTGAAGTATCCTAGACGCAAAGGATCAGGCTCGAGAGAGTTTAACTGATCAAGGGTCTGTTGGCCTGTCAACGCAACAGGTGTAGTGTTTTTGACAACTCTACCTTTGATGAAATTCTTCTTGTCTTTTCTGAACTTATGGTCAGGATCCAGGAATTGTCTATTCATGTCGAAGCAAGAATACTTGTGACCAGCCTGCAGCCAACGGAACTGAAGAGCTTCCTTGCATGTGGTCCACGGGAACCTTCCATGCACACACCAGCCAGCGAATAGCGCAAACGCCGGATAATCATGCGTCGAGTACATGTACTACACATGCATTTTGAAAAAAAATTTGGTAGCCGCGTCCTAGGTCTTGATCCCATTATCCCAGGCTTCTTGCAACTCATCCTTAAGCGGCTGCATGTACACATTCATATTCTTCCCCGGATAGTTGGGCCCTGGAATTAACAACATCAGGAAAATGTTCTTTCTTTTCATAATCTCTCCGGTGGCAAATTTAGTGGAATGACAAATACAGGCCAACAACTATATTGTGCTGCCGTCATACCATACACATTGAACCCATCCGTGCTGATGGCAACTCTAGGTTGCCTTGGATCTTTCGATTCATCCTTATGTAATGCATCGAAGTGCCTCCACGCAAAACCATCTGAAGTGTGTACCAGCATCTTGTTCCCATCCGCATCTAGTTCGGTTCATTTGCCTAATTTGTGCCATGTCATCTGTCTGGCCGTCTCTTCGACCATGAAAATACGTTGAAGTCTTGGTACGATTGGCAGATACGGAAGAACACTAATGGGGATTTTGGTCCGATTCTTCTCACCCATACTGTTGTCTACGACAATATACCTGGAAGAATTGCAAATGGGGCAATAGTTCAAGGCCGCATACTCAAGCCTAAATAACGCGCATCCATTCTCACAGGCATGTATCTTCTCATAGGGCATCTTAAGTACACGGAGGATTTTCTCTGACTGGTACAGGTTTGCAGGCAGTAAATGGCGTTTGGGTAGAAAGCATCCAAATATCGTCATCATCGCGTCGTAGCATTCTCTGCCTAGGTTGAATTGAGCCTTCAGAGCCATTACTTGCGCGATGGCATCCACCTGACAAAGCTCAGTCTGCTCGTGGAGAGGACATTTTGAAGACTCCAACATTTCATAGAAGGCCTTTGCAGATTCCTCCATCTCATCGTTCGAATCCCGAGCATCATCAAAGTCTTGCACCATGTCTTCAATCCCGGTACCATGCTCGTCGGTGCGACGACGTATCACCTCAGCACTGGCACGTTGGTCAGACTCACCATGAAAAGTCCACATCGTATAATTAGGCGTAAAACCCCACTTCTGCAGGTGTTTACCCATTTTAAACTCTGTCTGCTTTTCCCGGTTGGGACAGGGGCACCATGTTTTTTGCTGGCCATTTGCAAATGCGGCTCTCACAAACCCCATGGTTCTTGTTAACCATTCATTGGTCATGTCTTTCTAACTAGGGTGACCAGTGTACATCCAAGCACAATCACTCATGTTGCCTAGCTACCTATGGGCGCACAAGAAATAAATATATAATTCATCATCTATATTCATACGCTAATCAAGTTTGTCAGTTTTATTACGTCCATGCAACCTACACGTTAATAGGTAAAGATAGGTCCTAATCCCACCCAAGTATGTGTAGATTGGGTTCGTTTTCCCATGCTCAGCTACAGATGCGACGCAGAATTTCGGCAGCACCTCCCCGCTGTTCTCCTGATACACGTCTCAGCAATAAGCAGAGAGGATGTGTACCCGAAGAACAACAGGGAGGCACTAACGAAATTCTGCATCGGATCCAGAGCACACCATATGGGAAAACGAACACAATCTACACATACTCGGGCTGTCCATGGATAATGTTGGACAATTCGGAAGGATGGCGGTTATAAATATGCAAAGAAATGCATATTTATAGATGTCGCCCCTTCGAACGGGAGAGGCATTCTGCTCACGCATACTCATGATTGAAGCACGAAGACCGAGACAGAGCAAATTAAGGGGGTAGGAGGAGAAGTCATTTGTGCTCACCAACAAACGCAGGGGCGGAGCTCGTCCAACGCACGTGGAGGTCGTCGAACAACTGCACATTGAAATTCACACGATCAACACAAATATGATGTTCTTATAACTAACATAATCGGAAAATATGTGACATAACTCATAATTTACAAAACTATGGCCCCGTGGGCCGCTAGAAGGCCGAAAAGCACCTTCTCATTCAACAGTAAGTAGAAGAGGTGTCGGGGGTCTGGGCTTAGTGGTGTCGAGGGTCGGTGGTGTCGGGTGTCGGTGGTCGGGAGTCGGGTTAAATGCGTCGATGGTCGGGGGTCAGTGTCGTCGGGGGTTGAGGGTCACTAGCGTCGGGGGTTGGGGTCTTTTCGATCAACAAGAGGCCAAAGAGGTGTCAGGGGCCCGGGGTTGGGGGCTAGTGGTGCCGGGGGTTGGGGGTAGGGGGTCGGGGGTCGAGGGTCAGTGGCGTCGAGGGTCGGGGGTCGAGGGTCAGTGGTGTCGGGCGTTAGGGGTCGGGAGTCACGGGTCGGGGGTCGGGGGTCGGGGGTCAGTGGTGTCGAGCGTCGGGAGTCGGGGGTCGGGGGTCTATGGTGTCGGGCGTCGGGGGTTGGGAGTCGGGTGTTAGTGGTGTCGATTGTCGGGGGTCGAGAGTCGGGGGTTGGTGGCGTCGGGCTTCGGGGGTTGGTGGCGTCGGACGTCGGGGGTCGGGAGTCGGGTGTCGGGGGTCGAGGGTCAGTGGTGTCGGGCGTTGGGGGTCAGGAGTCGGGTGTCAGTGGCGTCGGGGGTCGGAGGTCGAGGGTCGGGGGTTGGTGGCGTCGGGCCTCGGGGGTCGTGGGCGGGGGGTCGGGGGTCGGGGTCCTCTTCTTTCTTCTTCTCATGGCCGTTACAGGGTCGGCCCCTTTGCCTTCCGCCCCCCGACAGCAAAGGGCCCCATGGCAGATGGCAAAGGCCCCCTGATGGCAAAGTTAGCCTTCCGTCGGTCACGGCAGGCATGGGACCCACCCGTCCTCTTTGCCGTCTGCCCTGGGTTTCTTTGCCATCCGCTGGCAGACGGTAAAGGGCCGACACATGGCAAATAGTATTTTTGCCATCAGTCAGCCCTTTGCCGTCTGCCTTGTGTCAACTGATGGCAAAGAGGTTCTTTGCCATCAGCCAGCAGACGGCAAAGACCTGGCTGACGGCAAAGAACTGGTTTCGAGTAGTTTATTAGCATACGATCAAATCAAGGGCGTCATAGGTTGGTATCAGAGCCGACTGCCTGTGGGTAGCCCCCTTTTCAAGTCCTTGGCCGAAGTTGAGTCTAGATGTTAAAAAACTTTTACTAACACTGATTCTATGGCTTACGAGCCCACATCTCAATCGGGTGGTGTTAGGATCTTTTACTCCTTTTCTATACTCTAGGTTCTGAGCTCTCTTCTCTTCTGGGTTAAAGATTTTACTAACTCCAACTCTAGATTCTCATAACTAATTCCTCCCGAAGAGCCCCTCATCCCAGATGATGACTAGATTCATCAGAAGACTGTGAAGATACTATCCGATCTTCTCTCGAGAAGTTGTGCTCATCGCTTTTTTGATTTCCCTTCCTCCGTCAACCCCTATGTATGACTACATAGAAATGTCATTCATATTTTCTTTCCAGTTGCTCTTGTTATACAAGGTACAACAAATTATCTTACCGGGCATTTGTTCGTCCTTAGTTGTCATGCGTTTCACAAGTCCCTCGAATTACTATTCGATCTACCAAAATCCTCAGTAGCCTATTGTTCATGATCTTTCTCAAATGCTTGCATTATGGTTAAATCCATATGTCTAGCAACATTCGTTAAAATCCTTTGTGATTTTCCTTTGATCTTATTGATTCGACCTTTGTGTGAATGCACACAATCATTAGTTGATTCCCATAAATTATGCTTTTGGCTCAGACGTCCTTCCAAGCGGGAGCTGGTTCTTATCAAATCAACCTTGATTGATTGTCGATATAAGTCCCTTGGGATTGCTTGTATTTGATCGAAGCATCTGATTTTGATACAGCAACCTGGAAATCATAAACTTCTTTGGTATTTAAGTATCAATAGTTTCCACATGTCCTATAATCTGATGCCTTGCCTTCTATATCCCTTTGATAGAGTACTATACTCACATCAGGTCCTTTGTGGATCGTCAGTACCATTGTTTGGTTATTATCCGATGGCATCCTTTACATTGAAACATTATTGTGATATGTTTCCCCTGATACATGATTCCATTGGTAAATTGTGTCTTCTCCCTCTGATAAGTTGCATCCTTTGCTTTTGTCAGCCATGCTCTTCAAGCATGTGCTAATTACTCATGAAGTTGTGGTATATGTTCCTAAGATGCCTCGACGGATTGAACCTATGCCTTCCTAACTCAATGTGAACCCAAGATTTTTCACAAGTCTTACTCTTCTGGTGTTTTGCAGATAAAATTTCAAAACTACAACTTTGTCAAAGGCGAGAAATAAATGGCAGGTGATGCATTGATAAAGTGGGAGTCGACCTTGAACTTTGTGTTCATGCCCATGCAAAGATGTTGATACTATCATAGAAGCTTCTCATATCAATAATCATTCATTGCATGATTTGATCTTGTATCTGTGATTTGGTACTTTGGAACCATGGTTCCGACCATGATTGTTCTTGCTGGATTCCATTTTTACCCAAGTTAAAGCACTTGTCTTCTGCAGATCAATAGACTAGTCTAACCTCTATTTTGATCTACATCCAAGTATTATCCTTGGTATCTCAAGAATATCACAGAGCTATATAACTTCTTATGAGCTCCTCATCAACTATAACATTTCGCTGATTCCATTTTCCTCTTGTTTTGAGTTTTTGGACACTCAAGGAAACCGATAACTGGATCAAGTTCACATTGCAATTCAACAACTCTTAGTAGTCTTCTTGATTATGACCTTGTACTCGATCATGTCATTCTAAGCTGTTAGGCTACATCATCATCGTCATGCTAAAGCTTAACAATGCTATTTGTGTCCTTTATCCCTGGAACACATTTTCAGCAGTGCAATACGCTTACATCGAGCTTGCAACATCATGTTTGTTGTCTTGAAAGGCAATTTTCATTCTGAGCTAGCAGTCTCATGTGTGGTTTTGACAACCTTTCGCTTCACCATTCCTTTGCTTGATGTCATCATTGATCGATTACATCTTCATGAAACTTCTCGAAAAATGTGTCGTGATCATCATAAGCATTCTTTGAAATACCATCCTTTCCCCTCGATGATGAGAAATGCCATCCTTTCCCCTCGATGATTTGTATTGTCGGCAACATCCTTGTTGTCGTCCCTCCAACACAAACGTGTTCTTGTTTTGTGTTGTCCATTGAGTTCATTGCTAATTCAGCTTATGTTATCTTCTACCTTGGAATATTACCATCTTTTATGTCAGGAATGTTATGAGAATTGTTGAACCTCTTAAGAGTTCCTGATATAGTGATACTTCTCGCCATTACCATTCATTTCCTTGTCCCCATTTTGTTTCTAATAGGAATAACAATAAGTGAACTCAGATGTGTGATTCCAATACTTCTAGCTTTCCTATTTTCTTGAGGTTAACAACTGATTATTTCATTCTTAGTGTGTTGGTTGTTGACTCATCATTTTGGCATTGGACGTACTACTCGGTCGGCACTTCCGAGTGCACCCTTCAATCAATGTTTAATAGTTTATGTTTCCTCGGACATACGTCATTATATAATTTGATCTCACAAATGGTATCTCCTTGTCCTTATAATTTTGGAAATTCATCCCTATCAAAATCTTGAGGGACTATTGTTGAGCCCATCAGCCACACGCTCAACTTCTCCATGTTTCATGATGAAGCTCTTGAAAACGTTGTCCATGTGCCTAGCTCATGAAGAATACGTTTGATAGATGAAGTATTTTCCCAAAGTTCACGTGCATTCTTCTTGCCGTAAATATGAGAAAGTTTTTGTCTCGCTTCCTCTGGGATCATCCCAAATCATTCAGCATGTGTGAAGTGTTATATGTTTTGAAGATTTGTTATCCTCACTCCACAGAACTTGCTTAGCACACCAAGCCACTGAGTGATTTGATTAAGGAAAACAAGTTCCTTCATAATAGCTAATCCAGGGTTACACAACGACCTTGATATCCTCGATGATGGTTCCCAAATCAGATCTCAGATGCATTTTGTTGTAAGAATCCCATGTGGGCACGAATGTCTTGACATTGTCTTCATGTGTCTTGCATCATCACCTCATCAAATTTTGTTGCCCCTTTTTCTTCTCGGGCCTCCTAAGTCTGAGGTATCGTGATGCCAATCAGAACTGAATCTCGGGCACACATGATGGTTGGAACTTTTCCCAACAATCATAACTTAGGTCTTTATGTAAATCGGTATGATGCTGTCTTGTCCACCTGGTCGAATGACCTATTTTTATATTATCTTCCGTCGTAAGGTTAACCATTCTTCCATGAGGAAATCGTATGACTTATTTTATAAGTTGTTCCTAATGGATCCTTTGTGTACTCAAGGTCCGGACTTTGTATGATGACCATGTCGATGCTACTTTGAAGCACAAATGTGGTACTTCAGATGTTAAGAGGAACATTGGAAGCATCATGTTAAAATGGTCTTGATCAATTATCCAAAATTTATTCTATGGATAAGCCTCATGATTCTCCTTCCCCCTTTACCTAAATGGTTATGTATTTAATGACCTATCATGTATACCATGCTATGAATACCTTGGTAAAGGTATACTCTAATACTTGTGTGTGAACACATTTTCCTTTCTGAGTGGTATGTTTAACCTTTCTTGTATTTTAATTTATCCGGGCAATGGTAATTCCCTCCTTAGGTAAAAACTTCGGTGAAGAACTCTGCTAGTAAGACCCTATTACTATTGTGGATAACATTCTTGTAGCCGTCGGTGGATGAGAACTTTGCCTATTAGTGTGCCTCATTTCGACGAGCATGAAAAATGGTTCTATTCGTCCCCCTTCATTGGTACCGACGTTGTTGCCAACATAACTGACAGGCTATCCTCTAACATGTCTTGACACCGAGACCGTGAAAGATGTCACCGCTCTACCTAGTCTTGGTCCGCATGGTGGGCCCATGCCCATAATTCAAGAGGATCGAAACCTGACTCTCCTATACATCTTTGACTCCAAAGTATCCTTTGCACTTGGCTTCGTGTGAAATTCCCGAGCCACCATCCAACGGGATGATCTATTCTTGTATCATACGCAATAATTATTTTTGTTACTCTAAATCCCATTTCATCTCTGTTTAGGCATCAAACATCTGTCTAACCATTTGAAACCTTGGTACCATCGCTTGTCACTCCCAATGAATTCCATGAGTTACGACTTGAGGAATAATTCATGTTCTTTTCTTTGAGATCGTCGTCAGATGCCCAAATTTGTGTAGCTACATTCTCCCAGAATTTCCCCTCTAATCACAATCGTAGGGCGATGAAGATCCGGAACGAAGGATGGCGACTCCATCAGGTTGACCTTAATCAGAGTAATGAATACATCAACAAGAAGGACCAACCCCTGCGATGACACTACAAGAAATAGGTCCATCGATGACCCCCTATTTTGGTCGCAAAATGGTCTATATTTTCCATTTATGACCTTCTTTTGATCAAATTTCAAAGGTCAACAGTTGGCCATCAAGAATGAACAAACATGACCTTTGTTTGATATTGGTCAAGAGGCACCCATGACCATAATGTTTGGTCATCGAGGCTATGACCAAAATTTTGGTCGTTAGCTATCTACTAGGTCCATGCAGGATGTGACATGGTAGAGCTGATGTGGCCACATCCACATGGCATAATAGATGACATGGCAAAAATGATGACATGTACGCAACACAGGAAATGACATGGCACAACTAAGACAGGCCAATGAGGAACCTAAATGGGCCGAACCTATAAATTCAGCTCAACAATGCTTTTATGCTGTAAATTTACTATATATGATCTGATTTTTCTTTTTGCTGGCAGCTTACTGGACTGGTTTGAAATGATTTAAGCCATGGAGTCGCAATCCAACTTTCATTTAAAATAGATATCTCACGAAATACATTGATAGCTAGTATAGAGAAAAATCTGCATGCCTCTTCACAGCAAAATAGTTCTAATATTTTTCTAAGTACACAAAGCAAAGAGAAACATGTATACATTTCAACAAAGCACAAAGGATGGTTTTAGAGTATTTCATTTCCAAGTACTGTCACAATATTAATTTGTTGGCTCGTAAACATGACAACAAAGTAATGGATGGCACTGAAAGGATGGCTTCAAAGGATGGCTTGGATGGCACTAAAAGGATGGCTTGAGAGTAATTGGTCCCACACGTTGTACATGGGTCCCGCATGCCGGCTAGGTCAACAACTTAATACATGTTTCCACAAGTCTTTGTAAGTTATACTCTTGAACTCGTTAGCATGTACCCCTAAAAAATTAGCATGTAGGCAAATTAGCACGTATACATGACACATAGGAGGAAAATTGACACGTATACATGCCACGTAGGCGAGGATCTATCTACTTACTTTTGTTCATGTACATGACCTTATTAATTTGGTTAGGTGGACTCAAAATAACATCATATATAGTGTTGCACACACTTATGACCATTTTGGATAGTGGGATTATGACCTTACTGACTCAAAAGGTCGGAAGATTCAAGGGTTTGGACCCTCCCAAACCATACATGACCATTTTTTTAATTTTGGGGTCAGATTTATGACCAATTAAACTGTCATCATTACTTTTGGTCATGAATGAGCCTTTTTCTTGTAGTGTGGAGAGCAACAAAGATAGGAAGACTCCTTAGGATTTCGTAACCAAACGTTTTCCCCTGACCTCTACCTCTTAAATCTCAGGATGAGAAATTATTTTAGTGGTGGAGAGTTGTGATGCCCTGGTAGTTAAGCTACACTAATCTCATACTAATGGTGCCATGTCATCAAGATTAACTAAGCCAAATTGCTACTTGATAAAAATGAAAGACAAATTCAATTTAAAATAAAGTCATTTTTTCTTCAAACGCAAAATAAAAATGTTCACAATGGTACAAATATTTCCTGAGTAATGGTGGGGTAGAAAACAACTTTTTATAAAATATTTAAGTACCCTTAACCTTTTTTGAAACAGGTTTAACAACATTAAATTAAGTCTTTTCAAAATAAACAAATAGTTTGGTAGTGCAAAACAAATTGAAACTTTGTGTGCTAACTCAAAATATTGCCTATTAGTTAGGTGCTAACTTTTAGGGGCAACAAAAAGCATTAGGTATTAAAAATAAAACTAAAACAGAAATTGTTTTAAAAATAAAGCAAAAAAAGTATTATGAAAGAAAAAGTAAAAGAAATAACCCCCCACTGGACTAGCCCCAACCGGCCCACCTAAACCGACCAGCCCACCATGCCGGCCCACCCCACCCCTAACCGACCCACTCACGCACCCAAACCCCCTCCCAACTCCACCGATGCTCCCCCAACCCCACTCGCCCCCATCTCTCACCTCCCCTCTAGATCACGATATAGATCGGCGCCATACCGCCCGTGTCGCCTCCCCGTGCCGGCATCGACGCCCTCCTCCATCGTCAGCCCTTCCACCATCGGCCATAGTGCCTCCCCGACCTCCTCCCCGCCGGCCTACTCACCTCGCCCCCGAGCACGCTGCCCCTACACAGCGGATGTGAACTGCCCCTCCGCATTTATCTCCCTTCCAAGTTCGTCCATCGTGCACCCCGCCAATCCGGCGAGCCCCCTGCATCTCACGTAACCGTCGGCCACTGGCCCCGCCCTAGTTATGCCAGTGCCTCCCACCGCGTCGCCTCCGCCGTGGCCCGCTGCTCCTCGCATCGCCCCTCCGTGCATGCCCGCCTGCGCCCCTGGGTGCTCACCAGCCCGCGCCCACCCGTATACGACAGCGGCCCTGCCGCTGCTCTTTTGTTGTTGTGCCCGCTCCTCTTGCAGCTCGCTCCACCAGCGTGCACCGACTGCGTGTGGCATCGCATTGCTCCTTCGGTTGCTGCTGTTGTTGCTCCCCTGGTGCCTATTGTGTTGCCGCTACCTTTTGACCAAATTTCAAAGGTCAACAGTTGGCCATCAAGAATGAACAAACATGACCTTTGTTTGATATTCGTCAAGAGGCACCCATGACCAAAATGTTTGGTCATCGAGGCTATGACCAAAATTTTGGTCGTTAGCTATCTACTAGGTCCATGCAGGATGTGACATGGTAGAGCTGATGTGGCAACATCCAAATGGCATAATAGATGACATGGCAAAAATGATGACATGTACGCCACACAGGAAGTGACATGGCACTACTAAGACAGGCCAATGAGGAACCTAAATGGGCCGAACCCATAAATTCAGCCCAACAATGCTTTTATGCTGTAAATTTACTATATATGATCTGATTTTTCTTTTTGCTGGCAGCTTACTGGACTGGTTTGAAGAGATTTAAGCCATTGAGCCCCAATTCAACTTTCATTTAAAATAGATATCTCAGGAAGTACATTGATAGCTAGTATAGAGAAAAATCTGCATGCCTCTTCACAGCAATATAGTTCTAATATTTTTCTAAGTACACAAAGCAAAGAGAAACACGTATACATTACAACAAAGCACAAAGGATTGTTTTAGAGTATTTCATTTCCAAGTACTGTCACAATATCAACTTGTTGGCTCGTAAACATGACAACAAAGTAATGGGTGGCACTGAAAGGATGGCTTGGATGGCACTAAAAGGATGGCTTGAGAGTAATTGGTCCCACACGTTGTACATGGGTCCCACATGCCGGCTAGGTCAACAACTTAATACATGTTTCCACAAGTCTTTGTAAGTTATACTCTTGAACTCGTTAGCATGTACCCCTACAAAATTAGCATGTAGGCAAATTAGCACGTATACATGACACATAGGAGGAAAATTGACACGTATACATGCCACGTAGGCGAGGATCTATCTACTTACTTTTGATCATGTACCTGACCTTATTAATTTGGTGAGGTGCACTCAAAATAATATCATATATAGTGTTGCACACACTTATGACCATTTTGGATAGTGGGATTATGACCTTACTTACTCAAAAGGTCTGAAGATTCAAGGGTTTGGACCCTCCCAAACCATACATGACCATTTTTTTAATTTTGGTCACATAATTATGACCAATTAAACTGTCATCATTATTTTTGGTCATGAATGAGCATTTTTATTGTAGTGTGGAGAGAAACAAAGATAGGAAGACTCCTTAGGATTTCGTAACCAAACGTTTTCCCCTTACCTCTACCTCTTAAATCTAAGGATGAGAAATTATTTTAGTGGTGGAGAGTTGTGATGCCCTGGTAGTTAAGCTACACTAATCTCATACTAATGGTGCCATGTCATCAAGATTAACTAAGCCAAATTGCTACTTGATAAAAATGAAAGACAAATTCAATTTAAAATAAAGTCAATTTTTTTCTTCAAACGCAAAATAAAAATGTTCACAATGGTACAAATATTCCCTGAGTAATGGTGGGGTAGAAATCAACTTTTTATAAAATATTTAAGTACCCTTAACCTTTTTTAAAACAGGTCCAACAACTTTAAATTAAGTCTTTTCAAAATAAACAAATAGTTTGGTATTGCAAAATAAATTGAAACTTTGTGCGCTAACTGAAAATATTGCCTATTAGTTAGGTGCTAACTTTTAGGAGCAACAAAAAGCATTAGGTATTAAAAATAAAACTAAAACAGAATTTTTTTAAAAAATAAAGCAAAAAAAGTATTATGAAAGAAAAATTAAAAGAAATAACTCCCCCACTGGACTAGCCCCAACCGGCCCACCTAAACCGACCAGCCCACCATGCTGGCCCACCCCACCCCCTACCGACCCAATCACTCACCCATACCCCCTCCCAACTCCACCGATGCTCCCCCCAACCCCACTCGCCCCCATCTCTCACCTCCCCTCCAGATCACGATCTAGATCGGCGACATACCGCCCGTGTCGCCTCCCCGTGCCGGCATCGACGCCCTCCTCCATCATCAGCCCTTCCACCATCGGCCATAGTGCCTCCCCGACCTCCTCCCCGCCGGCCTACTCACCTCGCCCACGAGCGCGCTACCCCCTACACCGGATGTGAGCTGCCCCTCCGCATTTATCTCCCTTCCGAGTTCGTCCATCGCGCACCCCGCCAATCCGACGAGCCCCCTGCATCTCACGTAACCGCCGGCCACTGGCCCCGCCCCACTTACGCCAGTGCCTCCCACCGCGTCGCCTCCACCGTGGCCCGCTGCTCCTCACATCGCCCCTCCGTGCACGCTCGCCTGCACCCCTGGGTTCTCACCAGCCCACGCCTACTCGTATACGACAGCAGCCCTGCCGCTGCTCTGTTGTTGTTGTGCCCGCTCCTCCTGCAGCTCGCTCCACCAGCGTGCACCGGCTGCGTGTGGCATCGCGTTGCTCCTTAGGTTGCTGCTGTTGTTGCTCCCCTGGTGCCTATTGTGTTGCCGCTACCCTCGCCCACGTGTGCTGCTGTTGTCGTTGCCCGACGTCCTCCGCTCCCGTGCCATCATTGCTGCTCGTCATGGCAAGGCCATGACCGAGAGCGCTATGTGTGCCCAGCGCCTCTGCCCGATCTGGTTAGTGGGCATAATCCCCACTAACCCCTTAGCTCAATGACAACTAGGACCCAGACCTTGTTTCTAAAAAGGATAAATTATGTGTATTTATAAAAACATAGTAATAATATTATTTTAATTAATTAGTTTACCTAATTAACCAAAACCTAATCGGTTTAACTTAATCTGGTTACTTAGTTAATTATCCTAATTTAATTAAATATGTTAACTATTGTGTCTATGACACCTCGGACCCACTTGTAAGTTTGACCAGTCAACAGTCAACCTAGTTGACTTCTGGCTCGGCTGTTGACTCAGCCCCTGGCCCCACATGTCATTTACTATGGCTGGCTAGCTCTCGCTATAAAAAATATTTCTACTATTTTGGATAATTCAAATAAATAAATAAATAAATTCCAAAATATCATTAACACTTTGAAAATCAATAGAAAATAATCCGTAATCCGAATGAAAATATTTTGTACATGAAAATTGATCAAAAGAATGAGACAAACCTGGATACACTGTCCGTTCGTCCGTCATGCATCCCTAGCATAGAAAACATGGAACTTTTCCATCGTTTTCGTCTATCCGGTAGTAGCCAGAGACCAAGGAAATGTCGTCACATACTTCCCCATCAGTCCATGATGTATAGTACTACGTTAGCTCATACCTAGCGATGCGTATAGCCATGTCATGCTTTGTGATGCATTTGATTGATCTGTTATTTATTGTGTTTCCCCTATGTTACTTCCTTTTCGGTAGACCCCGAGACCGATGACGATCCGGTTATCAACTACTCGCCAGTCGAGGATCTGTATCTGTTTGCAGAGCAACAAGACAAGCAAACCCCCTTGACCATTCTTTATACCTCTTGCTTGCATTAGAATTTTGCTACTGATGTAGCTAGTTCCTATTCTCATGCATATCGTGTTTTTCATGAACTTCTACTTTACTTTAAATGTTTAGCATAGGTGGAGCAGTGATCCCCATGGACCCCTTAGTCCAGTTGCCCCCGCTTTTTCATCAAGGTCTCGATCTCCTGATCGGCGAGCCAAGACCTGTCACATCACTCACACCCCCTTAGTTGTATGACTCTGTAGATCTACCATCAAGTACCGAGGGTGACACCTCATTACCAACTCCGCTGTTAGCATTGTAGTGAAGTTGACCGACAGTGGTTCCCGAAGGGTGATTCCTCCTTCACCACCTTCGATAACTACTTTGTTGTACATCCCATCAAAAGTAGTCCATCGAGGGTGGTTCCTCCCTCGCCACCTTGATGATTAAATCATTCGGAATCCATCAAGGGTGATACCTCGGATCCCTCTAATGTTACAACCACACAGTTACTTAACCTTACTACTTGCAACATGAAAGGTGTGTTGCGGATGGATTCCCGCGTCGTTGTGACGGGGCATGGCCGTGCATTCTGGACCCTTGCCACACATCCTCGAGACGGGACGACAGGCCGATTTATTGTGGTTCCGCTCGTTACTGCAATTAATAAAATGCTAATGGCTTGGGTATTTGATGTGAGTTGGTCGGGAGACATTTTCGTACTAATTTTCACCTGAGAGAAGTTATGGGTACTCGACGTCATGGTAACAGCTGAAGCTATTCACACGCCAGCGATGGAGCAATGCGCGGCCGAGTTGTCCTAATAGGCATCATTCTTGTATAAGAGGAGCCAGGAATGACATTGGCAGCCTTGCATTATGGAGGAGCGCAAAGGATTATAGTCCCATGACCCGTGCATTCTTATGATTTAGACCAGCGGGCTGGCCTCTCTGTTGAGCCTAGGTAGGGCTGCGATGTGTTGATGTTCTGAGGTCGGGCATGACCCAGGAAAGTGTGTCTGGCCAGAGTTTATCAAGCGTTTTCGGTACTGTGGTGCACCCGTGCAAGGAAGAAAATTAACTATCTGAATAGCCGTGTCCGCGGTTATAGGATGACTTGGAGTTGTGCCCCGATCTTATACAATTTCATCTATTACTTAACTCAAATAGTCGCTCCGGGATTGCTTTCTTATAGGGAGTCGGGGAAGAATCTATGGGCGTGACCTGCTACGGTAACAAAAGTCCTTCCTTGGTGTTAGGAATTCTTCTTGCTACTTCTCTTGTTTGCGTCGGTTTTTTTCCATTGAAGAGGAAAGGGTGATGCAGCACAGGAGCAGTAAGTATTTCCCTCAGTTTGACAACCAAGGTATCGATCCAGAAGGAGGGTCTCGTCAAGTCTAGAGTACCTGCGCAAACACAAACAAGCTTGCACCCAACACTTCAAAGGGGTTGTCAATCCCTTCAAGATTGTTTCCAAAGTGAGATCTAAAGGCGGAAAGTGCAATGAAGTAAAAAGTGTAAGTCTGAAAATATGCTGTGGAGTAGACCCGGGGGCCATAGTGTTCACTAGAAGCTTCTCTCAAAATAGCAAATATCACGGTGGGTGAGAAATTACTGTCGAGCAATTGATAGAACCGTCCAAAGTCATGACGATATCTAAGGCAATGATCATACATATAGACATCACGTCCGAGACAAGTCGACCGATACTTTCTGCATCTACTACTATTAGTCCACACATCGACCCCTATCTAGCATGCATCTAGTGTATTGAGTTCATGACGAACAGAGTAACGCCTTAAGCAAGATGACATGATGTAGAGGGATAATCTCAAACCAATGATGAAGACCCCATCTTTTTACCCTTGATGGCAACAACACAATGCGTGCCTCGCTACCCCTTCTGTCACTTGGTGAGGTCACCGCAAGGTATGAACCCAAAACCAAGCACTTCTCCCATTGCAAGAATCATAGATCTAGTTGGCCAGAAAAAACCCACAACTCGAAGAGAATTACGAGGATATGAAATCATGCATAAGAGAGATCAGAAGAAACTCAAATAATATTCTTAGATAATCTGATCATAAATCCACAAATCATCGGATCTCGACAAACACACCACAAAAGAAGATTACATCGGATAGATCTCCATGAAGACCATGGAGAACTTTGTATTGAAGATCCAAGAGAGAGAAGAAGCCATCTAGTTACTAGCTATGGACCCGTAGGTGTATGGTGAACTACTCACGCATCATCAGAGAGGTCATGGTGTTGATGAAGAAGCCCTTCGTGTCCGAATCCCCCCTCCGGCAGGGCACCAGAACATGCACCAGATGGGATCTTGCGGAGACAGAAGCTTGCGGCGGCCGAAAAGTACTTTTGATGATCTCCTAATATTTTTGGGATTTTTAAGGAATATATAGGCGCAACCCCTAGGGCAGAGGCCACCCAGGGGGCCCACAAGCCTGTGGGCCGCGGCCTCCCCCTGGCCGCGGGGTGGGGGCTTGTGGGGCCCCTGAGGATCCCCTGCCTTGGCTCTCAAGCTTCCGATCTTCTTCCGTTACGGAAAAAATCTTTTCTGGGATTTTCTTCCGTTTGGACTGTGTTTCAAATTCTCCTCTAAAAGGGGTCAAAAACATGGAAAAAACAGGAACTGGCACTTGGCACTTAGTTAGTAAGTTAGTGCCAAAAAATATATAAAAGGCATGCAAAACATCCAAAGTTTGACAAGATAATAGCATGAAACCATCAAAAATTATAGATACTTTGGAGACGTATGAAGCATCCTGCTCGTCCTCGAGTATGGAAGTGATAAAGGATGAATTTTTGATGTGGAATGCAACCTAGCATAGTTGTCCTTTGCAACTTCTTTCACGTGACATGAATGTTCAGCTCCGTAAGATTCGAAACAATAGTTTGCTATTGACATGAAAACAATAATACTCCAAGCAAACTAGCAAGGTAATCATGAACTTTCAAAATAACAAGGCCAATGAAAGTTATCCCTACAAAATCATATAGTCTGGCTATGCTCCATCATCCCCACACAACTAATTTAAATCATGCACAACCCCGGTATTGGCCAAGTAATTGTTTTCGCACTCTTACTTTCTCAAACTTTTTATAACTATCACACAATACATGAGCGTGAGCTATGGACATAGCACTATAGGTGGAATAGAGTGTGGTGGTGGTTGTGAGACAAAAAAGGAGGAGATGGTCACATTGACTCGGCGTATCAAAGGGCTATGGAGATGCCCATTAATAGATATCAATGTGAATGAGTAGGGATTGCCATACAAAGGATGCACTAGAGCTATATGTATGTGAAAGCTCAAAAGGAGGACTAGTGGGTGTGCATCCAACTTGCTTGCTCACGAAGTCCTAGGGCAATTTTGAGGAAGCCCATCATTGGAATATACAAGCCAAGTTATATAATGAAGATTTCCACTAGCATATGGTAGTGACAAAGCAAGAAGCTCTCAATCATTAAGAACATGGTGCTATTATAAAGCACAAGTGTGGAAAAAGATAGCAGCATTGTCCCTTCTCTCTTTTTCTCTCTTTTCTTTTTTTCATTTGGGATCTTAGGCCTCTCTTTTTATCTCCTTTTTTTTGGGCTCTTTGGGCTCTTTTTTTTATTTCCTCACATGGGACAATGCTCTAATAATGATGATCATCGCACTTTTATTTACTCACAGCTCAAAAGTCACAATGATGACTCCATAGGAAATGCCTCCGGCAGTGTACCGGGATGTGCAATGATCTAGCATGGCGTATGACGTTGAAACATCTCGCTAGCTATCTTACGATCATGCAATGGCAATATGAGAGTGACAGCACAAATCATGAGACGGAAAGGTGGGAGTTGCATGGCAATATATCTCGGAATGACTATGAAAATGCCATAGTAGGTAGGTATGGTGGCTGTTTTGAGGAAGGAATATGGTGGGTTTGTGCACCCGCGAGAATTGCGCGGCACTAGAGAGGCTAGCAATGGTGGAAGGTGAAAGTGCATCTATACAATGGACTCACATTAGTCATGAAGAACTAACATACTTGTTGTGAAAGTTTTTATTAGTAATCGAAACAAAGTGCTAAACGCATACTCCTAGGGGAAGGGTTGGTAGGTGTTAACCATCACGCGATCCCGACATCAACACAAAGGATGACAATCAATAGATCAATTATGCTCCGACTTCCCAACATAGCGGTTCACCATACGTGCATGCTACGGGAATCACTAACTTCAACACAAGTATTTCTAGATTCACAACACCCTACTAATATAGCTCTTAATATTACCAAATCCACGTCTCAAAACTAATTGAGAGGAATCAAAAATTCTCTTTCTACTCAATGCACATGAGAATGGAGGTTTTTGCATCCTCTTTGGGTACCTATCACATTTGGGACTACTTTCATAGAATAAGCCAACTACCAAGTCACGCACCGCCGTGCTCTAAAAGATATAAGTGTAGCACTAGAGCAAAAGTATCTAGCTCAAAACATATAAGTGAAGCACTATGAGCATTCTAGCAAAATCACGATGAGTGCATGTCCCTCTCTCTCAAAAAGGTGTGCATCAAGGATGATTGTGACACAACAAAAGGATAAGACTCCTACGATACAAGACGCTCCAAGCAAAACACATATCATGTGGTGAATAAAAATATAGCTCCAAGTAATGTTACCGATGGATTGAAGACGAAAGAGGGGATGCCTTCCCGGGGCATCCCCAAGCTTAGGATTTTTGGTGTCCTTGAATTTGGCTTGGGATGCCTTGGGCATCTCCAAGCTTGAGCTCTTTCCACTCCTTATCTCTTTGTCCATGACAACATCACCCAAAACTTGAAAACTTCACAACACAAAACTTAAACAGAAACTCGTGATAACATTAGCACAAGAAAACAAACTACCACTTCTTTTGGTACTGTAGAAAACTTGAATTCTATCTATATTGGTGTTGGGCTACTGTACTCTCACTTTTGCATGGCTAGTACCCCCCGATACTAACCATAGTTTCATCAAAACAAGCAACCAACTCAACAAAAAGAAAATCTGTCAAAAACAGACCAGTCTGTAGCAATATGTATACTTCGTATATTTCTGGTACCTCAACAAATCAGAAAAATTACGACTTCCTGGAAAAAAGTCATATCCACCAGCAGCAAAAAGAATCAACTCAAAAGCTCCTTCTGAATAAAAATGAAAAATCATCTCATGAGCGAAAAGTTTCTGTCTTTTTCCAGCAGGATCAAACAACCATTACCAAGACTAGTCATAAAGGTTTTGCTTGGCTCAAACACAAAAAGAAACACAAAAAACACAATCACAACAGAATTATGAAAGTGTGGACGCAACAAAACAGAAAGAAAAAGATACATTCATTGGGTTGCCTCCCAACAAGCGCTATTGTTTAACGCCCTTAGCTAGGCATTGATAATTCGATGATGCTCACACAAAAGACAAGAACTGAAGCACAACGAGAGCATCATAAAGCATGTGAAATTCACATCTAAGTCTTACATACTTCCTATGCATAGGAATTTTATAGGATCACAAATTGGCAAGACAACCAATAGTTACCAAATGCAAGGAAGAAGAAAGAGATAATAGCAATCTCAACATAACGAGAGGTAATTTGGTAACATGAAAGTTTCTACCACAATATTTTCCTCTCTCAAAATAATTACATGTGGGATCATATTCAAATTCAACAATATACCTATCCCATAGGATATTCTTTTCATGATCCACATGCATGCAAAGTTGACGCTCTTCAAAAATAGTGGGATTATCATCAACTAAAGTCATGACTTCTCCAAACCCGCTTTCAATCTTATTGCAAACATCATATTCATCATGAGGCTTAAACAAATTGTCAAGATCATAAGAAATATCATTACCCCAATCACGATCATTGCAACAAGTAGTGGACATAGCAAAACTAGCATCCCCAAGCATAGTGTTTTGCATATTTGTAGCATGATTGTCACTAATAGAATTTATAGTGAAACCATTTCAATCATGCTTTTCATTCAAGGAGCCCTCGTGAATCACTTCATGAATTTCTTCATCACGATTTTCAGATTCACGCATCTCAAGAAAAACTCCCTAAAGATAGTCAAGTGCACTCAACTCACTAGCAATTGGATCAACATAATTGGATCTCTTAAAGAGATTAGCAAGGGGATGAGGATCCATATCAATAGATTTTCAGCAAGCGAACATGCAAGCATATTTAAGGCACATAGCACACAAGCGAACAGAAAGCAAGCGAGAGAAAAGGGCAAACGAATAAGGCAAACAAAAAAGGCAAATATTTTTTTGTAAATTTTGTTTTTCGAAAGTGGGGGAGAGGAAAAAGAGAGGCAACTGGCAAACAAAGTAAATGCAAGAGATGAGTTTGCGACATCTACTTGGATGAGTTCTTGACTTGAACCTCCCGAGAAACGGCGCCAGAAATTCTTTGGCTACGGTAACAAAAGTCCTTCCTTGGCGCTAGGAATTCTTCTTGCTACTTCTCTTGTTTGCGTTGGTTTTTCCCGTGAAGAGGAAAGGGTGATGCAGCACAGGAGCAGTAAGTATTTCCCTCAGTTAGAGAACCAATATATCGATCCAGAAGGAGGGTCTCGTCATGTCCAGAGTACCTGCGCAAACACAAACAAGCTTGCACCCAATGCTTCAAAGGGGTTGTCAATCCCTTCAAGATTGTTTGCAAAGTGATATCTGAAGGCGGAAAGTGCAACGAAGTAAAAAGTGTAAGGATGAAAATATGGTGTGGAGTAGACCCCGGGGCCATAGTGTGCACTAGAGGCTTCTCTCAAAATAGGAAATATCACGGTGGGTGAACAAATTACTGTCGAGCAATTGATAGAACCGCGCAAAGTCATGACGATATCTAAGGCAATGATCATACATATAGGCATCACGTCTGAGACAAGTAAATCGATACTTTCTGCATCTACTACTATTACTCCACACATCAACCGCTATCCAGCATGCATCTAGTGTATTGAGTTCATGACGAACAGAGTAACGCCTTAAGCAAGATGACATGATGTAGAGGGATAATCTCAAACCCATGATGAAAACCCCATCTTTTTACCCTTGATGGCAACAACACAATGCGTGCCTCGCTACCCCTTCTGTCACTGAGTAGGTCACCACACGGTATGAACCCAAAACCAAGCACTTCTCCCGTTGCAAGAATCATAGATCTAGTTGGCCAGAGAAAACCCACAACTCGAAGAGAATTACAAGGATATGAAATCATACATAAGACAGATCAGAAGTAACTCAAATAAGATTCATAGACAATATGATCATAAATCCACAATTCATCGGATCTCGACAAACACACCACAAAAGAAGATTACATTGGATAGATCTCCATGAAGATCATGGAGAACTTTGTATTGAAGATCCAAGAGAGAGAAGAAGCCATCTAGTTATTAGCTATGGACCCGTAGGTCTATGGTGAACTACTGACACATCATCAGAGAGGTCATGGTGTTGATGAAGAAGCCCTCCGTGTCCGAATCCCCCCACCGGCAGGGAACCAGAACGTGCCACAGATGGGATCTTGTGGAAACAGAAGCTTGCGGCGGCGGAAAAGTACTTTCGATGATCTCCTGATTTTGTTTGGGATTTTTAGGGAATATATAGGCGCAACCCCTAGGACAGAGGGCGCCCAGGGGGCCGACAAGCCTGTGGGCCGCGGCCTCCCCCCTAGCCGCGGGGTGGGGGCTTGTGGGGACCCTGAGGCTCCCCTGCCTTGGCTCTCAAGCTTCTCAATCTTCTTCCGTTATGGAAAAAATCTTTTTGGGGATTTTCTTCCATTTGGACTTTGTTTCAAAATCTCCTCTGAAAGGGGTCAAAAACATGAAAAAAATAGGAACTGGCACTTGGCACTGAGTTAATAAGTTAGTCCCAAAAAATATATAAAAGGCATGCAAAACGTCCAAAGTTTGACAAGATAATAGCATGAAACCATCAAAAATTATAGATACGTTGGAGATATATCATGACCTTAATTAGAATTTTTGCCAAAATATGACTACTAAATTGTGTTACTTGCTCTACTGTCGTCTATTGCTACAAGACGCTGAAGATACTAGTCGTCGATAGCACTAGTCCTTCTCTCTCTATTCTTGCATTGCTGCAGTCAGTCTAGATAACCCCATTCCATTGATACTGATGCATACTTAGTATAGTTCTGATGTCAGTCTTGCGAGTAGTTTGGCTGAGTACTCACCATTACTTTGCTCCTCCTTTTCCCGTTGATACGATTGTTGCGACCAGATGATGCAGCCCAAGAGATTGTGTATCCCTCTGATGACATCTACTAACCCGACGATGCCTACTGCTAAGTGGATGCCGCTGACGACCATGAGTAGTGCAGGAGGTTCCGAGGCAGGAGGCCCCCCCTCGTTTGAATGTTGTATGTCTTGTGCTAACCTTCTCTAAGGCATCTCCTTGTTTTATGTCTGTCCTCAAATATTTTTTGCTTCCACTGACTCGTGTGATTCTCGAGCTTCTGTATTCTAGCCCTCGAGTCTGCTAGGATCGAAATATGAAGCTTGTATGTTTTTTATTTGTGTCTAGAGTTGTGTTGTGATATCTACCCATGAGTCCCTGAGCTTGGTCATACTCATTTGCACGTATGATTAGCATAAGATCAATTCGAGGACGTCACATAAGTCCGCGATCTGCTCCTCGGTTTGAAGGGAGCGTTCTGTGTTACCATTGATTGTGATAACACCGCTTGATCCTCGCATTTTGACCTTGAGCTAAGCATAATGCGGTACTGCATTGAAGCGACTAAACACTGTGTGCCTTAGAAGCACATGGTATCCACTTTGAAAGGGTACAATGACGAACATTAACTCCTCGCTTCTAAAGTGCTTGGGTGAGTCGAAGACAATTTCCACTGACACGGTTCTAGTGCAACGAGCCTCGACACCTGGTATGATGCCTTTAAAGGCGGTGCTGCTCGGCTTGATCCAAGATGAGTCAATGCCCATCTTCCTAATTGTGTCCTCATAGATTAAGTTGAGGCTACTTCCTGTGTCCTTAAGGAGCGTCAGATGGAAGCCAACGACAACTCGGTCTAGGATGAATGCAGCTGATCCAACATGCATGATGCTGGTTGGATGATCATGTATGTCGAATGTGACCGGGTAAGAAGAGGATGGGTTAAACTTCGTGGTGACCGACTCTAACGCGTAGATGTCCCGAAGTGCGCACGTCCTCTCCCTCTTGGGGATGTGTGTAACATTCATCATGTTCACCTCTGTTAGCTCATTAGGTAATTTCTTTTGTCCTCTGTTGTTGGGCCGCTGTGGTTCATCCTCGTCTTCACTGCAGTTTTGGGTTTTATATTGACACTCCGATGCGACCTTTCAAGCTTGTTTGAATACCGGGCAATTCATGTTAGTGTGGGTTCCTTGTTTGTCCGCGGTGCCATGAATTTGGCACGATCGATCCAAGATCATGTCTAGCTGGCTAGGTCCATCCTTATTCCCTCCGAAGAGTTTCCTTTTGTGTCTAGATCTAGGTTCGGTGAACCCTGCATTGTGTGCGGCATCCTATGTGTCGCTCCCGCTATTTTTATGCTTGTGCTTGTTTTTATTGTGTCGAGGCTTTACATTGGTGTTGCATGTCTAGGGAGTGCCTGCCTCATCATTGTGATTACTTTGTGCTAGCCAGTTGTCTTCCCCCGCACAAAAGCGGGTCATTAGCAAAGTAAGGGCTGCCATGGTCCTTGGCTTGACTTTCCAGAGCTGGCGGGCAAGCCATTCATATCGGATGTTATTTTTGAATGAAGCGATGGCTTCGGTGTCGGAGCAGTCTATGATCTGGTTGTTTTTAGTAAGGAATATGTTCTAGAACTTCCGAGTAGATTCATCTGGCTGCTAGGTCACACGACTCAGGTCGTCAACATCCGGGGGTTAGACATAAGTGTCGTGGAAACTTTCCGTAGAGGCATCTTCAAGGTCTTCCAAGCTACTAGTAGCATGAGGAGGCATATTATTAAGCCAATGCCTATCCTACCCCTTTAGCTTGAGCGACAAATACTTGATGACGTGGAGGTGATCTCCATTATCCATGTGTATGTGGACAAGGAAATCTTCAATCCATATTATCAGGTCTGTGCTGCCATCGTGTGTTTATATATTTATGGTCTTAAACCCTTCTAGAAATTGATGTTCCATTACCCTGTTTGTAAAGAAGATTGGGTGGGATGGACCTCGGGACCGGGTGTTATCCCGTCAAAGGTCAGGGGAGAGCAGCGTGTAATCTTGATATAGGGCATGACCCTTCCTCAGTAACCAGGTGTCATAGCCGTCGTGCCCGCATGGCGAGCGTCCTCTTAAGCCATAGAAGGACCGAGGAGGCGCACGGTTTGCCTCAATGTGGCATGGAATGTCGTGAGGGTCTAGGTAGTCCATGGGGTGCATGAAATGATGGTGTGAAGCCGGTTTTCTCAGGTTTCGGGCTCCGCAAAACCCTAAAGATTCGAACTCAGGGGCGTCTACGAAGATCTCTCATGCGCTCGCCTCACCTAACTCGCTACTCATCGAGGATGGCAAAGAATTCACTCGATTGAAAGAAAGACGTAGAACACGATAGTTTACCCAGGTTCGGGCCGCTGGGAAGCGTAATACCCTACTCCTGCCTTGGTGGATTGCCTCTCGTGGAGGTTGGTGGATGAACTAGAACAATGTTTGAGGGCCTCTGGAGGCTGGTTCAGCCTTGTGATATACCGGTGGGCGAATGAATGAATCGGATCCCCCCTACAAAGTAACCTATCCTCTATATATAGTGGCAGCCCCGGTCCTCTTCCCTTATCGTTTCGGCGGGAAGGGATCCCACAATGGCCAATTTTGAAGGGGGACAGGGGAACATGCTCTCCTACCCAAAGGTGGTCTTCGCCTGCAAAGTGGGTGCCCGTACAGCAGGGACGGGTCCAAGGACGATGTCTATCTTGCTGGCGGGCGGCGATGGCTTTGTGGCACCAGAAGGGAAACCTTTGGAGGATGCCTTGGGATCCCCGGTATGTCCTTGCCCCCTTTGCACTAAAGCGGAAACTGCTCCGCCCTACTGTCTACTGCTTGCCTATCCTTTCTACACGTCATCCTTGACTCCTAAGGCAGGGCCTTGCCTTGGAATATCCGCCGCTCCGGAGGGGTCCTGATGAGGCCCCCCGCGGGTCTTGATGTTGTTCCTCCTCGCGAGGCTTGGACCCTCGGGAGGGCCTTGCCAAGAGTGGTATCATGCACAATCCTGCTTGTTTGATGAAGCGGTCCAGCCCTGGGCCACAGACAGGCAGGTATGGGTATTCCCATTACCAGAACGCCGACATGTTTGGTAGTGAGGTTTTCCCACACTAGTCTTTCTCGACCTCTAGGCGGTTGGGCCGGCGCGTCGGCGGCATGTTCTTCATAGAACTCTTGTAGCACACACCTACATGGGTACGATTTCAGCATGCTACGCCATCGATCTTGGAGATCTTGTTCGATCGAGAGTACTTCAACCCAGTTTTAATTTAGCGCATCCATATTCTCTTGCAGCAACTACTGCTTGCATTTCGTGCTTCGAGCGGTGGCGATGAGGCGCCGCTGAAACTGCTCTTGTTTGAGGGGGTCTTCCATGACGATTTAGTCCTTGGCATCGAAGCTCTCGTCCTCCTCGGACTCCAGCATGTAATTCTCGTCGTCCCCTTCAAACAGGTCATTGAGATCTAGGTCCTCGGGACTTTCTTCGGGACTACTGTTCCGTACTGGGAAGACTTGAAAGTCATCTCAAGTGTTATTGGCATCGCCGACTATTTCCTCATCGTCATCAGCGGTGCCGCTGCTTCTGTTGGGCTCCCCATTGGTGCCCCTTAGGTGTCTATGCCTATGTCTTGGAGGGTATTTGGGGGTATCCACCATGTAGACGTCATAGGTGGATGTTGCAGACCACTTGCGAGTGTTTACCAGGGGTCAAGTATGTTTCGTGGGGCCAGCGACATCCTCATCCTTGTATGTATCCTCGTCATAGTCTAGCACGTCGGTTAAGTCATCGACCTTTGTGACTAGGTGGGTGGTGGTTGGGACGTAAATTACCCGACCGTTGGATTTAAGTCTGATCTTGTCATAAATCGAAATTGAGATCTAGTTCAGATGAAATAGTTCTTCGGGGTTCATTGCCTTGCTATAAATGGGGCTGACTCGAATCATGCCAGTGTATAGCTTGGCATGTCTCCGGTGTGGATGGGATCCAGGGGTGATTCTAGACCCCATGCCGGGGTCGGCGTGAGACCAAACTTAGCTTTAGAGATAGGGTCGGGTCTGGGTCCACACCGGGGTTCGTGGTGAGATCGCCCGGATTAGCTAGATGGGAGTTGTGTGGCAACACGAGGGTTCCAGGTCCGACATCGTCGAAGGAGATCACTTTCGGAGTCGATCCTCCGATGCTTGGTAGTGTTGGAAATATGCCCCGGAGGCAATAATAAATTAGTTGTTATCACATTTCCTTGTTCATGATAATTATTTATTATCCATGCCATAATTGTATTGATTGGAAACTGAAGTACATGTGTGGATACATAGACAACAATGTGTCCCTAGTGAGCCTCTACTAGACTAGGTCGTTGATCAAAGATGGCTAAGGTTTCCTAGCCATAGACTCGAGTTGTCATTTGATAACGGGATCACATCATTAGGATAATGATTTGATGGACAAGACACAAACCGTAAGCATAGAGTATGATCATATCAAGTTCACTCATATTGCTTTCTAGATGTCAATGTATGTGTTCCTATGACCATGAGATCATGAAACTCACTCTCATCGGAGAAATGCCTTCTGTGTATTAAATGTCACAACATAACTGGGTGACTATAAAGATGCTCTACAGGTATCTTCAAGGGTGTCAATGGAGTTGGCATGGATCAATACTAGGACTTGTCACTCCATATGACGGAGAGGTATCTCGGGAGCCACTCGGTAATAAAGCATCACAATAAGCTTGCAAGCAATGTGACAAAAGAGTTAGTCACTCGGCCTTGTATTACAGAACGAGTAAAGAGACTTGTCGGTAACAAGATTGAACTAGGTATGGAGATACAGATGATCGAATCTTAGGCAAGTAACTTACCGATGGACAAAGGGAACTGCATACGGGATTAGCTAAGTCCTTGACTTAGTTGGTTCGACCAATATAGATCTTCATAGAAAACGTAGGAACCAATATGGGCATCCAGGTCCTGTTATTGGTAATTGACAGTAGACATGTCTCGGTCATGTCTACGTAGTTCTCAAACCCGCAGGGTCTGCACACTTAACATTCAGTGATGATATAAAAAGTTGAGTTATGTATGTTGGTGACCGAATGTTGTTCGGAGTTCGGATGAGATCCCGGACATCACGGGGAGCTCCGGAATGGTCCGGAAGTAAAGATTTATATATGGTAAGTCATATCAACCACGTTTCTCAATGCTTCCGCTTAATGATGTAAAAGGGAATGTAGATGCACCCCCCTCCTCGAGATGTTAATCTCCATAGATAGATCTTGCTGAGCGTAGGAATTTTTTGTATCCCATGCAACGTTCTCCAATAGTGGCATCATGAGCTAGGTCTATGCGTAGATAACATGCATGAGTAGAACACAAAGTGCTTGTGGGCGTTCATATCTGAATTGCTTACTTCCTTAGTCTTATTTTTATTCGGCGGTATTGTGGGATCAAGACGCTCGGAGCAACCTTGCTCGTCCACGTACGAGAGACTGGTTCCATTGACTGACTTGCAACTTGTTGCATAAAGATGGTTGGTGGGTGCTTGTCTCTCCTACTTTAGTTGAATCGTATTCGACAGAGGCGGTCCTTGTAGAAGGTTAAATAGCAAGTTGAATATCACTATTGTGGCTTTGCATAGGTAATAACAAAGTAGAGGACGTCTAACTTGTTTTTGCACGCTATGTTGCGATATGATATCTCCAAGGACATGATGAGATATATGTGATGTATGAGATGATCATGTTTTGCATAGAATAATCACAACTAGCATGTCGATGAGTATAGCAACCTGCAGGAGCCATAGGGTTGTGTTTAATTGTTTGTGCCTTTTGCTTTACTTGATCACTATGAGTTATAAATAGTGGTAGAAGCATAGTTCGTGCAAAAACCCCAAAGGCGACAGGTGATGGAGATCATAGTGTCATGCTGGTGATGATGGAGATCATGCCCGTGCTTTGGGGATGGAGATCAAAAGCACAAGATGATGATGGCCATACATGTCACTATTATGATTTGCATGTGATGATAATCCTTTTATGCATCTTATTTTTATTACGACGACAATAGCATTATAAGATGATCCCTTACTAAAATTTCAAGATAAAATTGTGTTCTCCCCAACTGTGCACCATTGCGAAGGTTTGTTATTTCAAAGCACCACATGATCATCGGGTGTGATAGACTCTATGTTTGCGTACAACGAGTGTGAGACAGTTTTGCACATGCATAACACTTGGGTTAAACTTGACGAGCCTATCATGTACAGACATGGCCTCGAAACATAGGACACCTAAAATTTGAACATGAGTCTGATATGTCCATTTTACATCATGCTTTTATGTTGATATTTATCGCATTATGGGCTGTTATTACACATTACGGTACAATGCTTATGTCTTTTCTCTCTTATTTTATAAGGTTTACATCAAGAGGGAGAATGTCGGCAGCTGGAATTCTGGGCTGAAAAAGGAGCAAGTTTGAGATACCTATTCTGCACATCTCCAAAAGCCGTGAAAATCAACGACGAATTATTTTGGAATTTATAAAAAATACTGGGCGGAAGATGTACTGGAGGGGAGCCACCAGGAGGCCACAAGCCTGCCAGGCGCGCCCTACCCCCCTGGCCGCGCCTGGGTGGCTTGTGGGCCCCCTGTTTTCCCTCCGACTCCCATCTTCTTCTATAAGGAGGGTTTCGTCCCAGAAAAAAATCAGAAGAGGGCTTTCGGGAAGAGACGCCGCCACCACGAGGAGGAACTTGAGCATAACCAATCAAGAGCTCCGGCAGGGCGGTCCTGCCGGGGAAACTTCCCTCCCGGAGGGGGAAATCATTGCCATCGTCATCACCAACACTCCTCTCATTGGAATGGACTCATCTCCATCAACATCTTCAACATCACCATCTCATCTCCAAACCCTAGTTCATCTCTTGTAACCAATCTCCGTTTCGCGACTCCGATTGGTACTTGTAAGGTTGCTAGTAGTGTTAATTACTCTTTGTAGTTGATGCTAGTTGGATTACTCGGTGGAAGATCATATGTTTAGATCCTTAATGCTATTCAATACCTCTCTGATCATGAACGTAATTATGCTTTTTGAGTTGTCACTTTTTTTCGTGAGGACATGGGATAAGTCTTGCTATAAGTAGTCATGTGAATTTGGTATTCCTTTGATTTTTTGATGTGTTGTATGTTGTCTTTCCTCTAGTGGTGTTATGTGAACATCGACTACATAACACTTCACCATTATTTGGGCCTAGAGGAAGGCATTGGGAAGTAATAAGTAGATGATGGGTTGCTAGAGTGATAGAAGCTTAAACCCTAGTTTATGCGTTGTTTCGTAAGGGGCTGATTTGGATCCACTAGTTTAATGCTATGGTTAGACTTTGTCTAAATTCTTATTTCTTAGTTGCGGATGCTTGCGGGAGGGGTTAATCATAAGTGGTATGTTTGTCCAAGTAAGGACATCACCCTAGCACCGGTCCACCCACATATCAAACTATCAAAGTAGCGAACGCGAATCATATGAACATGATGAAAACAAGCTTGACAGAATTCCCATGTGTCCTCGGGAGCGCTTTACCTCATATAAGAGTTCGTCCAGGCTTGTACCTTGCTACAAAAGGGATTGTGCCATCTTGCTTCACCTTTGTTACTATTGTTACTTTCTACCCGTTACGAACTATCTTTTCACACAACTATCTTTTACCAATAATTTCAGTGCCTGCAGAGAATATCTTGTTGAAAACCTCTTGTCATTTCCTTCTGCTCCTCGTTGGGTTCGACACTCTTACTTATCGAAAGGACTAAGATAGATCCCCTACACTTCTGGGTCATCAAGACTCTTTTCTGGCACCATTGCCGGGGAGTGAAGTGCCTTTGGTAAGTGGAATTTTGTAAGGAAACATTTATATAGTGTGCTGAAATTTATTATCACTTGTCACTATGGAAACTAATTCTTTGAGGAGCTTGTTCGGGGTATCTTCACCTCGACCAGAGGCACAAGGAGTTGCTACTCAACCTACCGCACCTACTGAAAATATTTATTATGAAATTCCTTCGGGTATACTAGAGAAACTGATGGCTAATCCTTTTAGAGGAGATGGAACATCACATCCCGACTTGCATCTAATCTATGTAGATGAAGTTTGTGGTTTATTTAAGCTTGTAGGTCTGCCCGAGGATGAGGTCAATAAGAAGGTCTTTCCCTTATCTTTTAGGGATAAATCATTGACATGGTATAGGCTATGTGATGATACTGGATCATGGAACTACAACCGATTGAAATTGGAATTTCATCAAAAGTCATATACGTTTGGTACATCATGATCGGAATTATATCTATAATTTTCGGCGCCGTGATAGAGAAAGTATCGCTCAAGCTTGGGGGAGGCTTAAGTCAATGTTATATTCATGTCCCAACCATGAGCTCTCGAGAGAAATTATTATTCAGAACTTTTATGCTCGGCTTTCTCATGATAATCGCACCATGCTTGACACTTCTTGCACCGGTTCTTTTATGAAGAGAGATATTGACTTCAAATGGAATTTATTGGAAAGAATTAAATGCAACTCTGAATATTGGGAGTTTGATGAAGGTAAGGAGTCAGGTATGAATCTTAAGTTCGATTTCGTTAAATCCTTCGTTGAAACAAATACTTTTTGTGCTTTTAGCGCTAAACATGGACTTGACTCTGAGATAGTAGCTTCATTATGTGAATCATTTGCTGCTCGTATTAATCTCCCTAAAGAGAAGTGGTTTAAATATCATCCTCCCATAGAAGTCAATGTAGTAAAACCCAATCCAGTTGAGGAGAAAGTCATTGCTTATAATGATCCCATTGTTCCTAGTGCTTACATTGAGAAACCACCTTTCCCTATTAGAATAAAGGATCATGCTAAAGCTTCAACTGTGATACGTAAGGGCTACATTAGAACACCTACAACCGCTGAGCAAATTAAAGTTGAACCTAGCATTGCTATTATCAAAGATCTCTTGTCCTACAATGTTGATGGGCATGTTATTTACTTCTGTGAAGATGCTGCTAGAATTGCTAAACTCATGCTAGAGACAAACATAAGCCTGTTGTCGGCATGCATGTTGTTTCTGTTAAGATAGGAGATCATTGTTATCATGGTTTATGTGACATGGGTCCTAGTGTTAGTGCAATACCTCAATCCTTATATAATGAAATTAAATCTGAGATTGCACCTGTCGAGATGGAATCTATTGATGTTACTATTCAACTTGCCAATAGAGATACTATCTGCCCTGTGGGAATTGTTAGAGATGTTGAAGTCTTGTGTGGTCAAACTAAGTATCCTACTGATTTTCTGGTTCTTGCTACTACACAAGATAGCTTTTGTCCCATCATATTTGGCAGACCTTTTCTCAATATTGTTAAAGCTCAGATTAATTGTGAGAAACAAACTGTCACTGTTGGCTTTGAAGGTGTGTCACATGAATTTAATTTCTCCAAGTTTGGTAGAAAGCCTCATGAAAAAGAATTGTCTAGTAAGGATGAAATTATTTCTCTAGCTTCTATTGTTGTGCCTCCTACTAATCCTTTAGCGCAATACTTGGTTGAGCATGAAAAGGATATGCAAATGGATGAAAGGAACGAGATAGATAGAGTTATATTTGAACAACATCCTATCCTTAAGAATAATTTTCCTGTTGAATTACTTGGAGATCCACCTCCACCAAAGGGTGATCCTCTGTTTGATCTTAAACAGTTACCTGATACTCTTAAGTATGCTTATCTCGATGAAAAAGAGATATACCATGTTATTATTAGTGCTAACCTTTCGGTGCATGAAGAAAAGAAATTATTGAAAACTCTAAGGAAGCACCGTGCTGCTATTGGATATACTCTTGATGATCTTAAGGGCATTAGTCCCACTCTATGCCAGCATAAAATTAAAATTGATCCCGATTCCAAAGCAGTAGCCGATCATCAACGAAGATTAAATCCTAAGATGAAAGAGGTGGTAAGAAATGAAATACTAAAGCTCCTGGAAGTAGGTATTATCTATCATGTTGCTCATAGTGATTGGGTAAGTCTGGTGCATTGCGTCCCTGAGAAGGAAGGTATTCCCGTTGTCCCCAATGATAAAGATGAATTGATCCCACAGAGAATTGTTGCTGACTATATGATGGTAAATGATTTTAGGAAATTGAATAAAGCCACTAGGAAAGATCATTACCCTTTGCCTTTTATTGACCAAATGCTAGAAATATTGTCTAAACACACACACTTTTGCTTTCTAGATGGTTATTCTCGTTTCTCCCAAATACCAGTTGCGCAATCTCATCAGGAGAAAACCACTTTTACCTGCCCTTTCGGTACCTTTGCTTATAAACGTATGCCTTTTGGTCTATGTAATGCACCTGCTACCTTTCAAATATGTACGATGGCTATATTCTCTAACTTTTGTGAAAAGATTGTTGAGGTTTTCATGGATGCTTTCTCCGTTTACGGGTCTTCTCTTGATGATTGCTTGAGCAACCTTGATCGGGTTTTGCAGAGATGTAAAGATACCGACCTTGTCTTGAATTGGGAGAAGTGCCACTTTATGGTTAATGAAGGCATCGTCTTAGGACATAAAATTTCTGAAATAGGTATTGAAGTTGATAAGGCTAAAGTTGATTCGATCGAGAAAATGCACAGCCCTACAGACATTAAAGGTATAAGAAGTTTCCTTGGTCATGTTTGTTTCTATAAAAGGTTCATTAAATACTTCTCTAAGATTTCTAGGCCTCTTACCAATCTCTTGAAAAAATATATTCCTTTTGTTTTTGATGATGATTGTGAAGAAGCATTTGAAATACTTAAGAAGGCCTTGATAACTGCACCTATTGTTCAACCGCCTGATTGGAACCTACCTTTTGAAATTATGTGTGATGCTAGTGATTATGTTGTTGGTGCTGTTCTAGGAGAAAGAGTTGATAAGAAATTGAATGTTATTCATTATGCTAGTAAAACTATAGAGAGTGCCCAAAGAAACTATGCTACTACTGAAAAATAATTTTTAGGTGTCGTGTTTGCATGTGATAAGTTCAGATCCTATATTGTTGATTCCAAAGTTACTATTCACAGTAATCATGCTGCTATTAAGTATCTCATGGAAAAGAAAGATGCTAAACCTGGACTTATTAGATGGGTTCTCTTGCTACAAGAATTTGATTTGCATGTTGTTGATAGGAAGGGTGCTGAGAACCCCGTAGCAGATAACTTGTCTACGTTGGAGAATGTTATTGATGACCCACAACCTATTGATGATAGCTTTCCTGATGAGAAATTGAATGTCATCAATGCTTCACGTAGTACACCATGGTATGCTGATTATGCAAATTATATTGTTGCTAAATATTTACCACCTAGTTTCACAGACCAACAAAAGAAGAAATTCGTCTTTGATTTGAGACATTACTTTTGGGATGATCCTCACCTTTATAAAGAAGGAGTAGATGGTGTTATTAGATGTTGTGTACCTGAGCATGAACAGGGACATATCCTACAGAAGTGTCACTCCGAGGCTTACGGAGGACACCATGCGGGAGATAGAACTTCCCACAAGGTGTTGCAATCCGGTTTCTATTGGCTTACTCTCTTCAAGGATGCCCGTAGGTTTGTCTTGTCTTGTGATGAATGTCCAAGAATAGGTAATATAAGTAAACGTCAGGAAGTGCCTATGAATTATTCAGTTGTCATTGAACCATTTGATGTTTGGGGTGTTGATTACATGGGACCTTTTCCAAAGTCTAACGGGTATACTCATATTCTAGTTGCCGTTGATTACGTTACTAAGTGGGTAGAAGCTATCCCAACTAGTAGTGATGATCATAACACCTCTATTAGGATGCTTAAAGAAGTTAATTTTCCATAGATTTGGAGTCCCTAGATATTTAATGACTGATGGTGGTTCACATTTTATTCATGGTGCTTTCCATAAAACGCTTGCTAAGTATGATGTCAACCATAGAATTGCATCTCGTTATCAACGTCAGTCCAGTGGTCAAGTAGATCTAAGTAATACAGAAATTAAACTAATTCTGCAAAAGACTATTAATAGGTCTAGAAATAATTGGTCTAAGAAGCTTGATGATGCACTGTGGGCTTATAGAACTGCTTATAAGAATCCCATGGGCATGTCTCCGTACAAAATGGTTTACGGTAAAGCATGTCATTTACCTCTTGAGCTAGAGCATAAGGTTTATTAGGCAATCAAAGAGCTCAACTTTGATTTCAAACTTGCTGGTGAGAAGAGGTTATTTGATATTATCTCACTTGATGAATGGAGAACTCACGCATATGAAAATTCCAAGTTGTTTAAAGAAGAAATTAAGAGGTGGCATGATAAAAGGATACAAAAACTTGAGTTCAATGTAGGTGATTATGTCTTGCTATAGAATTCTCATTTATGATTTTTTGCAGGCAAGCTACTCTCTAAATGAGAAGGTCCTTACATTGTCGAATAAGTGTATCATTCCGGTGCAATCAAAATCAACAACACAGAAGGGAATTTTCTGAGAGTTGTAAATGGGCAAAGAATCAAGAATTATATCTCAGGTACTCCCATAAATGTTGAAAGCAATATTATTAATACCATAACTCCGGAAGAGTACATAAGGGATATTTATCAGCCTGTTTCAAACTCCAAAAACGAAGAGGTATGTGATGAGGTAAGTAAACCGACTCCAAAACTTTTCCAGTAGCATTTTTTCTCCGTTTTGGAATATTTCGAAAATTAGAAAATTTTAAAGTTGTCCGGAAAGCGCACGAGGAGGCGACAAGCCTGCCAGGCGCGACCTACCCCCCTGGCCGCGCCTGGGGGGCTTGTGAGCACCTCGTGTGTCTCCCGGACTCCGTTTTCTGGTGGAATACTCCTTTGGTCGGGAAATTCATTATATAATCTCCCGAAAGGTCAGCCCCTCGTATCACGAAAATATCCTTTGTTTCTTCTAGAGCCTATTTCTGCCGCAGATTTTGGGCAAGATGTCTTCTCAAGATTCAGAGGGGGAGAGCTATGTGGCCGATCACCTTGCTAACCCCAAGGTCTCTGGGGACTTGGATCATTATGGTTGGACCACTGATGAGTAAGAAGATTATGATCCCAAGGGGAAGGAAGGATCAAGTTCCGATGAAGAGGAGGCTCCTCTACCCCAACCTGGAGACACACATGTGGAGTTCAAGAAGTCGAGCCTCCCCGACTCAAGGAAGAAGCCTAAGATTTTATTTACCCCTTCTTGTCTTTTGCAGGAGAGTAAGCAAGAATTATGCCATAGGGTGTTGAGGCTTGAAGAACAAGTAAACGATCTGAAGGAGCAGAATTTTGTGCTCGAGAGGAAATTAAACAAGTTCAAGAACTCTACAACAACTCCACCACCATCACCTTCGAAAGAAGACAATTAAGCACGGGTATGGGCACTCCCCTTGGCTTGTGCCAAGCTTGGGGGAGTTGCCCCGATATCGTATCACCATCACATCTTTTGCCTTTACCTTTTTCTTAGTTCGTTCCTTTTTGGTTTTATCTTTTTCTACTAGTATAAAGTTCTTAGTATGATCTAGGCTTGAGTTTTGCTTTGTGTTACCCCCAAAGTATTCGAGTTCGTGAGTCATATAATAAAGAGTGTTTTAGTTAAGGGCCTTGCTTCATGCCATGATCTAAAGAAAGAATAATAAAAGAACAAAAGCATGGAAGATCATGTAATGATCTTATGGGAAGTGATGGCTTCACATATAAAAAGAATGTAGATTGAAACTTGTTGTGGGTGGACAAACGTAGACCTTGGTCATTGTTGCAAGTAATAGGAAGTAATAAAGAAAGAGAGGTTCACATATAAATATATCATCTTTGACACCGTCTATGATTGTGAACACTCATTAAACTATTACATGCTAAGAGGTAGATGTTGGACAAGGAAGACAACATAATGAATTATGTTTGCTTGGTTCCGAACAATGTTATATGGCTAGATATCCCTTAGCATGTGACGCTTGCTTCCACCTCATATCAGCCAAAACGTCTGCACTAAGTAGAGATACTACTTGTGCATCCATAAACCCTCAACCCAGTTTTGCCATGAGAGTCCACCATACCTACCTATGGATTGAATAAGATCCCTCAAGTAAGTTGTCATCGGTGCAAGCAATAAAAATTGCTCCCTAAAATTGTATGATCTATTAGTGTGTGGAAAATAAGCTTTGTACGAACCTGTGATGAGGAAGACATAAAAGCGACAGACTGTATAATAAAGTTCTTTATCACAGGAGGCAATATAAAGTGACGTTCCTTCACACTAAGAGACCACACATCCAAACCTCAAAAGCGCATGACAACCTATGCTTCCCTCTCCGAAGGTCCTATCTTGTACCTTTACTTTTTATCCTTAAAAGAGTCATGGTGATCGACACCAATTCCTTATTTTGCCATTATATTGGCTAACATCATGTTCTAGGGAAAGATCTATATTCATGTGTCAACTTGGAAGTAAGTATTCATGAATTATTATTGTTGACATTACCCATGAGGTAAATAGTTGGGAGGCGAAACTATAAGACCCTTTCTTTCTCTGTGTCCAGCTGAAACTTTGATCTCATGAGTACCACGTGAGTTTTAGCAATTGTAGAAGACTAAAAGATGATTGAGTATGTGGATTTGCATTACAATCTCTTATTTGACTCTTTCTGATGTTATAATAAATTGCAATTTCTTCAATGACTAAAGACTATTGGTTGTTAATTCTCAATAAGGTTCTTGATCTGTACTTTACATTGTGAAGGAATTGTCACTTTAGCATAAGAGATTATATGACATTATTGCTGTTCTAAATATGATCATGATGCCTGAATGTCTGTATTTTGTTTTGTCGACACCTCTATCTGTAAACATGTGGGCATATTTATTGATCTCGGCTTCCGCTTGAGGACAAGCGAGGTCTAAGCTTGGGGGAGTTGATACGTCCATTTTGCATCATGCTTTTATGTTGATATTTATCGCATTATGGGCTATCATTACACATTATGGTACAATACGTATGCCTTCTCTCTCTTATTTTATAAGGTTTACATGAAGAGGGAGAATGCTAGCAGCTGGAATTCTGGACTGAAAAAGGAGCAAGTTTGAGATACCTATTCTGCACAACTCCAAAAGCCGTGAAAATCAGCGAGGAGTTATTTTGAATTTATACAAAATACTGGGCGGAAGAAGTACTCCACGGGAGCCACCGGGAGGCCACAAGCCTGCCAGGCGTGCCCTACCTCCCTGGTCGCGCCTGGGTGGCTTGTGGGCCCCCTGTTACCCCTCCGACTCCCATCTGCTATAAGGAGGGTTTCGTCCCAGAAAAAATCAGAAGAGGGCTTTCTGGAAGAGACGCCGCCGCCACGAGGCAGAACTTGAGCAGAACCAATCTAGAGCTCCGGCAGGGCCGTCCTGTCTGTGAAACTTCCCTCCCGGAGGGGGAAATCGTCTCCATCGTCATCACCAACACTCCTCTCATTGAAGGGGACTCATCTCCATCAACATCTTCATTAGCACCATCTCATCTCCAAACCCTAGTTCATCTCTTGTAACCAATCTCCGTTTCGCGACTCCGATTGGTACTTGTAAGGTTGCTAGTAGTGTTAATTACTCTTTGTAGTAGATGCTAGATGGATTAATTGGTAGAAGATCATTTGTTCATACCCTTAATGCTACTCAATATCTCTCTGATCATGAACATAATTATGCTTTGTGACTAGTCACTTTTGTTCCTGAGGACATGGGATAAGTCTTGCTACCAGTAGTCATGTGTTGTATGTTGATGTGTTGTATGTTGTCTTTGATGTGTTGTATGTTGTCTTTCCTCTAGTGGTGTTATGTGAATGTCGACTACATAACAATTCAACATTATTTGGGCCTAGAGGAAGGCATTGGGAAGTAATAAGTAGATGATGGGTTGCTAGAGTGACAGAAGCTTAAACCCTAGTTTATGTGTTGCTTCGTAAGGGGCTGATTTGGATCCACTAGTTTAATGCTATGGTTAGACTTTGTCTTAATTCTTCTTTCGTAATTGTGGATGCTTGCGAGAGGGGTTAATCATAAGTGGGATGTTTGTCCAAGTAAGGACAACACCCAAGCACCGGTCCACCCACTTATCAAACTATCAAAGTAGCAAACGTGAATCATATGAACATGATGAAAACAAGCTTGACATAATTCCCATGTGTCCTGGGGAGCGCTTTACCTCATATAAGAGTTCGTCTAGGCTTGTCCCTTGCTACAAAAGGGATTTTGCCATCTTGCTGCACCTTTGTTACTATTGTTACTTGCTACCCGTTACGAATTATCTTTTCACACGACTATCTGCTACCGATAATTTCAGTGCCTGCAGAGAATACCTTGCTGAAAACCACTTGTCATTTGCTTCTGCTCCTCGTTGTGTTCGACACTCTTACTTATCGAAAGGACTATGATAGATCCCCTACACTTGTGTGTCATCAGAGTCATATATTACATATGATCAACTTGGAGATGTTCACCATTCAAACCACCTCATCTAACGTGATGATCGGACTTGGGTTGGTGGATTTAGATCACGTCACACGTCAACAACCCGAGGGACGTTGATTTGAGTGGGACTTCTTTAGTAATATGATTAATTGAGCTCACAATCATGAACATAATCAAAATGTATTTGCAAATTATGTTGTAGATCAATAGCTCATATTTTAGCGCCCCTTATATTTTTGATACGTTCCTACAGAAAACTTAGTTGAAAGACGATGGTAGAAATTATGCGTACTAGGTCCATGATATGATGATTGTCTTGAATTGCTGCATAGAAGTCTTGTGTCCTGGATGCATCGCTCGGTGCACCACCCTCATCAAACGTCATTTCTGGGTGTTGAGAACATCACAGACGCATGTTTTGATGACTACTTGATAGTTCAGTGTGTCATGCTTTACGGCTTAGAATTGAGGCTCCAAAGAAGTTTTGAACTTAATGGAGCATATGCGATGTTCCATGAGATGAAACTGGGATTTCAGGCTCGTGGCTATGTTGAGAGGTACGAGATCTATGAAAAGATTCTTTGCATGCAATATCAAGGAGAATAGCTCAATCGATGAGCATGTCCTCAGATTGTATGGGTGCTGCAATCGCTTGAATCAAGTGAGAGTTGATCTTCCAGATGAGATAGTTATTGACATAGTTCTCCAAGGCACTGCCACCAAGTTAGTGCAGCTTCATGATGAACTATAACATGCCAGGGATGGAGATGATGATCCCTGAGCTATTCACGATGTTTTACACTATGAAGGTAGAAATCAAGAAGGAGGGTCAAGTGTTGATGGTTGGTAAAACCACTAGTTTGAAGAAGGGCAAGGGCAAGAAGGGAAACTTCAAGAATGGCAAGACAGTTGTCGCTCCATTGAAGAAACACAAGGTTGAACCCAAACACGTGACTGAGTGCACTGTTGTGAGGGGAACGGTAACTAAGAGCGAAGCTACCCCAGATGTTTGGCAGATAAGGAGGCTGGCAATGTCAAAAAACTATATTTCATATATATCTTATTGATGTGTGCCTTACTAGTGCTCATTATGTATTTGATACCGGTTCAGTTGCTAATATTACTAACTCGAAAGAGGAGTTGCGGAATAAACGGAGACTAGCTAAGGGCGAGGTGTCGATGTGTGTTGGAAGTGTTTCCAAGGTTGATGTGATCACCATCGCACGCTCGTACCTTTGGGGTTAGTGGTAAACCTAAATAACTGTTAGTTGGTGTCTGTGTTGAGCATGAACATTATACTGTTTTTTTATTGTGAGGCAATTATTCACGTAAGTTAGAGAATAATGTGTTATTCTCTTTCGATGAATAATATCTTTTATGATCATGCACCCAATGTGAATGGTTTATTCAATCTCGATCATAGTGATACACATGTTCATAGTATTGATGCCAAAAGATGTAAAGTTAGTAATGACAATACCACTTACTTGTGGTACTGCCGGTAAGTCATATTGGTGTAAAACACATGAAGAAACTCCATGCTGGTGGAACTTTGGACTCACTCGATTTTTTGAATCGCTTGAGACATGCGAACCATTCCTCTTTGGCAATATGACTAAGACCCATTTTCCATTGAGATGGAGAGAGCTAGTGACTTATTGTAAATAATATATTTTTATATATGCAGTGCAGTGAGTGTTGAAGCATGCAGTGGATATAGTTATTTTCTTGCTTCACAGATAATTTGGGTAGATACGGGTATACTTACTTGATGAATCACAAGTCTTAAATGATGAAAAGTTCAAGCGATTTCAGAGTGAAGTTGAAGGTCGATGTGACAAGATAATAAAATATCTACGATATGATCGTGGACGTGAATATCTGAGTTACGAGTTTGGTATACATTTAAGACAATGTGGAAATTATTTCACAACTCATGCCACCTGGAACACCATAGTGTGATGCTCTGTCCGTACGTCGTAGCTGTGCTCTCTTGGATATGGCACATACTATGATGTCTCTTGCCGATTTTTCACTATCGTTTTGGGGTTATGCATTGGACAGAACCACATTCACTTATAGGGAACCATATAATTTCGTGGAGATGACACCGTATGAACTATGGTTTGGCAAAAAACCTAAGCTATCGTTTCTTAAACTTCTCGGCTGTGATGCTTAGGTCAAAAGGCTTCACCCTGATAAGCTCAAACCCAATGTAGATAAATACATCTTTATAGGATACACAGAGGAAACCGTTGGGTATACCTCCTATCTCAGATCCGATGGCAAAGTGTCTATTGCTAAGAGCAGGTCATTTATCGAGAAAGAGTTTCTCTCGAAGCAATTGAGTGGGAGGATGGTGGAACTTGATGAGGTTATTGAACCATCACTTCAACCAGAGAGTAGTAGGGCACGGGAAGATGTTCGTGTGGCGCCTACATCAGTTGAAGAGGAAGCTAATGATGGTGATCATGAAGCTTCGGATCAAGTTACTTCCTAACCTCGTAGATCGACAAGGACACATACTACTCCAGAGTGGTACCGTAATCCTGTCTGGGAGGACATGTTTTTGGACAACAATGAACCTACGAGCTATGGAGAAGTGATGGTGGGCCCGGATTATGAGAAATGGCTGGAGGCCATGAAATCCGAGATAGGATCCATGTATGAAAAAAAAGTGTTGACTTTGGAAGAACTACTTGATGGTCGTAAGGCTATTCAGTACAAATGTATCTTTAATAGTAAGACAAACGATGATGGTAAATGACACCATTTAGAAAGCACGACTTCTCGCAAAGAGGTTTCTGACAAGTTTAAGGAGTTCACTACAATGAGACTTTCTCACCTGTAGTGATGCTAAAGTCTGTCGGAATTATGTTAGGAGTTGTTGTATTTTTCAATTATGAAATCTATAAAATGGATGTCAAAACATTGTTTCCTTAACGGTTTCCTTGAGGAAAGGTTATATGTGATACAACCAGAAGGTTTGGTCGATCCTAAGGATACTAAAAGGCATGCAAGCTCCAGCGTTCCATTTATGGATTGGTGCAAGCATCTTGGAGTTGGAATAAGTGCTTTGATGAGTGATCAAAGCTTTTGGGTTTATGCGAAGTTTATGAAGAAACTTGTATTTACAAGAAAGTTAGTGGGAGCACTATAGAATTTCTGATAAGTATATGTGGATGACATATGTTGATCGGAAATGATGTAGAATTTCTGGAAAGGTTGTTTGGAAGGAGTTTTTCAAAGGAAAACCTACATAAATCTACTTGAATATTGGGCATCAAGATCTATAGAGATAGATCAAGACGCTTGATAAAACTTCCAATGAATACATACCTTGACAACATTTTGAAGGAGTTAAAATGGATCAAGTCAAAGAAGAAGTTCTTGTATGTGTTGCAAGGTGTGAATTTGAGTAAGACTCGAAGCTCGACCATGACAGAAGAAACATGAAGGACGAAGGTCATCCCCTACGCCTTAGCCATAGGCTCTATTGTATGCCATGATGTGTACCGCACGTGATGTGTGCCTTGCCACGAGTCTATCAAGGATTACAAGTGTGATATAGTAGTGAATGTTGGACAACGGTCAAAATATCCTTAGTAACTAGAGGACTAAGGAAATATTTCTCGATTATGGAGGTGATAAAAGAGTTCATCATAAAGTGTTACGTTGATGCAAGCTTTAACACCAATCCGGATGACTTTGACTAGCAAACCGGATTCATATAGTGGAGCATTCATTTGGAATAGGTTCAACTGGAATGTGGTAGTAGCATCTACAATATGACAAAGAGATTTGTAAAGTGCACGAGGATCTAAATGTTGCAGACCCGTTGACTAAAATCTCTCTCACAAGCAAAACATGATCAAACCCCAGAACTTATTGGGTGTTAATCACATGGTGATCTCAACTAGATTATTGACTCTAATGCAAATGTGAGACTTTTGTAAATATTCCCTAGAGGCAATAATAAATTAGTTATTATCATATTTCCTTGTTCATGATAATAATTTATTATCCATGCTATAATTGTACTAATTGGAAACCCAAGTACATATGTGGATACATAGACAACACCATGTCCCTAGTGAGCCTCTACTAGACTAGCTCGTTCATCAAATATGGCTAATGTTTCCTAGCCATATACATGAGTTGTCATTTGATAATGGGATCACATCATTAGGAGAACGATGTGATGGACAAGACCCAAATTGTAAGCTTAGCGTATGATCGTATCAATTTTACTACTATTGCTTTTTGCATGTCAATGTTTCTATTCCTATGACCATGAGATCGTGCAACTCACTCACACCGGATGAATGTCTTGTGTGTATAAAACATCACAACGTAACGGGTGACTATAAAGATGCTCTACTGGTATCTCCAAGGGTGTCTATGGAGTTGGCATGGATCAAGACTGGTATTTGTCACTCCGTATGACGGAGAGGTATCTCGGAGCCCCCTCGGTAATACATCATCCCGATAAGCTTACAAGCAATGTGACTAAAGAGTTAGTCAGGGGATCTTGTTTTACAGAACGAGTAAAGAGACTTGTCGGTAACGAGATTGAACTAGGTATGGGGATATCAACGATTGAATCTCGGGCAAGTTGCAACAGCCCCAACGCAATTCTTCCCCCCTTTGTGATATTTCCTTGCATGGCAACCTTGGCATGTTAATGAGATGTGGTGTGAGCCCAACATTATGTCATCATTTCATGTGCATCATGCATTATGCATAACATTATATTCTTGACTTCTTTGTTTTGATCTTTGTGTTGTTGTGTCACCTTGGTGGTGTATGTGAGTGCATGTGTGAATGGGTTGATCTTGGCATGAGAGTGGGTGCAACAAAAGCCACTTCAAATTCCCTTGTGGCACCATGATCATAAAACCCCCCTCTCTTCCAATTGATTTGTAGCTGTTTTGAAGTTTTAGTTTTGGTCCCATTAAAAATGTTCATCATCTGTCAAAAATCCTTTTATTAATTGTGGGTGGCAACACTCTCTTCTTTGTTTTTATTTTCCCTATGTTTTTATCTTAAATCGGAGCCAATTTCAAATAGAACAATTTATATTTCTTTACCCTAAAAATGCCCCACCTATTTTTATAAATAGCAGGAACATTTTACAAGCCCAGTTTTATTCTGGTTTAATTTTTTCTCCTTTCTTTTAACCCTTGTGTTATTATTAAAGCCAGCTTTGTTTTTTTACTTAAAAACATAACCCATGTGTATGTTTTGTCAGTGAGAGAGATATGGCCCAGGTGCGTTTTCGGGCCAGCGAGCCGAGAGGCATGTTCCTCTTCCTTCTACATTCGTCATCATCTGTACGAACCAAGGAGAGCCATTGATCCTTCCCTGGTCGTATCCAGTGGCCACCCAGCATCCCTTGGGCCGATAAAAGCACCCCGATACCCTAGCCTCCTTCCCCGGGTTCCATTTTCTCCTTCTCCTCCCCTTCCTCCGCCGGTAGCCAGTGTCGCCGTCACCATCGCCATGGCTGGAGGGAGCTTGAGCTCTTCTCCCCCAGGAGTCCAGCAGCCGCGGGAGCGTGATGGGAATGTCGTCGAGGCCTTCTTCATCCTCGCCGGCGCCGTCCGCACCAGGAGACAGCGTCGTCGGATGTCTGCATCACCTCGTCGTGGAGCTGCGTTGACTACGCCGCACGTCTCCGCGTCGCCCCCACCTCCTCCTCGTCCCGTTCGACGCTGACAGCCACTCTAAGATGCGCTCCGTGCCACCCTCGCCGTGCTGCAGAGATCATCGCCAGCGCGTAGTTCAATAGAAGCCGCAGTATCCACGCAGCATAAGCAAGTTAACAGAGCCGTGCAACACCAGCATCGCCGCGAGCCGTTGCCGGAGTTGCACCGGCAGGTAGCATCTGTTGCAACATCAGTGTTGTGCGCAGCAGGAGCATCACATAGCAGCCGCAAGAGCATGTAGCAGCAGTAGCCGCAGCCGCGTGCCGCCATAGTTGTAGGTTGCAAGCTCGGGGCTTTGCCTCCCCCTCTGTACTTCGAGGCGAGTTTGCCTCGGAATGGGACCCCCAAGGCACCCTGCACCTCCGCCGGAGTGCAGCTCCTCCGATGAGAGCCACCGTCGTTGCCATGGTTCCTCTGTCACGGCGGGAGAGAAGCTGACGTCTTCCCTGTTTAATTACGTTTGAACCCCACTCCTAGCAGATTGGTTATCGTAGCCCGACTGGCTTGTGCTTGTTTGTCCGCAAGGTCGTGGATTCGAGTCCCCCATGGCTGCCGTTTTTGTTTTGTTTTTCTAGTGTTGTTGCTAAGTTGTTTTTCCCCTGGTGCATCCCAGTGGTTAGGGGCAGTGTTTGTTGTGGAGAGCTAGTGGGTTTGACCCCCCACAACTCCCATTTTGCTGTGTGATTATTTTGTTTTGTAGTGTGCCACTTACAGGTGGGTCCAGAGCCCACATGTCATGCTCTAGGGAACCCTGGTGAGTATGACTAGTGGGACCCTCCCCTGTTGTTTATATGTGTTTTTTTTAATTATTTGGTGTTGATGAATTTCCAAATCTCTAATATTCCAGTAGAGGGTATTGCCTATTTTGGCTTATGCCAAAATATGGCAGGCTCAAGAACAACCATGTTCTTGACATTGTTGTTGTTTGATTCTGTGGTAATTTTTTTTTACTGTTTGTGGTGTTTTTCTACGTGGAAACATGGCAGTATGACATATGGATTTGGGGTAGAAAATCCCAAGGAATCCAATGGTGATACTAGAATTCAGGTTTGAGCATTCAGGTAGAAAAGTCTCCTTGTGGTGAGGTGGCACTAGTTCTTATGTGTGTAGGGTGGTTTAGGTGCATAATTAGAAGTTGTGCATCCATGCACTATGTATGTGGCTTCATCATTTTTCTGGTTTAATTTCCTGCTTGTTTCTTTTGGGCAGCTACTGGGGTCGAAAACGAGTTCGAAGAGTTCGGTGAGTTCGTGCAGGAGGATGAGGAAGAGTTCCACTCTGAAGAAATCACAGACAAGATGATTATGACCTTGCCACTATTTCTAGCTTTGTTTTGCTTAGTGATTCATTTCTACCATTACATCTCCGCTTCCTACCACATGATATATACACCATCAAACATTGTAATGAAAACTCAAACATCTCCCCTCCTAGCAAATATTGTTTGGCTAAGTTAGGCTTGGTCAACCACTAATTTGTTAGCGTTGCTAGTTGTATGTGCCAGCTGGTCCATGTGATAACACGGGCATTTGATATCATCCTATTCGTTGCTATTTAATTAATGGAGCTATATACTTTTTAAATAGCGGAAGGCCTAGCCTTTTGCCGGGTGATTTGTTCCGTTGTTGTCGCCTTAGTTTCGGCTACCGGTGTTTTATTCCATAACTGAGCGCTCCTAACATGTTCTTGCTTGTTATGGGGACCCCCTTGATAAATTATATAGTGTTAAGGCTTGTCTGGCAAGACCCAACTTTGGACTTATTTTGGTAAGAACTTAATAAAAAAGCATAGGGAATAGCTACCCCAAGGAATTTATCAACAACCCGGGCTAGTGCTCCTCATGAGTGTTGGTCCAACCCAGAGCAGCTTATTAACGCTCCCGGGGGCAACTCGGTGTTTTGGCGTGGTAACCATCGCTCATCTCTCGTGTCCTGAGAATGAGATACGCGGCTCCTATCGGGTTCTTCAACACGTCGGGAGGTCTTGCTGGATTTGTCTTACATTAGCGATATATCTTGCGCATTTGGATTCCGGTCAAACTTTGGGTCTTCTCAGAGTTGAAGTTTTCCAGTAAGGAATCTGACGAGATCACGAGTTTCGTGGTAGAGGATTACTATGCATCCTGTGGTAATTTGTGATGGACTAGTTGCGATTATGTGGCAAATGTTTATATTTTTAACATACCGTTCTAGATAACTTAGAGTAATTCAAATAAAACTTTCCAACTGTGTGCATAACCGTGACTTTTTTTTCAGAGCTCCTTCCCTCATCAAGAACACGGTGGGGTTATGAATGACGTAAGTAGGTGTTCAGGATCACTTGGTGATCATTCTAGTCTTCGACCGTCTTACGTAGTCCACCATAACTTATTTCTGTTCTTCATTAATTAGCCACTATATATGCTTAGGATGCTTCAAACTCGTACACTTATCGCTACATCACCTATTTAACTTAGTTAGACTCGATACCAAGGTCATGAGATTGCTGAGTCCTCGTGGCTCACAGTTTACTACAAACACCCATAGGTGCAGGTGCTCCAGATCGCGACGTTCCAGAGGTTACCAACCTAAGTTGGGAGTTCGACGAAGACAGTGGCAGACTGTATGTAACGTATCCCGAGGATTACAGGCACATGGTCGTGATCGTGGGACGAGCAAGGCGGGATAGCATGATTTTGCCGTTTATCTTGTCCATAGTTGGACCCTGTCTTATGTATGAATAATGAATGCTTGTGTGTATTGTAATCTAGCTTGTGGCGAGTGTAAGCCCAATCTTATACTCATCTCTCTATTTGTGTAATGGCATTGTTATCCTGCTTGCGATACGCTTAGAAGCTACCCCTTTTGAGGGCTCGCCCCCAAATAAGGGAAGTTCCGCATCTTAGTCGTTACAAGATGGTAATCAGAGCCTTATGACCATAGTAGCCTTTGTTACATATAACTTGTCCTAGTCGAGTCTAGCAAAAACTAATTTGATTCTTAGTTATATCTGAGAGTAGGTTTCGTTTTTCTCCTTTTTTATGCTCTCGTGAGGTTCACGGCTTAGGAAATTTGAATTCTACTCCTCTTCTCGCTCAATTTTTTTTAGGATCATGCGGATATTTTGGAATCTATATGTGTCGGTGTTATGGGAATGGGGATACCAAGACCTTCCTGCCTACGGCCCAGGGCTGACCCACTTCATCGACCAGAAAACCACAGGCCCGGACCACGCAAGGCAAGGCCCTCGCGAGGGGCCAAGCCTAGCGAGGGGGGACGCCATTAACACCCGCAGGGGGACCCCTCAGGACCCCTCTGGGGCGAGGGATATTTCGAGGCGAGCCCCAGACTTAGGAGTCAAGGATGAATCAGAGGAAGGACAGGCGAGCTGCAGCCACCAGGGCGAAGCAGCTTCCTCTTTAGTGCAAAGGGGGCAAGGAAGTACCGGGGTTCACAAGGCATCTTCCAAAGGTTTCCTTTCTGGTGCAACAAAGCCATCACCGCTCTCTAGCAGGTCAGACGTCACCCTTGGACCCGCCCCTGCAGCACTGGCAGCCACTTTGCAGGCGAAGACCACCTTTGGGCAGGGGAGCACGTTCCCTTGTTCCCCTTCAAAATTGGCCATTGTGGGATCCCTTCCCGCCAAACGGTAAGGGAAGAGGACCGGGGTGCCACTATATATAGAGGGTAGGTTACTTTGTTGAGGGGAGAGAGATCCATTCATTCGCACACCGGCACCATGCAATGGACACCCAGCTTCCGGAGGCCCTTCAACATTGTACTAGTTCATCCACCAACCTCCACGAGAAGCAATCCATCAAAGGAGGAGTAGGGTATTATGCTTCTCAGTGGCTCGAATCTGGGTAAACTGTCGTGTTCTGTGTCTTCCTCACCATCGAGTGACTTCTCCGCCAACCTCATCGAGTAACGAGTTAGGTGTGGTGAGCCCACGAGAGATCTTCGTACATGCCCCTGAGTTCGAATCTCTAGGGCTTTGCGGAGCCTGAAATCCGACATTTTGCGCGCCTGGTAGGGGGTGTGTCAAGGTCTCTCCCAGGGCTCGGCCCGCTGAACCTGGTCACACTCATGGTCGGGAGACGGCGAATCCATGCGGAGAGGCAGGCCGCTCGCGTGGCCCGATCGGCGCAGATGGACCGGGACGCCTCGCGACGCTCCGCCACCCCGTGACCGGCGTTCACATCGTACAGGCTTCCAACGGGTGTCAGGGGTTGCCGCCTTTGCCAACCACACGGCATCCCCTCATCGCCCGGACCCTTCCACACGTCCAGGCTGTTCCTCCCCCTTCCGAGTCTGTCAGCACCCGACGCATAGACATGTCGCGCTCCTCGTGGCGCATAAGCTTAGGCACCGACACGCCGCCTGCCGCCGTCGCGTTGGCGGACACGAGCGCGCTCTTGGGCACGATGCCGCCGGCGAGACCCAAGCGCGCCCCCATGGGAACCGCGATCGTCAGCTCGCATCGCCAGGGGCTACAACAGGGGAACCTTGCGGGCATGCCCCAAACATCCAGTCACGCCCGCCCCAAACATCCACTCAGGCCCGCCCCCACTGGGGTTTCAGCGGGAGCTATTGGAGGCACGGGATTTGGCCGTGCTGGGGAGGCATGACCCAGCGTCCCCTGGTGTGCTTAACGGAACGAGGAGGGTATACCGGAGCTCGGAGTACATCAACCCCTGGAGGTGCACGCGGTCGACGACGACCGCGTCGGCACACGCCCGGGCTACGGAGGAAGCAACACAGACCATCACTCCGGCAGGAGGCACGCGCGTGACCCTGCGGGTAGCCCCCACGCAAACATGTATGAACAGCACTGCGTGGGTGGCTTCACGGGGACGCCCAACGCGGGTATCCTCGCGGGGCAGACTTGCTGGCCGGGAGCTGCTTCGAGGAGATGTCTGGGTCTGGGGACTGGGGACCTCTTGCCTGGGACAGGTTGGACGCGCCCGTGTGTCCGGCCAAGAGGCTCCAACCTCGGAACGGAGAGTGGAGCACACGCCGACGTTCTCGGGCGAAACGATGCTAACCTGGAGGCCGGTGGTGGTATATCCCCCTTCCTCCTGGGAGCGCGACGCCCGCGTGGGAACTGAGGGTGGACCACACGCCCATGTCACCAGTGCAGGCTTCGTTCGATCGCCAGCGGGTGTTGGGTACCCGAGGTTTCCCTCAGGTTGCGCTAGCCCAGCCTAGGGGCATGGCCGACGGTACCAACGTGGGAACCTGGGGGGGCCGAGCGAGGCACGTTGGGGCAGGGACGAAGGATCTACCGTCTAGGCGAGGTCTCCGACCAGCGAGTGCTTGGGGATGCTCCCACGCTCGAGGTTTCGCTCAAGGCGGACCACGACATGCCGCTATGACCACGGGGACCACAAGCGGGGCACGCGCTTGTGAGGCATGGGGCTCCAGAAGCGTCCCCGGGACCTGCATCGACCCGTAGCACCTCTGCATCGTCCTTAAATCCTTCTGGAAGCTACTTCATCCCGTGACACTCTCACATAATAATGAGCTGAGGTTGTATACGCCCCAGGCCCCCCGAGGACGTGGAGGGGTCCCTTCCACGCCTAGTGGCAGCCCTACGCTCCGCGCTGGGGGGAAGACGGAGGCAATCAACACTGTCCACCAATGACTATGTGATGACAAGTTGATGGATATACTTCTCGCCCCTCGTTGGTTATCCCAAGTGGAAGGTGAAGATGTAGTCAGCAGCAAATTTCCCTTACACGGAGACTGTAAGGTTTATCGAACCAGGAGGACTCCTAGGCTCAACAAGTAGATGTCTTCCACCCTGGCGCTAGCAGAAGACATGGACCTGCACACACATCAAATAACTTTGCTCCCAACGAGTACAAAGAGGTTGTCAATCTCTCCGACCTTGTAGTTTGCAAAGGATCAAAACACAAGCGGGAAAGTAATAGTGATTGCAATGGAAATGTAAATAAAAGTGGTAAATGATGGAGGTGTAAACAATGATGGTGATATGGACCGAAGTCACATGATGTTCACTAGTGATTTCTCTCTCCCAAAAGATGATAAACAACTATGCTTGGGTAAACAAATCACAGTTGGGCAATTGACAGAATGATGATCGCACGCAATGCTAATTATGCTACTTGATAGTTAGAGGTTCAATAGTAATGGGCAATATGCCAAGACAAGTAGACCGTTTATTCATCAGCATCTACTTACTAATCATCCACCTGGAGGTATCTATCTAGAACATCTCTCCGGTATTAAGTTGTGAGCCCCACCCAAAGTGTAAACTCAAAGCAACGGACAACTCCATTAACAAACTATGCCTAAGGTAAACAATCCTTGCAACTATGGTCACAAGCACCGTTGTTTTCTCCCTGGTGGCAACAAGCACATCCCCTAGTATCATGTTTCTTTCACTCAAGCTAGACATTGAGGGGCCTGAACCCACAATCATGCATAACGCTCCCTCTTGGAGTTACAATCTACTACTCGGCCAAAGCAATAAGTAGCAACGGAGAACATGAATGAATCTCTAAGGAACATAATACAATAGAATAATCAAATATATAACTAATAACAATCTGAACATAATCTCATAATCCATCGGATCCCAACAAACGAGCATAGCAAAAGCAAGATAATTACATAGATGCCTTGATCATGTAGGGGAGCTCACAAGGACTAACCATTGAAGCACAAGATTGGAGAGAAGACATCACATAACTACTGGTCGTGGACTCATGGTCCTAGGAGGACTACTCACAACACGTCCGTGAAGCGTCCATGGTGGTGGAGAAGCTCCCGGAGGTCAATCCTCCCTCCGGCAGGGTGCCGAGAAGAGGTCTCATGATGCACCCGATCTTGGAAGCGCTGCGGCGGCGGATCGATTGAGAAATCCGCTATTCCAGAAAGTCTGCGAGGGTTTCCTCTCAGGACTCTAAATATAGGACAAAGGAGGGCACCGGAGGAGGTGGGACCCACCCAGGCGACCTCCTGGCGCGACCTAGGGCCTAGCCGCGCCATCAGGCCGCCTAGGGGGCCCCTGGCCCCCTTTGGCCCTCCTTCGGTGATCTGGAAGCTTCTGTTTCGCTTTTTTTTATATTTCTTCTGGATTTTTTCGGGCTTCGGAAAATTGGGTAAAAGCCCCTACAAAATAGACATCACCACACGTAAACTGGCACTGGGTGCACTGAGTTAGTAGGTTAGTCAAAATATGTGTAAAATGATATAAAAGTGTAGCAAAACATATAACAATGTCACCCAAAAGATCATGGAACAAGCAAAAATTATAGATACGTTTGGGACGTATCACTATGCCCGACCCAAAAGGAATCACACACCTATGCCTCAAGGGTCGGGATACTCGTGAGGCCGAAGCGTCCTCGCAACCTCCTAGATACACCCCCACCGTGACATTCTCACGTAATAACAAGCTGTGACTGTATACGCCCAGGGCCCCCCGAGGACGCGGAGGGGTCCATCCCACACCTAGTGGAAGCCCTATGCTCCGCGCTGGGGGGAGATGGAGGCGGACAATAGATTAGGTGCCGGACGCGGCTATTTTCTCGTTCCTTTCTTGCATTTCAAGTTGCAACCCTTAAGGGCCTCCCCTTTTGTATTTTGAGCTATCAAAGGCTTGAAGATCTCTTTGCTTGATGTTTTGAAAAGAAAAGAAGGGCGGGGATTTCTTCTCTATGTTCTCTCATTCTACTAAACTCGAGTTCTATTTCTCCCTTTGTTTTGATTGGTGTTTCGCAGAAACCTAGGGAGACCGCCCGCCCCCCCAAGGCAACCACAAGAGGGGCGGAATGGGAACCGCTTGAGCGCCAAAAGGGACTCCTCAGGAGCGCCTCAGGAGCCTTACCGGTCATAAGGCCACATGCCATCTTTGATGTCGTCCTGGAATTCTGGTTAGTATCAGGGGAGGCGGGGCCCCGCCCCTTAGACGCGCCCTTCGTGGTCGTACCTAATGGTGGTGGGGAAATGCGCAGCGTTGGGGCCTGTCGATGTAGAGCAGTTTGAGTGCCAAGGGGGACTCCTACGCAACATGCCTTAGGAGCCTTACCGGTCGCAAGGCCACTCGGTCACCCAGGTGCCGCCCCTGTCGCCACCCAGGGCGTCGGGGCTTTGCCCCGTGAGGAACAACCTTGGTAACAGGTTGCGTCTCACGGCGGCCAGGAAATGTGCGGCACCAGGATCTGCGGACACAGAGTGCCGAAAGGGTTCTCAAACCGCCCCACAAGTAGGGAAGAAGCTCCACGAACGGAGCCATGCTCGCGGGCTAGACCGTAAGTGTCGCGTCAACACGAGGCTGGCAGCGGCCACGGTCAGGAGAAAAGCATTGTGCACACCTCATCTTCGGAGAACGCATTGGAAGGTACCCTCCAGATTCATCAAAATTGGTGTTAAACCTAATACAGAACCCTATCAGGAGAACAAGGCGGTGGATCAAGGGGACACATCGTCGCTAGAGCTCACCCCGCAACCCTCGGGAGAAAGCCTTGTCACCAGGTCTTCCACGTGTACCTCAACCCATTCGGCGAGGGCAGCACCGGTCGTCTCTGGCGCCGGATCCAATACTGCGGTGAATTCAAAGTCTGGGTCGAGGCGAAGGAGGTGGTTGAAGATGTCTGAAGCCGCTTGACCCTAGAGGTCACGGCTCTTCTCCTCTGCAAGCGCATGGGCCTGATCGGCACCCGCCTCAAGGCATTCCTTGACATGGAGGAAGAAGCCCAAGTACCTAGCATCGTCGGGGACCAAGGGCTTGAGACACCCTCGCCAAAGATGTCGCTCAAAGCCCGGGAGGCTATCCTCTCGAGGGAGTGGAACATCCGGGAGCGTTCAAGCTGGAGGCCGCGAGCATGGATCGCCTCTCCCGAGGCCTCTCTAACCAGGGAACCTGTGCCTTTCACCTATTTTTAAAGAAGAGACAGTTTATCTTCAGTGGTAGCCTGGGCGTCCAGTGCGACCTGCCGACGTTTCACTTCTTAACCCAACCTTTTCCGGAGGGCATTGACCTTGTTTTTCAGGTGGCCACGGCGCTCGCAGAAGCGGGACTCCTGGAGCATCAACTTCGCACGATAGTCAATCAGAAGGGAAGTCGAGCCTCCGCCACCCCCCTGTCGATGTCCTCCTGAAGCTTCACCTCACGAGAGGCAAGGGATTCCCCAGCAAGCGACACTTGGTGCTCCCTCACCTCCAGACTCTCCTGCTCTAGGATCTGCTCCACCTCTGCAAGCGAAAGAGAATCGGTAGACGCTCTAAAGCCCGTGCTTGCAGGGAAGAGCTAACCAGGCGGACCCCCTAGGGTGACCCTCCGCTTAGTCCGCTCTTCAAGATAGGCGTTGAGGGCGCAAAGCTCCATGCGGCGATCCTCGGAGGTCGTGCGCCGACAATCAGCCTCCTAAGCCTCAGAGAGAGCACGCTTGTGGGGTTCCGCCGCCACGGCAAGGGACCCCTCTGCTTTGGCGCGCGCGCGCTCACGCTGCAGATGGTCGAGGTTCACGGTGACTTCAAGCTGGCGCCACCCCGACGCACGATGCCGGCGCTCATCCTCCAGGCAGACTTTATTGATGGCAAGCCCCGCTCCTAGACGCTGAAGCGCGTCCACCGCGGTGCGGAGCAAGCCCCATGGCGCAACACACACACCTTCAACGGGCTTCAGTGGCCAACAAGAGCTCTCACTTTCTACATGTCGGACGGGGGAGAAATGCGAGGAGCCTCTCGGCCCGAATCCATGCTCGGGAGATGGGGGCTCACGCGTAAGCGCTTCACCGGAAGGAAGCGCCCCCCGAGGCCCCATGTCACCAAGCAGAAGGGGTCCAGAAGGGAGGCGTAACACGATTCTAGGAGGGGCCGCTGGCAAGGGGAATGGCACTCTTCTGGGAAGTCGAAGGCCTCTAGCGAGGAAGACCGTAGATGGCTCACGCGTGAGGGGCTCGGGAGGTTGAACCCCGCGAGGTGCGGGGGAAGAAACAACAAGATGTCGGCGATCTCAGGGACGGGCAGCACCGACCCTCCTCCTCTGTCCCTGGTGGAGAGCTTGCAGAACAAAGATTTAGACGGGAGGCGCAAAAAGAAAGGACGAAGGAGGGTACGGGCGCTTACTCGTCTACGGCGACCCACTTCTTCTTCACCGGAGCCCACCGCGTCGAGGGGCGGCCGCCCTCAGGCTACCTCCTCTTCCGATCGATGCTGGTGGCCTGGCGTGGACACCCGACGACCATCGTCTGAAGCTTGAGGGAGGGGGCGGCAACTTCCAGCGTCAACCGGTCATCACCACCCACCCCCAGCTCGACCTGGAGCAAGAGTCGGGGGAGCGGGCGGTGGTATACTGCCCATCCCGGCTGTGGGAGGGTCGGCATCACCAAAGTTTTCGTCGGCCTGAACCCCGAGGGTCGAGGCCCCCCGGGGGTGCGCGTCCCCTCCTGGGAGGAATCCCCACTCGTCGAAGAGCGGCATCCCCGGGACGAGAGCTTTCGGGGCCTTGAAGTTATACAATGGGAGGTCAATGTTGGGAAGCTCATCAAGATCTCCACCAGTCAGTCAACGGAGCAACTCATGCAAGTCGTCAGGGGAGAGAGGCAGGACCTGGATCCTCATTGGGTCATGAGGTCCCCTGTAGGCCCACATTGGCAATGGGTCGACAGATAAACTCCCAAACCACCATCGCTGTCGTCACCCCCGCCCCCTTCAGCTTCTCAAGCCGAGTCAGAACCGGTGTGAGTCAGGGGTCATTAAGCTCCTCACGCATCCACCCCCGGTTCAACGTTGCGGGGTTGACGGGGGCTGGAACAGGGCTCCGGCCTCGACAGTTGCGACCTGCACCCACTGCTGCCGGAACCCCTCTTCTTCGGAGAGGAGCTCAACGGCGAGGTCCCCCGGGACCGATGCATCGACCGCTTCCAAGGACGCGCACCCGGAGCACTGCTCCTCGGAGACCAATTCAAGGTAGAAGAAGTGGGTAAGCAATGCCACGAAAGGGGTAACGCCAACAAAGGCCTCGCACAAGAACACGAAGGCCGGGAGGAGAACCAAAGAACTGGGGTCAAGGTGGAGCGCCTCGATCTAGTAATGCGAAAGCACTACGGTAAGCAAGCTCGGGAACGATGGCAGTACACCAGAAAGAAGAGCGTGGATGTGGATGGGAACCGCGGGGGTCGCCGTCTCGCCCCGAGGCCATGAATCTGGCCAGATCATGGTGCCCCGCCACTCATTGGAGCCGGCCGCGACTACCAGTCGGATCTTCTCCAGCCCCTCGGAGTTCACCTCCGTCGACCGGCCCAACGTAGGATGAGGCGCCGTCGAGACGGTCGGACCCCCCGAGCCTCCGCCTTTCGCCCATTTCGGAGGAGAATGATGAGGAAAATGATGTGGCGTGCGGAGGGTCGGAGGAGTGAGACGGGATCGCACATGAGGAAGAACCGATGGCGAAATCGACGGGATACGAAGGCGGCGCTGATGTCTAAGCACACTTCTATTCTTGTAGACAATGTTGGGCCTCCAAGTGCAGAGGTTTGTAGGACAGCAGCAATTTCCCTCAAGTGTATGACCTAAGGTTTATCGAACTCGGGGAAGTAGATGTTGAAGATGGTCTCTCTCAAGCAACCCTGCAATTAAGATACAAGAAGTCTCTTGTGTCCCCAACACACCTAATACAATGGTAAATTGTATAGGTGCACTAGTTCGGTGAAGATATGGTAAAATATGGGTGATAGGTGTGGCAAAGCAAGGTAATATAAATCTGTAATAAAAATGACAGTAAGGTAGCAAGTGACAAAAGTGAGCATAAACGGTGTATCAATGGTGAGAAACAAGGCCTAGGCTTCATACTTTCACTAGTGGCAACTCCCAACAACATTAACATAATCTAATCATATGATATTTCCACTAAAATATGCAATGGATACGTACTTGGAGGTCATTCCTTTGTGATCAAGAGAGGACGAGAATTATGTAGGGCTACAAAAGCACACAGCAGAGTTCATAGTTCTCATCTTTGGATTTCCCAATGTCACCGCGGCCATCCAAAGAGAGTACCACAATCACCACAACATATCTCAAGGATAGTCAAAGACAAGAACCAAGAGACTCTCAATCTTCAATCAATTCACAAAAGAGGAAATCACTCATGAAAATATTCTTCTAATCCATGTCCAATAGACCGCTATCACCATGCTCTCAGGGATTATACTAGATAAGATCAAGTAAGTACATCAATCCAATACATAGATGAAAGTGCGTTATATCGACTAGAGGGGGGTGAATAGGAGATTTTTAGAATTTCATCACTGAGGAAATTTCTTTTGAGGAAATTCCTCACTGATGACTAACTTACGGCGGAAACGGTTACGGATGAGACGTGCAAACTTTCACAATAGCAGTATTACAGAGTGAAGAATGTGAAAACAGATTGCACAGTAAGCAGGCACGCAGAATACAGATGATGATTAACTCAAGTGAAGAATTTGGGGTTGATGATTAACTCAAGTCTTCAGCAAATTCTTCAAACAGTCACAGTGAAAGTCATCAACACATAATACAGAGAAAGTAAAGAGTTGAGGAATTAGAACCCGATTCTTGGTGAAGACTATTGTTGATGACCCAGTTCCAACTGCTGTGACAGTTGTACATCTGGTTTGGAGCGGCTTGGTATTGAAACCAAAGGACACCCAGTCTCGGGACACGCAGTCCCTACCGTATTCTCCTTGAGATAAGGACACACAGTCCTCGCCCAACACTCGTGGTAAGTCTTCAGGGCAGACTTCCAAACCCTCACAAACTCGGTCACCCGGCGATCCACCATTGACTGCTGGATTACTCTAGACCATGACGCCTAACCGTCTGGAGGATGCACAGTCCTCAAAGGTAAAAGGCTTCAGTCCCACACAGGAACAACTTCTTCAGTGATGCTCAATCACTGGTTTTGGTTTGTGGTTTCGGTGGGTGGTGTATTTCCTCACTGATGATTTATTCTCGAAAGCTCTGAGGAATTTGGGTTGCTCTTATGACAAGTTTCAGTTTCTAACGGAGCAGCCAACCAGCTAGTGGTTGTGGGGGGTGGCTATTTATAGCCTGGGAGCATCCCGACATGATTTGACATTAATGCCCTTAAACAATATGACCGTTGGAGTGGATAAGATCAGTGACTTGGCGTGGCTTATCGAAACGATCAGAACCCTCTACTGTGAGAGTCCTCATGTCACTCATATTCCTCACTTGAGGCTTTTGGTAGGTTTTGGCTTGGGTTGAGCATCATGAGGAAATTCATTCCATAGCGTTACTTTGACCCCCTTTAACAGTACGGTGTTCCTATTCATCAAATGCGAAGAAAGTAAAACATAAAACGTAAATCTTCATGCTTCAATTTCTTCAGAACGATTTTCTTCAGGAACCACCGATCTTCTCAATATCAATATCTTCATGAGGAATATCAATTTCATCGCAAATTCTTCGCGATTCATTTCTTCAGCTTCAGACCAATTTCTTCAACTGAAGACATATATTTTTAGGGGTCGATATTCTTCAAATATCTCAAACTCCTCAATGACTTATAGATCCTGTATACACTTATAAACACATTAGATACTTAACCTATAAGTCTTCAGACCACCAAAATCACTAAGGGGCACTAGATGCACTTACAATCTCCCCCTTTTTGGTGGTTGATGACAATTAGGTTAAGTCTTCAACAGGGATCAAAAATATGAAGTGTAAATACTTATTTGAGGAATTTGAAAACAAGATTCACAGAGACCCCCCCTGAAGATGTGCATACCTTGAGGATTTTGCTTTTATAGCATATGCACATTGATGATTTATATCATGGAGATCTCCCCCTGAATCTTGTAAATCATGCATACATATAACATATTATATGAAGAAAATGAAGATGCATGATGGCAAATGGTATCTGACGAATTTCAGCATGCGTGCATTAAAACATGAGGAATAAGCATGCGAAGAAAAACGTTCAAAAACATCAGAGTACCATCGGGCTTAAGTTACAACTCATTACATAAAAACTTCAGAAGAGCCAAGAGTTTGTAACTTAAATATAGTTCGTAAGCCCCAAAAATAGCTCCCGTTTGAAGACTAACTCTCAAGTTTCTCCCCCTTTGTCATCAAGTGACAAAAAGGGACAAACTGAGGACTAACGCCCGTGAAGACTTCATTGCTTTGCAGTTGATGAAGATCCTTGGCGCTTCTTGGGTGTAGTCTTCTTCCTTGGCCCTGTTGCGGTGTCAAGTTGTTCCTCATCAGATTCGGCGGTGCGGAAGGACGAGAAAGAGCTGTCTTCAAGATCTGGCACTGGAATGGGCCTGAACTTCTTCTTGGGAGGCCACGACCAGTCAAAGTCCTGCTGAAAGTTCAATTCTTCAAGCTGAGTCTGGGTCTTCAGATGGGCAAGGGTAGCCCAGGTGCAATCAAAAACCTCATGCAGATAGTGATGATTAAGCTTCACACTGTTCTGTGTCTCAGTGAGGGTTTTCACAATGGCACCAAACTGGCGTTTGACCCATTTGTGGTTGTGATCCACCTTCTGATGAAGACTGAGAAGAAGCTCTCTGGTGTTTAGCACGCGAGGAGGAACTGGGCTTGGTGGACGAGTCTCAGTATCGTCCCATGAGGAATATGCATCTATCTCTTTAAATTGACCATCAAGAGGCCTGCTTCCTTCATCAATTACAGACTTTCCTTTTCCCTCAATGGGCTCGAAAGTCTTCTTGTTGACCCGGATAGGAGGCATATAACCAACATGGTTCTGGAAATCTGCGTGAAAGTTGATGCCAGTCCTTGTCCTGAGGAATCTCATGATCCATGGTGCATAAATTTTGTGATCATATGGGCACATTGCATTGTCAGCCAAAGTCCTCAAGAAGAAATCATGAATATTCATGGGGATACCGTGAATGATGTTGAAGAGGATATTCTTCATGAGGCCGACGACATCTTCGTCATCATCATAGCCTTTGATTGGCGCTAGCACACTGCAGAGAATGCGGTAGACAGACCGGGGTGTGTACTTGAGCTCATGGACGAGGAATGTTGTTCTTGAGGGTTTTCCTGCAGCCAAAGGCTTCATGAGGACTTCCATCATTCCATTTGGCAGCTCACGCTCACCATAAAGTTTCACTTCCCCTTCTGAAGGAATTGGTACGGGCAGTTCTCTGAGGAGTTCAGACGCTGGAGCCTTGTAGTGAGTATTTTGGGTCATCCAATCGAACACCCAAGTGTTGATGTCATTAGCATTGCCCGAGATGTGCAGAGTTGAATAGAACTGAAGAATTATCTCACTATTCCAATCTGATATGTCGGAGCACATAGGGAGCAAACCTGCATCATGTAGTACACTGAGGACTGGTTCCATGCAGGGAATCTCTTCAAGTTCATCATGAGGAATGTGCCTGTGCTGGAATATCTTGTTGCGGCCACAAAGCACAGAAGCATAGTAGTTCATCTGAGTCCTTGTCCAAAACTTCAGATGCCTCATTCGAGGCTTGTCATAAGGATTCTCTCCGAGGAAATACATGCGTTCCTCAAAGAAATTCTCTTTCTGAAACCTTGGCCGCTTTGAGAATGGCAGGCACTGAACTGGATTGAGATTGTGCTGAGGAATGGGAGGGGAAACAACCATGGCAGTCTCTGGGTTGAGCACAGTGAATTCATTGTCAGGGGCGGGAACATTTTCTTCAGCAGTTTCCTCAGGTTGAGGAATTTCTTGCTCTGGCTGAGCATCAGGCTGAGGAATTTCTTCTTCCTTCTCAGCTTTAGGAGTTTGGTCAGCCTGTTCAGTGGGAGGAGCCTGCTCAGACTGGACATTTTCTTCAGCTTGATTTTCATCAGCTGACTTTGTGGCAGAAGCAGATTCATCAGCTGCTGCAGCTGAAGCTTGAGTAGTCTCTTTGTGAGGAATATGAGGTTGAGGACTGTCATCAATTTGTATTTCCTCATCAGTATGCTCCTCAGAGGCAACATCCTTCATTTCCTCATCTGCCCTTGTAGTGTGGTCACCAATGACGACCATTTCATATGAAGGTGCAACATTAAAAGGCACTGGGTCCAGAGGGGCAGATTCTTTAGTTTCCTTGAGGCGTTTTGCCTCAATCTTTTCTTCTGCTGAGGAAGTTTTTCTCTTCTTCGCTTCCTTCTCAGCAGCCCTTGTCTTTTTCGCGCCTGATGCAGACGGGATTAACTTCTTCACCTTTGAAGTTTTTGGTGAAGGTGATTTCGCAACAGATTCTTCAGCTGGCAGTGAGGAACCAGCTGGAACAGAGTCATCAGCCTGCTTTGGTGAAGCAGCTGGATCAGTAGCAGTTTCATCAGGAGCGGTCTCAGTGATGATTTCTTCAATGGCCGGCTCATCAGCACGGCGCTCTTGGTGTTGTTCCTCAGCTTGCGGAATTTCCTCCTCATCAGGAGATGCATCTCCTGGCTGTTCAACCAGGGGCTGAGGAGTCGGTGCTGGTGGGGGGTGACGTTTGTTGTAGTCATCAACAGCACTAGTGGCTAGCTTGATGAAATTGCGTTTGATGCTTGTGCAATCTGACAGTTTCTCACACTTGTCAGTCAAGACTTGCAGCTCTGCCTGGGTGGACACCAATGCTTCAGGCGTCAACTTGAGAACATTTTGCCTGAGGAATTTCTCCTTTCTGGCCTTTGCAATCTTTGCCTGTTTGGCCTTCTGTTCCTTCCACTTGGCTTTGTTTATGAAGGTAGCCACCATGTGGCTGACACCAGGAGGAAGTTTCAAATCATCAATGGGTGTGTTTGGGTCTTCATACCACACATTGATGAAGTCGAGGAGGACCTTGGGGTCCATTGCCACAGGAATAGCACTGCCTGATGCTTGTGCTACCCTTTCTTGCTTGTTCCTGATCATGGCTTCCAGAGTTTCATCATCATATTCATCACTTCCCTCTGATGCAGATGGGACTGTGATGATTTTGCTGGGGCTGGGCAGAGGTGCAGGTTCAGTTGTTGTCAAAGTCTTCAAAAGGGGTGTTGAAGACTTTGTCTCCGAGCTTGTTGCAGCTGGGAGTGAGGAGCTAGAGCTGGCAGTCGTAGTCTTCACGACTTTCTTCTGTACTGGCTTTGGAGGTGGAGCTGAGGACTTTGGTGTAGATGCGATTGGTGCTGAGGGTTTTGGCGCTGATGGTTTTGGTGTTGACGGTTTTGGAACCGAGGGTTTTGGAGCTGAGGGTTTGGTGACAGAAGTCTGTGCAAGCTTCTCTTGGGGTTTTGAAGCTTTTAGCTTTGTTGGCACAGACTTTGGTTGAGGAATCTCGGAGCCTAAGGTTTCTGCTGCTGAGGAAAGAGCAGCACGGGAGGCAGCAGCTGAGGATTCATGAAATTTCTTCACTGCTGTTTCTGCTTGCTTCTTGAGCTTGGCCAGATGCCTTTCTTTTTCATCTCGGTAGTCATGAAGTGTCATAAGACTTGAGGGATGAGCTACTTGATGATCCTCAAGTGGGGCCCTTCTGCCAGGAGGCTTCAAAGAGAATTTCTTCGCATATTTTGGAGTCACAAACCTGTACTCCTTCCACTCCTTTGCCCATCTGCGTTCAATTTTCTGCAGCCTAATCTTTCTTTTAGGCATAGTCTCAGGTTCATCACCAGGCGTGCAATAGTCCAGGTATATGTCATCAGGAATATCAACAGATGTGTTCTGCTCCAGTTTCTTTCCTCCCTTCTGTTTCCTTTCTTCCTCCATTTTCTTCAGACGAGGAACTTTTTGAGGATTTTGAACTCTTGAGGATTCTGATGAGCCTTGAAGAATTTCTTCCAGAAACGCTGCAAATGAGTTAATGTGATGAGAACTGAGAGATTCATCAGCTGACAGGCGTGCAATAGTTGCGAGGAATTTGGAGAGGTCATATGCGTTCTCAGATTTGAAGAAAATGGAGAAGTTTGACAGTTTGAGGAATATAACCAGTCGTTGAGGAATTTGCTTAAGCATCCTTTTCTTGGGTTCCAGAGTTGTACAGATCCGAAAATTTGTACAATTGAGGAATCTCGTGAAAATCTTAGATGCTTAGCTAGTTCATCAACGATTGTGGAGATGGATAGTGTTTGAGGAATCATGTGCGCATCGTATCTTGAGGAAAAACAGATTTTACATGGGAGAGGTAAAATTTGAGATGTAATCTGTTGTAAAAATGGGATATAATTACCCTGGAAGGTGCGAACGAAGAACACAAAAAGGTGGTGTTGGAGATGCTCTTCGGTCAAGTGTCCAATGCACCCTAACTTGGCAGCAGAGGACGTCTACGGCGGCGGCGGACGCAGATGTTCCGACTCAGGCGCGATCCTGGCGGCGAGAAGGTTGAGGCAGTGAAGCTCTTCCTTGCCGACGACAAGACTACCAGCGGTGGCGCTAGGGTTCGGTGTGCTGTGGCACGAGAGCGATGAGGCGAAGAAGATGATACCGAGGGGGATAAGGACATATTTATAGCCCGAAAGTTACTGTTTGGCACGAAAGTTTCGGACCGAATAGCCCTTGCCTCTACGTCTCCGCAGGACACGTGTAGCTCCCGTACGATGCAGTGGAGATAGTGGAGATCGTGGCTATCCAATCGTGGGAAGTGGGGGTTCAGTTACTGTTCCTTTGAAGAAAACATTTTTTGAAGATTTGAGGATTTTCGTTACAAAATCATCAGCTGACAAGGATGCAGTGAGGATTTTGAACAAAGTTTCAAGTAGAACGCATATGAAGAATTGAATAGACTGGATAAGTATAGCATAGAGGGAAAATAGGGTCCGATCACATTCACATAGCAGAAACATCAACTTGAAGAAATGGCAATAAGTGAATGCTGTTGAGGACTAGAAATCACAGTCTACCTAGGCAAATGAAAGTCATCAAGTGTTTTTGAAGATTTTGTAATAGATCATCATAATGAAGAACAACTGTTTTGAAGAAAAATGCACTGTGAGGAATTTGATCATCTGAAGAAAATCAACTTGAGGAATTTCACATTGGGCGGTGGCGTTGCCCACCATATAAGAATGTTGATTACAGACGCCGCGTACAATTGTCGTAGGGCCCCGAGAATCAATTTCTTCGTTAATTTCTTCACATTCAGAGTGACTTTCTTCATCGGTTGAAGAAAATCGTTTCATCATGTGTTGCACATCTAAGTCATCAACTTTGCATAAGTGTTAGGATGTGTGCATGTTTTTACAAAACATTTGAAGATTCTAAGATATTTAGCTCACACCGCAACTTGCAAAACCTTTTCTCATCCAAGGGCTTAGTGAAGATATCAGCCAGTTGATCATCAGTCTTCACATGGTCGATGAGGATATTGCCCTTGAGGACATGGTCCCGAAGAAAATGATGACGAATCTGGATGTGCTTGGTCTTCGAGTGCTATACTGGGTTGTAGGCAATCTTGATAGCACTCTCATTGTCACAGTAGAGAGGCACATTCTTCATGTTGATGCCGTAGTCCTTGAGGGTTTGCTTCATCCATAGTAATTGAGCACAGCAAGAACCAGCAGCAATGTACTCAGCTTCGCAGTGGAGAGTGATACGCAGTAATGCTTCTTTGAGGACCAGCAAACCAGTGATCTTCCGAGGAAATGGCATGTGCCAGAAGTTGACTTGCGATCCACACGGTCACCAGCATAGTCTGAATCAGAATACCCTACCAGATGAAGATTGGAGCCCTTGGGATACCGTAATCCTAGTGTTGGTGTGTGAGCTAGGTATCGAAGAATATGTTTCACAGCCTTATGGTGTGATTCCTTCGGTTTTGCTTGAAAACGTGCACACATGCAAACACTAAGCATTATGTCTAGCCTAGATGCACATAGATACAATAAAGAGCCAATCATAGAACGGTATACCTGCTGATCGAAATCTTTACCATTTTCATCAGTGCTGAGGTGACCGTTGGTAGGCATTGGAGTCTTGGCACCTTTGCATTCATGCATGTCGAATTTCCTCAGAACATCCTTGAGGTATTTCTCCTGTGATATGAAGATTCCATTGCTTTGTTGACGAATTTGAAGACCTAAGAAGAATTTCAGCTCCCCCATCATAGACATCTGATATTCTTCACTCATCATATAGGCAAATTCATCACTGTATCTTTTGTCAGTACAGCCAAATATGATATCATCAACATATATTTGACATACAAACATTTCATTATCATAAGATTTTGTGAAAAGAGTTGGATCGAGTGAACCAGGTTTGAAGCCTTTCTTCATGAGGAATTCCTTCAGTGTATCATACCATGCCCGAGGGGCTTACTTGAGGCCATACAGAGCCTTTTTGAGTCTGAAGACTTTGTCTGGATTCTTTGGATCCTCAAAACCTGGGGACTGAGCAACATATACTTCTTCCTCAAGCTTACCATTGAGGAATGCACTTTTCACATCCATTTGATATAAGATGATGTTATGATGATTAGCATAAGCAAGTAGGATTCGAATAGCTTCAAGTCTAGCAACAGGTGCGAAAGTTTCATCGAAATCTATTCCTTCAACCTGGGTGTAGCCTTGGGCTACAAGTCGTGCCTTGTTCCTCACCACTTGACCGTCCTCATCTTGCTTGTTTCGGAAAATCCACTTGGTGCCGATTATGTTATGTTTGCGAGGATCTGGTCGTTTGACGAGCTCCCATACATCATTCATCTTGAATTGAATAAGTTCGTCTTGCATGGCTTGGATCCACTCCGGTTCCAGAAAAGCCTCAGCTACTTTTGAGGGTTCTGTGATGGATACAAAAGAAAAATGCCCACAAAATTTAACTAAGTGTGAAGCTTTTGAGCGAGTGAGAGGACCTGGCGCGTTGATGTCGTTGAGGATTTTGTCAAGTTCTACTTCATTTGCAATCCTCGGATGACCTGGTTGAGGATTTTGTCTGGGCTGAGGAAGTGGTGTTGTAGCAATTTCCTCAGGAGCATCTTCTTGACTTTCATCAGCGATGGGAATTGTTTCTTCACCAATTTCCTCAGTCGGGACAATGTCTTCAGTAGGCTTAAGCTTTATTGCTTCCTCAGGAGACAGCTTATCTGGATCAGAAGGAAATTGCTCTCTTTGCGAGCCATTAGTTTCATCGAACCGCACATCTACAGTCTCAACAACTTTGTTGTGATAGTTGTTGAAGACTCTGTAGGTGTGGGAGTCCTTTCCATAACCGAGCATAAAACCTTCATGTGCCTTAGGTGCAAATTTTGAGCTATGATGAGGATCTCTAATCCAGCATTTTGCACCGAAGACTTTGAAATAACTTACATTGGGTTTCTTGTCAGTGAGGAGTTCATATGAGGTTTTCTTGAGGAATTTGTGAAGATATACCCTGTTGATGATATGGCATGCAGTATTGACTGCTTCAGGCCAGAAGCGACGAGGAGTCTGATATTCTTCAAGCATAGTTCTTGCCATTTCAACCAGAGTCCTGTTCTTTCTTTCGACGACACCATTCTGCTGAGGAGTATAAGGAGCAGACAATTCGTGAGTAATACCAAGTTCATCAAGATAATCATCAAGACCAGTGTTTTTGAACTTGGTTCCATTATCACTCCTAATATGTTTGATCTTGATGCCGAAGTTCGTCGAGGCCCTTGAAGAAAATTGTTTGAAGATTTCTTGCACTTCAGTTTTATACACTATGATATGCACCCAAGTGTATCTGGAATAATCATCAACTATGACAAAGTCATATAGAGATGCTGCATTGGTTAGTGTTGCATAGTGAGTAGGTCCAAACAAATCCATATGAAGCAATTCAAAAGGACGGGTAGTGGTCATGATGGTTTTGGGGGGATGCTTGGATCTGGTCATTTTCCCAGATTCACAAGCACCGTAGAGATGATCCTTGAGGAATTTGACTGATTCGATGCCAATGACATGCTTCTTCTTTGCAAGTGTGTGCAAATTCCTCATGCCTGCATGACCTAGTCTTGTGTGCCATAGCCATCCTTCTCAGGTTTTTTCTAGTAAGCAAGTGGCTGGTTGAGGAGCTGTAGAGAAGTCAACAATGTACAAATGCCCTCTTCTTACACCTTCGAAGACTTTGGATCTGTCAGATTCCATGATGACTACACATCTATATCTACCAAAGATAACAATCATATCAAGATCACAAAGCATCGAGACTGACATGAGGTTGAAACCAAGGGATTCAACAAGCATCACTTTGTCCATATGCCTATCCTTGGAAATAGCTACTTTGCCAAGTCCCAATACCTTACTTTTACCTTTATCAGCATATGTGATTTGCTTCAGAGGTGATGGAGTTAGTGGCATATTCATCAGTAGGCTTTTATCACCAGTCATGTGATGTGCAGCCACTATCGAGAACCCACTCAGTATTTTTGGGTTTGTCATCCTGCAGATGAATTAGTACAGCTTACCATCTCATATGCTTCAAGTTTGAAGAATATGATACTAATTTCATCATAACAGAAATGTAATGACATGTGAAATATTTCTATTTCATCAATCATTAGCTTGCGTCCAATCAAGCATTTCCTCAGGTCTCCAGCAAATTCTTTAGATGATGATTTTCATCTGGAGACCTGACCTGCAGAAGTGATTAGTTTGATTTCTTCACCACCCACATCTGAAGGGGTGGCAAAGCGTTCATCATCCTGCGAGCACCATATGAGAAAGGTGGCATTGAAGCTAATGCACTTCTCTTAACAGTAGGGGGGTTAAATTATTCATATGAGTATGCAGAGAACTGGTTTGAGGATTTATAAACATAATGATTTGAGGAGTAACGCTCATAATTATAATCCTTGTAGTTTCCCTGCATATTAGACGCATAAGCACGGGTATGGGCATAGTTTTGACTAGTTGAGGATTTTGATCCTCTTAAAGACTTTGGTCCTCCTGAGGAATTTGATCTGGGGTTCAGATTCTTCAGAGGTGATGTCATGAGGACATTTACTTGAAGATTTTCAAGACAACTTTTGGGAACCCAGATTTTCCTCAGATGAGGGCCATTCCTGCAGTTAGTTCCAACATATCGAGCAAATACTTCACCAGATTGATCTTTAAACAGTTTATAGTTGGAATCAAATGACTCATCCGAGGAATAGGATAATTCACATGAGAAGCCAGTTAGATTAGATGGATCAAAAGGAGGCCCTGTAGCAGCAACCCATGAGGTTTTGGGATACTGCTCAGGTTTCCAATAAGATCCATCAGCATTCAATTTCCTCTCAAAGGCAATCCCTTCTTTCCTATGGTTCCTGTTCAAGATCTGCTTTTTGAGCACATCACAAAGGATTTGATGTCCTTTGAGGCTTTTGTACATGCCTGTTACGTACAATTCCTTCAACCCTGCATTTTCATCAGTGACATTTGTGTTTTCCTCAAGTGAGGAAATAGACACAACAGGTGCAGTTGAAGTATTTGTAGCAGTGGTAGCATTTGAAGATTCTGGTGAAGAATTAGCAGTTTCACGATCAATGCATTTAAGACATGGAGTAATAAATTCAACTTGAATAGCGCTGATCTGTTGAGCTAGTAAAGAATCATTTTCCATACGAAGATCATCATAAGACATCCTCAGCTTCTCAAGATCAAGCTTCCTTTGAAGAAACTCGTAGGAAAGCTTCTCATGATCAGTGAGGAGTGTATCATAACGATCCTGAAGAATTTCAAATCTAGACTGAAGATTTTTCATGTCATCAGCGAGGATTTGATTAAGATTCATTTCATCATTGAACAGATCATCACTTTTGTCTAGCAGCTTTTGAAGCTTTTCCAGAGCAGTTTGTTGTTTAGTGGCAATGATGGCAAGTTTACTGTAACTGGGTTTTCTGTAATCATCATGTTCACAGTCACTTGAATCAGATGAGGAGGCATTATGTGATACCTTTGAACCTTTTGCCATGAAGCAATAGGTTGGAGCAAAGTCATCAACATAGTCATCAGTATGGATGGTGCACTCATTTTCTTCAAGATTGAAGATTGACTTGCTGACGAAATTGGTTCCTAGTGCAAGACTAGCCTCTCCGGATTCTGAATCTTCTGCAGAGCCTTCTTCATCATCACATTCTTCTGATTCTGCCTCGGAATCCATTTCCTTGCCAATAAGTGCCCGAGCCTCTCTGAAACTAGTCTTCTTGTGTGAGGAGGACTTTGAAGATGAGGATTTTGAAGATTTCTTCTTCTTCTTTGAGTCATCAGAACTGTCATCCTTGTATTTCTTCTTCTTTGATTCTTTTCCCCAGCGAGGACAATCACCAATGTAATGACCTGATTTCTTGCACTTGTGACAGGTCCGTTTCTTGTAGTCCTCAGATGCAGATTCTGATTTCCTCATGTCTCTTCTTGATGATTTACCGAACTGGCCTTGTCGTGTAAATTTCTGGAATTTCCTCACAAGCATTGCAAGTTCCTGGCCAAATTCTTCAGGGTCACAACTGCTGTCATCTGTGTCTTCTTCTTCAGATGAAGAAATTGCTCTTGCCTTCAGTGCACGTGGTCTGGAATAGCTTTGTCCATATAGATCTCTTTTTTCTTCTAGCTGGAATTCATGAGTATTTAGCCTTTCAAGGATATCAGCAGGATCTAGCATCTTGTAGTCTGGTCTTTCTTGGATCATCAGAACTAAAGTGTCAAATGAAGAATCCAAAGATCTCAGCAGTTTCTTCACAACTTCGTGATCAGTGATGTCTCGAGCTCCCAGTCCTTGCAGTTCATTTGATATGTCAGTGAGGCGATCAAAGGTGTCTTGGCAGCTTTCATTTTCATGTCTCTTGAAGCGATTGAAGAGATTGCGAAGAATATCAACACGAGAGTCGCGTTGGGTTGATACTCCTTCATTTACCTTGCATAGTCTCTCCCAGATCAGTGTTGCAGAGCGTAAGGCACTTACTCTTCCAAACTGGCCAGGGCTCAGATGACCACAGATGATGTTCTTCGCTTGAGAATCGAGTTGCTTGAATTTCTTCACATCAGCTGCAGTGACACTAGCAGAGATGATGGGGACACCATTTTCCACAATATACCAGAGATCATTGTCTATAGCTTGTAGATGCATTTGCATTTTGTTCTTCCAGAAGGGAAAATTCTTTCCCTCGTAGGTAGGACATGCTGCAGTCACCTTAAACATGCCTGCAGTCGACATAACTAAAACTCCAGGTGGTTAAACCAAAATCACACAAAACAAGGGAGTACCTTGCTCTGATACCAATTGAAAGTGCGTTATATCGACTAGAGGGGGGGTGAATAGGAGATTTTTAGAATTTCATCACTGAGGAAATTTCTTTTGAGGAAATTCCTCACTGAGGACTAACTTACAGTGGAAACGGTTACGGATCAGACGTGCAAACTTTCACAATAGCAGTATTACAGAGTGAAGAATGTGAAAACAAATTGCACAGTAAGCAGGCACGCAGAATACAGATGATGATTAACTCAAGTGAAGAATTTGGGGTTGAGGAGATTCAGAGAAAGTCTTCAGGAAATTCTTCAAACAGTCAAAGTGAAAGCCATCAACACATAATACAGAGAAAGTAAAGAGTTGAGGAATTAGAACCCGATTCTTGGTGAAGACTGTTGTTGATGACCCAGTTCCAACTACTGTGACACTTGTACATCTCGTTTGGAGCGGCTTGGTATTGAAACCAAAGGACACCCAGTCCCGGGACACGCAGTCCCTACCGTATTCTCCTTGAGATAAGGACACACAGTCCTCGCCCAACACTCGTGGTAAGTCTTCAGGGCAGACTTCCAAACCCTCACAAACTCGGTCACCCGGCGATCCACAATTGACTGCTGGATTGCTCTAGACCATGACACCTAACCATCTGGAGGATGCACAGTCCTCAAAGGTAAAAGGCTTCAGTCCCACACAGGAACAACTTCTTCAGTGATGCTCAATCACTAGTTTTGGTTTGTGGTTTCGGTGGGTGGTGTATTTCCTCACTGATGATTTACTCTCGAAATCTCTGAGGAATTTGGGTTGCTCTTATGACAAGTGTCAGTTTCTAACGGAGCAGCCAACCAGCTAGTGGTTGTGGGGGGTGGCTATTTATAGCCTGGGAGCATCCCGATATGATTTGACATTAATGCCCTTAAACAATATGACCGTTGGAGTGGATAAGATCAGTGACTTGGCGTGGCTTATTGAAACGGTCGGAACCCTCAACTGTGAGAGTCCTCATGTCACTCATATTCCTCACTTGAGGCTTTTGGTAGGTCTTGGCTTGGGTTGAGCATCATGAGGAAATTCATTCCATAGCGTTACTTTGACCCCCTTTAACAGTACGGTGTTCCTATTCATCAAATGCGAAGAAAGTAAAACATAAAACGTAAATCTTCATGCTTCAATTTCTTCAGAACGATTTTCTTCAGGAACCACCGATCTTCTCAATATCAATATCTTCATGAGGAATATCAATTTCATCGCAAATTCTTCGCGATTCATTTCTTCAGCTTCAGACCAATTTCTTCAACTGAAGACATATATTTTTAGGGGTCGATATTCTTCAAATATCTCAAACTCCTCAATGACTTATAGATCCTGTATACACTTATAAACACATTAGATACTTAACCTATAAGTCTTCAGACCACCAAAATCACTAAGGGGCACTAGATGCACATACAATAGAAGAAGGGGAAACATCATGGGATTACCCTAGATTAACATAGCCTATAATCACAATCAAGATCACATCATGGGAGAGAGAGATGACCACATGGCTACACGTAGAAGACCTCAGCCCCAAGGGAGACTACTCACACATGGCCATGGTGAGCAAGAGGTTAATGGAGAGGTGTAGCCCGGAGAGAAGACGGCGGCTGACGACAGCCACGGCCCTTGGGGGCGGCGGCCCTTGGCCCCCCTCTTCCTTGGATATGGTGCTGTTATGGAGGTGATTCTCCACCCCAAGGCGGCTGCCTCGGAGGAGGAAATCTCGTAGCTTTTGGTGGCTCTCCACAAATCATGTTTTCCCCCTCCTTATATGAGTCGGGACGGTCATCCTTGGTCCTCCGATGGATGCCCTTTGATCCAAGGGCTCTTGGGCACCTCTAGAACCTTCCAAGGAACCCCTCTCAGCCCTAAAGAGGTCCCCAAGTCGTGTCTTGGCCAAATCCATCTAATATGGTAAGAGTTGGACTGAATCACGTCACCGATTCCCGTAATTCAGTAATCAAATATTTGTCCTCCAGTAAAACGGAATTTCTTGGAGCGTACGTACTCCAAATGGGCCAACTTGTATGTCTAGAATTATCAGCATAAAATTCCCCACAACTTTCGTATGTATTAGTTTCCCATTTAACGTCATCGACTAGACGGAAATAGACGATCGCTAAAATCTGTATGGGGGCAGATTTCAGGAAAGTTAGAGTCCCACTCCAACAAGGTTTCCTCTTCTATTTTTGATAGTTCTTACACATTAAAGTGTAAAACAAGAACATTGTGCACTTTTCCAACTATCAGTAGGTTAGTAAAAATAAATCATAAACTTAATATAAAAACAATTATCAAAAGCATAAAAGTAGCATGAAATCATCAAAAATTATAGATACATTTTGGACGTATCAACATCCCCAAGCTTAGTTCGTACTCGTCCTCGAGTAGGTGAAACGATAAAAACAAAATAATTTTTGAGGTGACATGCTACAACCATAATCTTGATCATCATATTTGTAAAAGCAGTTGTAAGCTGAGATCATAGCACTCTAAACATAGGCATGATAGATATAATTCTAACAATGGAACTTACCAACCTTGTTGCAACATGAAAAGTAACACAAAAAAAGATCATGAATAATAATTCACATGTAAGTTATACGTTTATTTCGAGCATAAAGAAAACATAGCAAAGTGGTATTTCGCTTGTCCTTAAGAGTGGGGCAAAACATAAATGCCAGGACACCTTCAAAGTTTAAGTGGTCACTAGATACAAATAATTTGATAACAAGTAATAACATAACCATGAATCAATCAATAATAGATTATGGGACTATGCACATTATACGCAGAATGACAACTATGCTCTCTTAATTGGTGCATAAAGTTAGAAGATGAAGACTCAATACAAAAGTAAAAGAAAGGTCCTTCACAGAGGGAAGGAGGGATTACTCATGTGCTAGAGCTTTTAGAGATTTTTTAAAACAATAAGATTGTAAAACAAGCTTTTAGGAGGTGCATAATTCGTCAACGAATGCTAGCATATAGCCCAATATTTCTCATGCTGGACAAGTTTTGTGGAACGGCTTGCAAAGTGGGAACGATCACATCCCCTTAGTCTCCTTTGTTTACCACTATTCTGATTTCTCATGAACAAAACATGAAGGAGGTGTTGTTTGTTGCTATTATCTTTTATGAGCTGGGCGCACTCATGCCAGTCCCTCCTCGTATTAGGGGTTCACAGATTAGACATGCAAACCCAAGATGAAGCTTGTCAAGTATGAGAAGATCATGAATTATCTACTACTTCCTCATGAGCTAAAACAGAGGCACAAAACAGAAATCATTTTGAAAGTTTTAAAGGTAGCACATGAGAAATTTACTTGGAGTGGCGGTTAAATACCATATGTAGGTAGGTATGGTGGACACATTTGGCAAACTTTGTTTTTTTGGAGTTGGATGCACGAGTAGAGCTCATACTCAGTACAGGTGGACGCTAGCAAGACATTGGGAGCGACCAACTAAGAGAGCAATAACGGCCATAATCATGCATAGCAGCAAAACATTATTAATCAAAGCATAAATAATATTACAAGTCAAAAACTAAATGATCATAGAGGCTAGAGGTGACTGGTTTGTAGTCATAACATGGTGTGAGCATGCACTAAGTCAACCCAAATGAAGCAGTAAAGGAGAATACCACAATATTATGCTTCGATATGATAAAAACAACACATGATTCTTTCAATGGCACAATAAGCACTCTCAGCTATTTGAGACAAGTCATGCTACATCAATAACTACTAAGCATATAATAAAGATAATATCTAACATGACATGTTAAAGTCTAAGCCACAGTCTAAACAAGCTTCCTATTGCACCACTATAAGCATGAAATATTTTACTCTTGTCCAATACCAATCAAATTTCTTGAAACAACTCTCTTAGTAATATTAATTAAAGACCATAGAGATAATCATATATAACTGAAGCAAATTAACAAGCTCTAAACAAAATTTGAGTGGAAAACAAGAGCTAAACGCAGTACTTGCAAAAAGTAAACACTCACACCACAATAAGAGTGAAAACCAGAGTGTTCTAAGCAATTAAAACGGAGCATGTCTCTCTCCCAAATAAGAATGATAGGATGTAACTTATTTACGACCATCATGCAAAACTAAAACAAACTAAAAACTAAAGAGCGGGATGATCCAAGCATAGCATGGTGATGGATGAACTGATAATTATTGATAGAGAAGGGGATGCACGGGGGCATCCCCAAGCTTAGACGCTTGAGTCTCCTTGAATATTTATTGGGGGTGCATGGAGTCATCCCCAATCTTCAGCGCTTGACACTCCTCGATCTTCTTTCATCATCTTCCATCGCATACTTGAAAACTCCCTTCATACGAAACTCATCATAAGCTAATTAGAGTGGTTAGTACCCATGATAAAGCAATTCATTATCTACTAGAAATAAAGATTTTCATGAAAAGCTACTATTTCTAATCATTACCAAAAGGTTTTTTGCAAAGGAAAAGCAAGCTTGGGATTTGCAAAATGATGAAAACGCAAAACGTGGCAGAATCTGTGAAAAACAGAACAACGGATAGTAAACAATTATTTTGGGGCACTTCTACAACTCAAATAAAAAACCTCAGAACAGATGCCAGAAAGAAAATTATATGGAGCATGCGGTCAAAAGAATTCAGATCAAAAAGATGATTTGGTGATTTTTGGCGAATTGTTCCGTCAAGCACACAGAATCTGTTTCTGGACAACATGTCACAACTTTTGAACTTTTTTGCAATCGAGGGCTAAAACTTGGCACAAAGCTTGAAAATAAAGATACGATGATGTTGCTACAGTAGTAAAAATCATCAAGACCACTAAAAACTGAAACTAAAAAACTCAAAGTAAAGATAACAAGGGTTGTCTCCCTAGAGCTCTTTCTTTATAGCCATAAAGATAGGCTTAAGATTTTAATGATGCTCTCATAGGAATAAGAGTTTTAGAACAAAAGAGAGAATCAAGAAGCAAATACCAAACACATTTAAGTCTAAAATGATTCCTATGCATAGGAATATTGTAATAGAATAATTAATTTTAGCACAAAGCAATAAGCATAGGAAGGCAAAACAAGTGCAACTTCAAAACTTTCGACATAAAGAGAGGGAACTTGATATTATTGAAATATCTATAAGCATATGTTCCCTTCTGATAATAGTTTTTAGTGGGATCATGAATAAACTCAACAATATAAGTATCACATAAAGCATTGTTACCACGATCCACATGCAAAAAGGTACTCTTACTCTCCACATAAGCATAATCTTTCTCATTGGTAATAGTGGGAGTAGGACTATCATTGTCATCATGATAATCATCATAGCAAATTTTCTCCTCAAAAGTTGGGGGACTAAAAATATTATGTTCATCAAACCCGTCATCCCCAAGCTTAGATCTTTCCATGTCGTTAGCAATATTGGCATTCAAAGGAAGCATACTAATAGCATTGCCACCATCATAATTGTAATGCAAATAATGAAGTTCCATTGGTTTTTCAATTTTCTCCTCAAACACTTCATCTCCTAGTTCGAGATAAAGTTTATAAAGCTCTCTCATATTTTTTTGTTTTCCATTAAGCCTAACTAGTGAAATAAAAACAAGAAACAAAAAGATTTAATTGCAAGAACTAAAGATATACCTTCAAGCACTCACCTCCCCGGCAACGGTGTCAGAAATAGCTTGATGTCTACGCACGCTTCTATTCTTGTAGACTAGGTTGGGCCTTCAAGCGCAGAGTTTTGTAGGACTGAAGCAATTTCCTTCAAGGGGATGACCTAAGGTCTATCAAACTCTGGGAAGTAGAGGTTGAAGATGGTCTCTCTCAAGCAACCCTGCAATTAAGATACAAGAACTCTCTTGTGTCCCCAACACACCTAATACAATGGTAAATTGTATAGGTGCAGTAGTTCGGCGAAGAGATGGTAAAATATGGGTGATAGGTGTGGCAAAGCTAGGTAATATAAATCTGTAATAAAAATGGCAGCAAGGTAGCAAGTGACAAAAGTGAGCATAAACGGTGTATCAATGGTGAGAAACAAGGCCTAGGCTTCATACTTTCACTAGTGGCAACTCCCAACAACATTAACATAATCTAATCACATGATATTTCCACTAAAACATGCAATGTAGATGTACTTGGAGGTCATTCCTTTGTGATCAAGAGAGGACAAGAATAACGTAGGGCTACAAAAGCACACCTCAGAGTTCGTAGTTCTCATCTTTGGATTTCCCAATGTCACCGCGGCCATCCAAAGAGAGTACCACAATCACCACAACATATCTCAAGGATAGTCAAAGACAAGCACCAAGAGACTCTCAATCTTCAATCAATTCACAAAAGAGGAAATCACTCATGAAAATATTCTTCTAATCCATGTCCAATAGACCGCTGTCACCATGGTATCGGGGAATATACTAGATAAGATCAAGTAAGTACATCAATACAATACACCGAAGAAGGGAAAACATCATGGAATCACCCTAGATTAACATAGCCTATGATCACAATCAAGATCACATCATGGGAGAGCGAGATGACAAAATAGCTACACGTAGAAGACCTCAGCCCCGAGGGAGACTACTCACACATGGTCATGGTGAGCAAGAGGTTGATGGAAAGCTGCAGCCCGGAGAGGAGACGACGGTCGACGGCGGCCACGGCGGCGGCCACGGCCCTTGGGGGCAGCGGCCCTTGTCCCCCCTTCTTCCTTGGAGATCGTGCTGGTATGGAGGTGGTTCTCCACGCCAAGGCGGCTTCCTGAGAGGATGAATTCTCGTAGCTCTTGGTGGCTCTCGAGAAATCAGATTTTTCCTCTCCTTATATGAGTCACGTGCAAAGCCACGTGCCTTATCCCTTATCCCCAGCCACACAGGACCCTCTCCCGACCAGCCGCCTCTCTCACCTCGATCCCAACTGCTCCTGACCCGCCACCGTCCTCTCCCCGCGCCAGCCCCGCCCCAACTCGCCGGCGCCAGAGTCCTCTCCCCACGCCAGCCCCGCCCCGACCCGCCTTCGTCCTCTCCCTGCGCCAGCCCTGCCCCGCGCCGCCTCCGCCCCGCGCAAGCCTCCGCCCCGCGCCGCCTTCGTCCTACGCCAGCCCCAGCCCCGCGCCGCCTCCGCCCAGCGCCAGCCCCCGCCCCGCGCCAGCCCCCGCCCTATGCCAGCCCCACGCCGCCCCGCACCCGCGCCGCCCCGCGCCAGCCCCGCACCAGGCCTACCCCGACCACCCGCCGCCACCCCGACCCGCCGGTGAGCTCCTCCTCCCCCTTTTTTTCTTTATTTTTAGTTTATTTTTTCTATGTTAGTTAGATCTATTAGTAGTAGATTTGTAGTTCAATTTAGTTAGCAATTACTTAGTGGTATATTTTTAGTTAAATTTAGTTAGCAATTATTTAGTTAGAAATTAGAAGGAGATTAAGAGAAGAAGAAGAAGAAGAAAAGGAAAAAGAGGCAGAAGAAGGGGGAGAAGGATAGAAAAATGAAGAAAAGAAAATAATAAGAAGAAAAGAAATAGTTGAAGAGAAGAATAACAAAACTTGAATAATAAATTATTAATAATAGATGTTAGTATTAGTTAGGTTAATTACTGCGAGTGCGTATTTGTGTTGATTGAGTGCATTTAAATGTGCAGTAGCTTCTCCGCGAGGGTTTGGTTTTCGACGACCTCCCCTGCATTCGAAAGTGAGCACATTTGTTAACTCCTCCTCCACCCCCTTTGTTTTGCTCTGTTCCGTCCTTCGTGCTGATGACACTATCTAGCTAGGTATTTTTAGTATTAAATTGCAAAGTTGTTGCGTAACCAATATGCGTCTCCCGTTCGAAAAGGTTCCCGTTATAAATATGCATGCATTTGCATATTTATAACGGTGATTCTTTCGAATAGTCCAACATTATCAATGGATAGCCCGGGTATGTGTAGATTGGGTCGTTTCCCATGCTTTGCTCATGATCCCATGCAGAGTTTCGACAACACCTCCTTGTTGTTCTCCGGGTACACATCCTCTCGGTTAGTTGACGAGACGTGTATCAGGAGAACAGCAGGGAGGTGCTGCCGAAATTTTGCGTTGGATTGGGAGCAGAGCATGGGGAAATGACCCAATATACACATACTCGGGTGGGATTAGGACCCATCTTTACCTAGTAGCTGGTAGGTGTGCATGCCGTGCATCCCAATGTATTAACCATGATTAAAAAATGGCCATAATTAATTTAACATACTTGATGAACTGATAATTTTTATTGTTTATATGTGGATACTATATAGCTAGTTTGCCAGAATGACTGATCGTGAATGGATGTACACCGGTCACCATAGTCAGAGAGACATGACCGACGAATGGTTGAGAAATACCTATGAATTCGTGCAAACGGCATTTTCTAAAGGCCAGCCAAAAACATGGTGCCCCTGCACTAAGTGCAAGAATTATTCACGACAGACAAAGGATGTAATGGGTAAACACCTGCAGATGCGTGGTTTTACTCCCGGCTATACCTTGTGGACATTTCATGGTGAGTCGGCCCAACGTAACAGAGACAAGGTGTTGCATCGGCGCACCCATGGTTATGGTACAGGGTTGAAGACATGGTGAATGACTTTGATGATGCTCGGAACAAGGACGAAGAGATGGAGGAATCCGCGAAAGCCTTCTATGCCATGTTGGAGTCTTCAAAACGTCCTCTTCACGAGCACACTAAGATTTCTAAGCTAGATGCCATCGCACAAGTAATGGATTTGAAAGCCCAATTCAACATAGGAAGAGACCTGTTTGACTCAGTGATGACCCTATTTGGGCGCTTTCTACCCGAAGGTCATATTAAGCCTTCAAACCTATATAAGCCAGACAAAATCCTTAGTGCACTCAAGATGCCGTATGAGCAGATACATGCTTGTGAGAAAGGATGTGCCTTATTTAGGGAAGAGTATGCGGACGAAACATATTGTCCATTTTGCAAGTCCTCTAGATATGTTGAGGTAGAAAACGGTGAAGGTGAGAAGAAGTAGAGCAAAATCCGCGTGAGTGTCCTACGATATCTGCTAATCCTGCCAAGACTTCAACGACTTTACATGCTCGAAGAAATAGCAAAATAGATGACATGGCACAAACATGGAATTAGGAAAGAATTAGATGAACATGGAGTTCCGATGTTGGTACACCCTTCAGATGGTGACGCATGGAAGGCATTCGATAGAATACATAAGGAAAAAGCTAAAGAACCAAGGAATTGTCGAATCGTCATCAGCCTCGGTGGGTTCAATCCTTTTGGTATGATGGCTACCCAATATAGTTACTGGCCTGTATTTGTCATTCCCCTCAATCTTCCACCACCATCCATTATGCAAAGAAAGCACATATTTGTCACGTTGATAGTTCCAGGGCCAAACTACCCGGGGAAGAATATGAGTGTGTACATGCAACCGCTGATGGATGACTTGAAAGAAGCTTGGGTGAATGGTTTCAACACATACGATGCAGCTAAGAAACAGAACTTTCAAATGTATGTTTGGTACCAATACTCATTGCATGATCTGCCGGCATTTGCCCTTTTCGTTGCCTGGTGTGTGCATGGAAGGTTCCCATGCCCACAATGCAAGGCAGCTCTTAAGTTTCATTGGTTGCTGGCGGGTGGGAAGTATTCCTGCTTTGACTTGCATAGACAGTTCTTGCCTATGGACCATGCATTCGGAAAAGACAAGAAGAATTTCATGAAAGGTAAAGTTGTCAAACACTCGGCACCAACTGCTTTGACGAGGGCACAAATTAATGAATAGTTAAAATCTATGGAGCCTGATACAAACCATCCAGGGTATTTCTTGGGTTATAATGAGGAACACGCCTGGACCCACAGGCCATGCATCTGGGATCTCCCCTACTTCGAAGACCTCTTACTTCCACACAACATGGACATGATGCACACTGAAAAGAATATCGCTGAGGCCCTTCTTGGCACATTTTTCGACACTGATAAGGGCAAAGATAATACAAATGCTAGAGTTGACCAGGAGACTCTATGTGATAGGCCATCACTAAACATGTCAGAACCTTAAGGAAGAAAAAATTGATCCAAACCACCTGCGTGGTACAATCTTGAGAAGGGAGCAATAAGGTAAATCCTCTTGTGGGTGCAAAAAAAGTTGTTGTTCCCCGATGGGTATGCTGCGAATCTAGCGAGGGGAGCGAGCATTGAAAAATGAAAATTTTTGTACTCAAGAGTCATGATTGGCACATATGGCGTGAGCGGATAATGCCGGTGATGTTGCGCGGCTATATCCCCGAGGCTGAATGGCTAGTATTGGCCAAGTTGAGCTATTTCTTCCGTGTTCTTTGTGCTAAAGAGTTGTCGCGTGCCGTGATAGATGACATGGAAGAGTTGGGGCCTGAGTTGCTCTGCAAGTTAGAGAAGTTTTTTCCATCGGGCTTCTTTAATCTGGTGCAACACATGATTTTCCATCTCCCAACCAAGGCAAGATTTGGTGGCCCTATGCAAAATCGTTGGTGCTACGCAACTGAAAGAATGCAGAAGACACTTCGAGGAAAATGTAAAAATAAACGTAGAATTGAAGCATCGATGGCCGAGGCGTTCATTACCGAGGAGGCGACAAACTTCGTAACAGCACACTATGATGCCACTATGCACAGCTTGCATAATCCAAAGCCTCGGTACAATGTGGGCGACCCCAAACAACGTGAATCCAATATCAACCTCTTCAAAGGGAAGCTCTCACCTTCTGGTGTGGGAAAACGAAAGTTGCTGTGCATCGAGGAGTGGCGCACACTAACGATGTATATATTGAACAACTTAACAGAAGTTCGGCCATACATCGAGTAAGTGCTCTGTACATTGTTTCGCAACTTTTAACAAGTTTGGTGTCTAACAACTATTATTAAGTCGATACGTCGAACAATTCTCGAATGGTGTTGCAATCGAAAAAGTATCCATTCTCGAGTATGAACTTCTTGAAAAGACAGGAGGCGGCTATCCCGGTTTCATCTCTTGGTTCAAAAAAATGGTACCTCCCACATATATAATAGGTGATTTCCTTTGTTGCTATTACTCATGAGTAACACACAAAATTCTATCTTTTCTTAACTTCTAGGCTAATTCCGACGAGCAAGTCGACGATGAATTGAGACAAATACCTAACTTTAAGGTCCGTACATTTTAGAAGTACGACATCAACGGGTATCGCTTTCGTACTGCTAGCAAAGAGCTTTCAATGCCCGGTCGAAAAACAAACAATTTCGGTGTCTCTACTATAGGTGAGGGAGGTGTTGAGTATTATGGAAGACTTGAAGAAGTCTATGAACTTTATTATTATGGTCAAAATCCTCCGAACGTTGTTCTGTTCAAATGTCATTGGCTCGATCCTACGAAGACAAGACGGACTCATGAACATCTTAGGCTAGTCGAAATTCGACAAGACAGGCAATTAAGCGGTGCCGATGTCTATATTTTGCCTCAACAGGCCACCAAAGTTTTCTATCTGCCATACTGTCGTCAAAGTGTTAAGAACCTGGAAGGTTGGTATGTTGTGTTCGATGTGCCGCCACATCTTAGACCACCTCCACCAAATGAAGACGATTATGAACCTCAAATTGACCCAATAAAATATGATGGATAATTCTTCCAAGAATCACGTGGTGTTAGACATCGTACCCAAAACTGCTCTACGTCCACCCTGAACACGGAGGAACAAGAATCACGTGATGATGAGGCAGAAGTGGAAGTAGAAGAGGTTACCAATGCGGATGAGCTATCAATGCTTGATCGGTTACGAAAAGGCCTTCCACATGATATCCCTGAACCCGATGACGATATCAGTCATGACGACACGTGTGATACTGATGATGATTTTGCTTCAATTGACCATGGAGAAGAGACATATGATCCCGACTATTAGTAGTTTGTATGCATCCAAACATTGTTGTTTAATTATTCAATTATAAGTTGAATTATTCATGTATTTATTATTGTTCATTTAATTATTTTCCTTGAATTTGTACTAATAATTTAACTATTTATCATTCCAGGTGGTGAGACATGGTAGCCGGGGATAAGTTGAGGATAGCACCTGGGCAGCTACGGAGAACTTTGTTGCTGAGCTTTGTCGAGGAGCCCCGTGGGAGAGGCGGAGGAAAAAAGAGAGGCAGAGGACGTGGTCGTGGGAGAGGGAGTCTGCCTGATAGGAGCCAGTCGCCACCACCCTCGGCTACTTCTGTCTCAGCCACTTCACCCTTGCAGACGAGGGTGTCATCGGTGCGGGATCCTCCCGTCCAGGAGCAGACACCGATGCAGGAGGCTGAGGCGGAAGCTGAGGCCGGAAGCTGAGGAGGAGGCTGAGGCGGAGGCTGAGGGTGCTGAGGCGGAGGCTGAGGGAGAGAGGTGGAGCCCATCTGCCAGCAAGTCGGTCTACCAACGTGGTATGACACGAGTTCCAGACCGATTGGAGTTGCAGCACACGACGTTCATTGATCCAGATGGCGAGAAGTAAGTTGATATATATTGTGTACCTTATATCATTATATTTCACCAAGTAGCTAATGTCTTTGCCTTATCATTATGTAGGGTGTGGAATTACTCGGAGAATACCCAGAATCCAAACTGCCTCCTTGGTGCTTTACTTAGGGAGCACATCCCCGGGATAGTGTAGTTGCCCGGTGAGGGTATGGTTCCCGAGCCAGGACTCAAGTGGGAGCACTACCAAGCCGCTCTGCTCCCGGAAAACACACATGTGAATGGTGTTGTTTGTGTGAGCGTGGCCGACAAGGTGTTGGCTGATTTTTGGGTAACTATTATTTTACCCAATAAAAAGTATACAATGTTATATATTGTTATTTCCTTCCAAATCATTTCACTATTCATCTGTGCATCTGTATGGAATAATTGGAGAGGTACTTTAGGTTCGAGGAGGGGACGGAGGAGGCGGCCAAGAAGAACCTCGTGAAAGAGTGCAAGAGTTTATTGAATAACACGAGGCACGAGCTGCGTGTTCAGGCTGTTCGAGATTGGTACACCAAGCAAGGGGAGCCGAAGACAAAGGCTAAATGTCGAAAGATTTACCTTGATAAGACCGAGTACATGGAGGTATGTACATTCCAAAGATCAATTCTTTATTAGTTTTGTTAGGGCTAGTTAGGTCTATTTAGTTATAAGACTTAGTTTCATTCTTCATTAACTTACATTCATAGGTGCCCCCGAGATGGTTGGCGGATAAGATGGATTGTTGGGAGATGATAGTGGACAGGTGGTGCACAGAGGCTTGGTTGAGCACCCACGCTATGGCCAAGGACCATAGTGCCCAATTGGTTGGTGTGCCACACCACCAAGACAATGCCAACATCAAGCAATACGCCAAAAAATGGGTATGTGTGCCTTGTTTTGCTTCATCAATAATTCACTCGTTCATGATTTTTGTTGTACTAATTCTTTGTCTTTTCTTGTAGGCCAAACACAATAACCAGCCTGAGCCTTAGGGATACGCCGCGTTTAGCATGGCCCATAAGGGCTCGTACAAGTCGGTGAAGGCATATTCTGAGTGGGACGGGCCGTCAGCGTACACAAGCCTGTCCGCCTACAGCAAGATGTCGTCTTATTCTGAGGTGGTCAATTAGCTGCGCGGGCCTGACTTTGACCCGAGCCAGAATCCTATCGATCCGGAGGCGTTGATGATCTCTGGTGGTGGTAAGAGTCATGGCACGCTGGCCATGTGTGATGGCTTCGTCCCTATCACTGAGACTCTATCTCAAATCAAGGCGAGGCAAATTAGCTCCGCTCCTATAATACGACAACGCGCGAGGCCAGTTGATCTTGCCATGGAGGTTAGTTTTCTTCATTATTTCTTTCGTTCATTTGTCCCTGGATGGATGATGAAAATTACTTTTGAGTTGTGGTTGCAGGCCGCACTTGAGAAGGAGAGGGAGGCCACCAGGCTCTTGTTGGAGGAGAGGGACCGAAATAGGCAGAGGTTGCTTGAGGAGGAGAGGGCACACAATAATGCCCATGCGAAGGCCATGCACGACTTCGTTGCGGTAAGTCAGTTTTGCGAGAAGCAAGTCTATGTGTGAGAAGCAACAAGGCTATTTCTTTGACTCCTCGAAAGCTAACTTGCAGGCTATGTGTGAGAAGGAACGTTTGCCGCCCCTCCGCCGATGCCTTCTCCGTTGGGAACGGTGTGTTCCCTTTCAATTACCAACCTTGCACGGTCTTATACCATTGTCTGTGGCTGTGCTAACCACATATTTTAACTCTTGCCTTGTTGCAGCATCATTCCAAAGTTGAATCCCATGATCCTTTACTTCTCCTGGTGAGAGCCCTAGCAACCCAGCGACCAACCGAGATGGTGCTTCTCCTCCGTGACTTGGCATTCAATAAGTTATTCCTCTCCTTCTGATTCTTCTTATTGTTTAGATCAACTTAGATTATGCCATGATTTAGTTAGCTTAGTAAATTCTAGTTGATATTAGCCATGCTTTAGTTAGATTAGTAAATTCTAGTTGATAATTAGCTTACTTATCTAAAAACTTACATAATTAGCTTACTTATCTAAAAATGACATAATTACTTGATAACACACAAAATAGCATAATTAGTTGATATTAGAGCTCAAAAATGACATAATTAGTTTAGAAAGTTTAAAAAGAAACTAGAAGAGAAGAACAAAGAAGAGATGAAGAAATAAGAGAAGAAGAAAGTGGAGAAAAAGATAGAATAAGAAGAACAAATCTTCTTATTCTTCCTTTTTCTCTTCGTTCTTTTTCTCCTTCTTCTTCTTCTTCTTCTTCTTCTTGTTCTTCTTGTTGTTCTTCTTCTTCTTCTTCCACTTCTTGTTCTAATTGCTTAGCTTAATTTATATAACTTCTTTCTTATTGTATTCTTCTTCTAACTTCTTTCTCATTATGCAGATTTTGATAAAGCAGCATGGCATATGGAAGGATGCTCCAGGGACTGTACTCATGTAGTCTTAGACGAACTTTGTAATGCACTTGTATTTGCGGATGCACTAGTGATGCTTTGCAATACTTTGTGATCTTGTTTGCACTTTAATTACATATATTGGTTATGTTTGCACTTTGTGATGCACTTGTGGTGTTGTTTGCACTTTGTGATGCACATGCGGTGTTGTTTAGGGACTGGGCAAATATATATATATATTGTTGTTCGTATCTATGTTTTGCAAATAAAGGGAATTAACAGAAAACAAATATAAAAAAAGCAGAGAGGGTCATTGCCTACAGCTTACTGACGGCAAAGCCTATGTCGTCGGTGGGCTGACGGCAAAGGACACGTGGCGATAGCCTCTGTAACCTCGCAACTGTGAGGACACCAAATTTTCCCACAAGTACTTCGGCTGTGGGCAAAGAGGGGACCCAGGTTTTCAGCTATGCCGTCAGCTGTGCTTCGGCTGTGGGCAAAGAGGGGACCCACATGTCAGTGCTGCTAGCATCCCTAACGCGTATGGCCCACCAGAAGTACTCTTTGCCATCCGCCAGCGTCCAGGTGACGGCAAAGCCTGCCGTTAACCCTCTAACGGGGCTCGTCTTGCACCGTTGCCGTCATTGCTCTGTGCCGTCAGCCCGTGCCACAAAGCTGATGGCAAAGGCTTTGTCGTCGGTCGATTTTCAGCTGACGGCAAAGAAGGTGATTGCCAATAAAATCGTGGCTGATTTCTTTGTCGACCGCAACCTGACGGCAAAGCCTTTGCCGTCCGTTAAACAGGTCGTTGCCGTCAGCTCTGGTTGTCGTCAAACCCGCAGATTCCAGTAGTGCATGACCATAAAACCCCCCTCTCTTCCAATTGATTTGTGATTGTTACAAAGTTTTAGTTTTGGCCCCATTAAAAATGTTCATCATTTGTGAAAAATCCTTTTATTAATTGTGGGTGGTAACACTCTCTTCTTTGGTTTTATTTTCCCTATATTTTTATTTTAAATTAGATCCAGTTTCAAATAGAACAATTTGTTTTTCTTTACCCTAAAAATGCCCCACCTATTTCTATAAATAGGAGGAACATTTCAGAATCCCAATTTTGTTCTGGTTTTATTTTTTTTCTCATTTCTTTTAACCCCTCGGTTATTATTAAAGCCATGTTTGTTTTTTTATTTAAAAAGAAAACCCGTGTGTATGTTTTCTCAGTGAGAGAGAGATGGCACATGTGCAATAGTTTTTTGGCCCAGCGAGCCCAGAGGCGCGTTCCTCTTCGTCCTGCGTTCGTCATCATCTCTACGAACTAGGGAGAGCCATTGATCCTTCCCTGGTCGTATCCAGTGGCCACCCAGTGTGCCTCAGGCCAATAAAAGCACCCCGATGCCCTAGCCTCCTTCCCCCGGTTCTATTTTCTCCTTCTCCTCCCTCTTCCGCCGTCGTTAGCCAGCGTCGCCGTCACCATCGGCTTGGCTGGAAGGAGGTCGAGCTCCTCTTGCCTGTGAGTCCATCAGCCGTGGGAGCGTGACGGGAACGTCATCGATGCCTTCTTCATCCTTTTCGACGCCGTCAGTTCTAGGAGACAGTGTTGCCTGACGTCTGCATCGCCTCGTCGTGGAGCTGCATCATCTTCGCCGCACGTCTCTGCATCGCCCCCACGTCCTCCTTGTCCCATTCGATGCTGACAGCCACTATAAGATGTGCTCCGTTTTCCCCCTCTCTGTAAGCATATAGCCTAGCTGCGCCACCCTCGCCGTGTTGCGGAGCCCGTCGCCGCTGCGTAGTTCAGCAGAAGCCGCAGTATCCACATATCATCAACTGTTAATGGAGCCGTGCAACATCAGCATCGCCGCGAGCCACTGCCGAAGTTGCACCCGCAGGTAGCATCTGTTGCAACAGCGGTGCTGTGCGCAGCAATAGCAACACGTAGCAGCCGCAATAGTATGTAGCACCAGTAGCCGCAGCCACGTGCCACCATAGTTGCAGGTTGCATGCTCGGGGCTTTGCCTCCACCCTCTGTACTTTGAGGCGAGTTTGCCTCGGGATGGGAACCCCGGGGCACCCCACACCTCCGCCGGAGTGCAGCTCCTCCGATGAGAGCCGTCGTCGTCGCCGTGGTTCCTCTGTCGTGGCGGGAGAGAAGCCGACGTCTTGCGTGTTTAATTCCGTTTGAGCCCCACTACTAGCAGATCACCTATCGTAGCCCGACTAGCAGCATGGTGCATGTTTCTCCGCAAGGTCGTGGGTTTGAGTCCCCCTGGGACCCCTTTTTATTTTATTTTTCTCCTATTGTTACTAAGTTGCAGAGGCAGCTCATGTGAGTTCCTTCCCCTAGTAGAACAACTACTCTGGTGTAGCCCAGTGGTTAGGGGTAGTGTTTGTTGTGGATAGGTAGTGGGTTCACCCCCCACTACTCCCATTTTACTGTGTGATTATTTTGTGTTGTAGTGTGCCACTGACAGGTGGGTCCAGGGTCCACATGTCATGCTCTAGGGAACCCAGGTGAGTATGACCAATGGGACCCTCCCCTGTTGTTTATATGTGTTTTTTTAATTATTTGGTGTTGATGAATTTCCAAATCTGGAATATTGCACAAGAGGGAATTGCCTACTCTGGCATACGCACAATAGGGCAGCCTCAAGAGCATCCCTGTTCTTGACATTGTTGTAGTTTGATTCTGTGCTAATTTTCTTTTACTGTTTGTGGTGTTTTTCTGCATGTAAACATGGCAGTATGATATATGGATTTGGGGTAGAAAATACCAAGGAATCCAATGGTGGTAGTGGAATTTAGTTTTGAGCATTCTTGTAGAAAAGTCTCCTTGTGGTGAGGTGGCACTAGTTCTTATCTATGTAGGGTGGTTTAGGTGCATGATTAGAAGTTGTGCATGCATGCATTATGTCTATGGCTTCATCATTTTGCTGGTATTTATTTCCTGCTTGTTTCTTTTGGGTAGCTACTGGGCCGGAAACGAGTTCGAGGAGTCCGGTGAGTTTGTGCAGGAAGATCGGGAACAGTTCCACTCTGAAGAAATCAAAGGCAAGATGATCGTGACCTTCACCGTTTCTAGCTTTGTTTTGCTTACTGATTCGTTTCTATCGTTACATATCTGCTGCCTACCACATGATATATAGGCCATCAAACATTGCAATGAAAACTAAGACACCTCCCCTCCTAGCAAATATTGTTTGGCTAAGTTAGGCATGCTCAACCACTAATTTGTTAGCGTTGCTAGTTGCAGGTGCCAGCTGGTCCATGTGATAACATGGGCATTTGATATCATCCTTATCATTGCCATTTAATTAATGCATCTACATACTTGGTAAATAGAGGAAGGCCAAGCCTTTTGTCGGGTGATTTGTTCCACTTTTGTCGCCCTAGTTTCGGCTACCGGTGTTTTATTCCATAACTGAGCGCTCCTAACACGTTTGTGGTTGTAATGGGGACCCCCTTGATAAATCATATAGTGTTAAGGCTTGTCTGGCAAGACCCAACTTTGGAGTTATTTTTGTAACAACTTATAAAAAGCATAGGCAATAGCTACCCCGAGGAATTAATCAACAACCCGGGCCATTACTTCTCATGAGTGTTGGTCCAAACTAGAGCAACTTATTAACGCTCCCCGGGGCAACTTGGTGTTTTGGCGTGGTAACCATCACTCATCCGTCGTATCCTGAGAACAAGATACGCGGCTCCTATCGGGTTCGTCGACACGTCGGGAGGTCTTACTGGATTTGTCTTACCTTAGTGATATATCTTGCGCATTGGGATTTCGACGAAACTTTGGGTCTTCTCAGAGTTGAGGTTTTCCACTAAGGAATCCGACGAGATCACGAGTTTCGTGGTAGAGGATTACTATGCTGCCTATGGTAATTTGTGATGGACTAGTTGGAGCACCCCTGCAGGATTAAATCTTTCGGAAAACCATGCCCGCGGTTATGTGGCAAATGTGGATATTTTGTTAACATCCGGTTCTAGATAACTTACAGTAATTCAAATAAAACTTGCCAACTGTGTGCGTAACCGTGACTATTTCTTTCAAAGCTCCTTCTCTGATCGAGAACATGGTGGGGTTATGCATGACGTAAGTAGGTGTTCCGGATCACTTAGTGATCATTCTAGTCTTTGACCGTCTTACGTAGTCCACCATAACTTATTTCTGTTCTTCGTAAGTTAGCCACTATATATGCTTAGGATGCTACGAACTCTTACACTTATCCCAACCTCTACTATTTAACTTAGTTAGACTCGTGGCTCACAATTTACTACAAACACCCGCTGGTATAGGTACTCCAGATGGCGACGTTCCCGAGGATACCTAGCTGAGGTGGGATTTCGACGAAGATAGTGGCACACTGTATTTAACATATCCCAAGGATTAGAGGTGCATGGTTGTGATCGTGGGACTAGCAAGGCGGGATAACATGATTTTGTCGTTTATCTTGTCCCTAGTCGGACCGTGTCTTATGTATGAATAATGAATGCTTGTGTGGATTGTAATCTCGCATGTGGTGAGTCTAAGCAGAATCTTATACTCATCTCTCTATTAATGTAATGGCATTGTTATCATGCTTGCGATACGCTTAGATGTGACCCTTTCTCATGTTGAGGCCTCGCCCCCAAATAAGGAAAGAGCTGCATCTTAGTAGTTACACAAGTAACATAACAATGGACAAAGGGAACTGCATACGTGATTAGTTGAATACTTGACATCATTGGTTCGACCGATATAGATATTTTTAGAATATGTAGGAACCAATATGGGCATCCAGGTCCCGCTATGGGTTATTGATCGTAGAGGTATCTCGGTCATGTCTACACAGTTCTCAAACCCGCAGGGTGTGCACACTTAACGTTCGGTGACGAGAGAGTATTCTTGAGTTATGTATGTTCGTGACCTAATGTTTTTCAGAGTCCTGAATGAGATCCCAAACATCGTGAGGAGCTTCGAAATGGTTCGGAGGTAAAGATTTACATATGGGAAGTCATATTTTGGCTACCGGAAAAGTGTCAGGTTTTTTCGGTATTGTACCGGGAAGCTTCTAGAAGGTTCCAAAATTTTTTAGAGGAGTCCGGAAGTCCACCAAGGGTTCCAACATGTCCGAGGAGTTAGAATTGGCTGATGGGAGACGCCCTGGCCTTATTGGGCCAAGCGCACAAGTCCCTCAAGGAGCATGCAGTTGGGAAAGGTGGAAAGTCCACCTTTGTATGGAAGGGAAGGACGAGGACTAGGATTCCACCTCCTCCCACTTGGCTGCTCCCTAGGGCTTGGAGGAGTTGTTCCCCTTGCCCCTCCACCTATATATAGAGGGGAGCGGGTTCGCTAAGAGCACACACCAAGCCCTTGGTGCCCCTCTCTCCCGAGATCATTTTCTCCTTCGTTCGCGGTTTTGGTAGCGCTCGGCTTAGCCCTGCCGGAATAGCACCACCACCGCCACCACCATGTTGTCGTATTGCCGAAGAACTAAGCTACTACTTCACCCACACTCGAAGGATCAAGGTGGTGAAGGCTTCATTGAGTTGTATGTGTACTGATTGCGGAGGAGTCGTCCGTTTGGCACTTGATCGGGATATTCATGATTGGTGTGCAGGATGGATCGTGATTGGATCGCGAAGACGTTCAACTACATCAACCGCGTTTCTCCACTCTTCCGCTTAGCGATTTACAAGGGTATGTAGATGCACTCCCCCTCTAGTATAGGTTGATCTGCATAGATAGATCTTCGTAAGCGTAGGAAATTTTTTGTTTCCCATGCGACGTTCCCCAAGAGGTAGCCCCTCCAACTGACCGAGCGTCCAGCCTAAAAGGATGAGTTCTCCACAGGAATTTGCGGTGTATTCCAGGCCTCCAAACATCACGATATGATCCGAGCATAGTTTTTGTCGGTGTCAAAACAGGTTGATCTCGAGTAGGGTGTCCGAACTGTTGATCTTGGATCGATGGGTACCAGGACATAAAGGAGACAGTGTTTAGCTAGGTTTTGGCCCTCTTGATGGAGGTAAAACACTACGTCCTCGTCTTGTTTATATTGATGGTGAGTGTCAAGTACAAAGTTGATCTACCTCGAGATCATATGTTGTGGTCTAATCCCTAGGAGTAATGAACTTAATTTGTCATATGAGCTAAAGCCCTCCGATTTATATAGATACCGTGGGTGCTAGGGGTACAGAATGTCCCGATTACACCAGGGAGGAAACATGTCGATCACCACGTGGCCATCGAGTGCATGCCAAGTCTTTGGAAAAGTCTGTCTTGAATGCAACATCACTTTATTTATCTGGAGTCCAATAATGATAACAGAACAGCCCAGGAGTCCGTCACTTAGAAATAAGTAAGCGGCCCGAGGAACCCTTGGTCCCGGACTCCCTCAGTAGCCCCCAAACTAGCCTCCAGCGTAGTAGTCTTAACCTCCAGCTACTTCATGTGTCCAAAAGTCATCAGCTTGCGGGGTGAGTATCCCCTTCTTACATTTAGCCAGTAATACCTCGGTCATCGATGACCTCCCTATTTCCAAATGATATATATATATATATATATATATATATATATATATATGTATATGTATAGATGTATTCAGAAAGATAGATTTTAACTTCCTGGCTGACCGTTTGATGGCGAATAGTGTTTTTTTAACACCCTTTTTAACGAAATGACATAGCTGGTTAAGAGCAATTACCCAATATGAGAGCGTGGTTCAAGACAATCTTTATTGACATGTTCCATTACAAAGACCGCGTCCCTCTTTTCGAGGGATATGGTTTATGACTTGTGTTATCCCACACGCACATAACTGCACGATTTTATCAGGAGATAGTGAAGTTCAAGGCGCACCAGTGGGGCCTTTCGTATATCAACATCTTATAAAAAGAAAAAACTGCCACCGCAGCCTCCTTACGCATTCCAGATCTCACACCATTGTGGCAATTCCCAACCCTCAAAGCTCCAGCTTTCAAGCTCCCCTCTTCCCCCAACCTTGAACCTTTTCCCTAGTTTGTCCATGGCTAGCTTAGGCTTGAAAGGCAAGTGGGAGGTCTCATGTGTCACTGAGGAGGACATCATGGAGTTGAAGAGTACCGGCTACTTGTCGGCGAACATCGTCCACCAGGCTCTATAGAAGGGTCAAATAATCCCTATGCATAGAGAAGGCGAGAGGGTAGTCTTTATCCCTCATTTTCTTCGGGGTCTTGAATTCCCTCTCCATCCCTTTGTTTGGGCCAGACTGTTCTATTATGGGTTAGATTTCCATGATCACCCCCAAATTCTGCCTTGCACATCTCAGCCTTCATCGTAGTTTGTGAGGCCTTCTTGCAGGTCCACCCCACTTTGGCCTATGCCTAAAAGTTCTCAACGTCGAGCCCAAGGTAATCAACAGCGAGTAGGAAGACTATGGGGGAGCAACGATTAACAAGCTCCCCCTGGTTCCTTCAAGTCATGCTGCATCACATCATCCAACCTTTTCAACATCGGGCTACCCCAATGTGGGCTTACAATCTCGGGGAACTAACCACTGTGCAGGGCTTTTTCGTACTACCCACGAGAAATAGTTGAAGGTGTTGTTTAAGACACAAAGGACTTGGTCGGCTGAACAAGAGGACATCGACATCAACATTACTAACCCGTGGACCAGTAAGATTTTATCACGCGTTTAGTTTTCTCCCTTTAACAAGGTTCTCAACTCTCTTTTCCTCCCTACTCACAGATCTAGCTAAGGAATTCCCAGAAGTTCAACTATCCAGCGCCGTTGGGTGAGGAAGCGATGACAGCCTTATTGACCGGCGTGCTAATCGAGAAGCCGTACACAGCTTCAAAGGGGAAGGAAGAAATGAAGAAGGAGAAGAAAAAGGCCCAAGAGGGTCTTCGGTCGAAAGGACCTCTGGACACCAGGTCCGAAGACATACATGCTCCCTCTCATCTAGAGGGAGGAGATGAAGAAGGCGGGTAGGTCCGAAGACGTCAAGGTAGATCCAACTTCCTCTTCCCCGAAGATGCAATGCACGGTCCCAGTGGCCCTATTTGATGATGTTCCAGATTCCAAAGAGGAATCCAAGGATTTTGAATTGGTCTGTCGAAGGACCCTTAGGGTGTGTCCCCGAGCACATAGGTATGGATGAAAAAACCCAAAAATCTTGTAGTTTTGTGATTCTATTATTAAGGCGAGGCCTTCTTTCCGTATTGTATCACGTCGTGTGATTTCCTCACCGATCAAATTTCGGGGGGGGGGGGGGGTCTTTGCCGACCAATTTGGCAGAAAGCGAGACCGCTTCACACAACACACCTACCCTAGGACCGATGAGATCTCGAAGGTAGTGTCTCGAGAGAATCCCCCGGGACCAGAGGCCAGCACCGGTGGTGATGTCATCATGGCCGAGCCTAACACGTTCGCCGCTGAACACCAAGAGGACGAACCCCTCCTCGTAATTAAAGAAGGAGAGCTTGGACACTCCGGGTATTCTCCGAAGACATTTCCTGAGACCTCTCAACCTCTGAAACAATCCGCACCAGCATATCCGTGAGGAGAAACTGTAATGCCGCACCCACAGCCATCCATAAGAGAACGGCCTCAAACTATGTGGCCGGTCATGATGGAGGAGAGTCTAACTGACTCTTCCATCCTTGAAGAACACCACACTCTTCAGAGTGCGGTTCTAAAAGGTATTCGATCCATTGATAACAGATTGAAAGAGTCTTTTGATGGCCTGTTGACAAGCTTCAAGGTAATTCACAATCTATTTTTTATAAAGCAGTTGTATTTTATAGGTTTATAAGTAATCCTAGTATTTGTTAGCCCCCGAGCCTTGTGTGAGTTTGACAAGCTCATGCAGGGGTCAAGGTATTGCTGAAAACATATCCTTATAATTTTCAAAAGTGAACCGTAGCCCCCAAGACTCTGGTAGAGTTATAAAAAGAACCTAGCAAAGGAGTATAACACACATTTCTGCAGTCCTCTACTTCAATAGGAGCCCCCAACTCCATAGAGTTGGCAGAAATGAATTGGAAGATTAAGAGCTCCGAGGAAGAGCTCGACCTTCTTAACAAGAGGTTTGATGATGCATAAGGTAAGTCCCAACTATACTTTTTAACATTAAATTCTCATCAAAGTGAGCTATTATTATTTGTACCCTAAAATGCATATTGTTTGCATGACTACCATAGCTACTGTTGTGGAGGTTGAGAAGTTCAAGGCTGAGCTGAGTAAAGCAAGGCAAGAGGTTGACGAATAGAAGGAGGCTCGTGAACTATTGACGGTGAGGTGTGTCGGTGATAAGAACGAGGCCAGAGTCAGTGAGGTACAACAAGAGCTGGAGGATGCCATCACTAAATCTGAGTTCCTTGCGGAGAAAAATAAGTAAACATCTTACAAGCTGTCATGTGCAATTGTAGCGCTTCAAGATGCGCAGACGGAGGCACACAACCATCACAAGGACATCCACCAGATCAAGCAAATTGCGGATGGTAAGAGATATTTAGTAAAGTGCATTTTTGGGGGAAAAAGGTTTGCATTTCTTACTCAGGTATGGAATTCTCCAAGCATGTTTGTGGACCCTTCAAAGAGTGTGGCCGATGCCTCAAAGCATTATGCATCCTAGGAAGGGGATGCCGAGCAAAGGTAGTTCTTCGCGCAATTACAAGCGCCAGAGCAACCCCTCCTTTTCTCCGATCAGCTGAAACAGCTAATGGAGCTACACTGTATGTCAGTGCCGGCAATGAAGGATCTCTACATCAGGCTATGGCCAAAGGAGTTGCTACTAAGTAACTAATTTGGCTTGATCCAGAAGCTAATTGTTGCCACTTACCAGATTGACATCGTGATGTGGTCTGTCTTCATAGAGGGAGTTCAGATGGCCTTTGCAAGACCATGATGCACCACCCGAAAGTGAAACCCACTGAAATGGCCACCTCGCCTCCGTCGCCTAGAAAAGAACATAGGCATCCCGAGCGATACTTTTCCAATATTATGGAAGGTGCTCGGGCAATAGAATCCCGGTGCCCCAAGGATATAATCATTGAACGAATACACTATCCTATATTAGTTGTCGAATCTCTGTATGTTATAATGCTATATTTCTTTGCATGGTATACCATGTCTTATTTTGTTCTTAGTTTTGACTCTAGTGTGGTCATTTTAACTTAAAAGTCTCCAATCGTCGGCTTCAGCCCCCTGGTAGATGCTATCAGGGGTGTTTTCGTCTTCCGCAATGTTACCTTTAGCCTATGTCTTGGTTCCTGAAGGCGGTAGTGCGGGAGCAAACAAGGCAATCGGACTATATGGCTTTAATTCTTTCACTTAACCATAGGAGCTTGACTGTGGGAACTAGTTAAGAGCCCCCTTGTAATTTATGATTCTTAGATATGCCGAGGTGTAAAAAACCATTATCACTTGATTTGTATAACTCCAAACCCTCGGCATAATGAGTTGAACCTCGAGCGTCTCTTAATTTAATATTTGTCATCAGATCGCACACCAGTTCTCACTTATTATGATAGTCAATTTTCGGCTTTCTCCCTTGAGGTACTTAACCAGACTAGCTAGACGTACAATCCCAGCAGTTCTCCCTTTTACCCTTTTAGCTGAACAAGCAGAACATAAAGGGGTACACATAGGAGTCGGACAACCCAAGTATGGACCCACGACATAATTCAGATCCGATGCATATAGAGCAATATCCAAGACTCCGCACACATGTAATAAAATAGTGTCACAATGATTCTTAGGATGGCCATGATAGCCGAGCCCTGAGTCATTAGCCATTAGCATCTAATATGTGTCTCAAACAGGCTTGTGCTATGATCCGTCTCCAACGTATCCATAATTTATGAAGTATTCAAGCTGTTTTTGCTACGTTTAAAATACTTTTATATGGTTTTGATGTACTTTATATGATTTATTTAGAGCAAACCCGTACTAACGCTGTTTCTAGCAGAATTACCATGGTGTTGCTTTTGTGCAGAAAATTAAATTCTCGATATCGCCCGAAACTTTTTAATATTTTTTCTAGTGGAAATAAGAAATATTAGAGAGAAGAACCACCATAGAGGAGCCACATGTGGGACACAAGCCAACAGGGCGACCCCCAGGGCGCGCCCTGATGGCTTGTGGAGCCCACGTGGCTCCGTTTGGCGCGATTCCAATGCTGAGAATCCTCTATATACCAAAAACCAAAAAATAAAGAGAGAACTATCGCTCCACTGCCGCAATTCTGTGTATCGACAAAAAAACCATCTGGATTATTTCCAGTACCCTGTTGGAGAGGGGAAATTATCTGTTGTAGTCATTTTCATCATCCTGGCAAACGCCTTGATGAGGAGGGAGTAGTTCACCCTCGGGGCTGAGGGTATGTACGAGTAGCTATGTGTTCAATCTCTCCGTCTCTCATGTTCTTGAGATGGCACGATCTTGATGTATCACATGACTTGTTAATCTAGTTGGATCATATGATGTTATTCCCTTGCTACCTTGTTCTAATGAATTGAATCTTTCCCTTTAAGATCTCGTTAGGTTGGATTGAACATTTTTGTTGAAAACACTTGATGTATGTCTTGCATACGTGTACCCATAGTGACATTGGGGTATTCAGTTTACATATGTTGGCATCAACTTGCGGATTCCAATGACCTTGGGATATATGCATAGGGGTTGATTGTGCATTTCATACTATGTTATCTGATAGAAATCTTGGGGTGCTCCTTGAAGTTCTTTGTGCTGGATTGTATATGATAGATCTGAAATTGTTTGATGCATGTCACCTAATTTATCCATGAATACTTGAGGTGACATTAGGGTTGATTGATGTGTATCATGGGTGTTATTCTAGTATGAAATATAGGGTTGTTTGTGACACTTATAGGAATAGCTCAAATGATTGATCGGAAAGAACAACTTTGAGGTGGTTCCACTACCTACACCAATTTCATATCATTGTTCTCCGCTAGATAGGAACTTTCGAGTGGTTCTTTGTTTCATGCTGAGGGATGATCATATGATTCTATTATGTTAGCATTGTTGAGAGATTTCGCTAGTTAAAGTATGAACCCCATGCCTTATTACAAAGCATTTATATAATATATTGCTCGCTGTTTTACATTTTCTACCTTGCTATTTTTATATTTTTAGACTAAAAAATCCTATATGTACCATCCATACTACACTTGTATCACCATCTCTTCACCGAACTAGTGCACCTATACAATTTGCCATTGTATTGGGTGTTTTGGGGACACAAGAGATTTTGTGTGCTTGTAGGGTTGTTTAGGAGAGACCATCTTCATCCTACACCTCCCACGGATTGATAAACCTTAGGTCATCCACTTGAGGGAAAATTGCTATTTTCCTACAAAACTCTAAGCTTAGAGGCCCGACATAGTCTACAAGAATAAAGTTGTGTGCAAGACATCAAGCTCTTTTCTAATTTTGTTGCAGGGGAGGTGAGTGCTTGAAGGTATATCTCTAGATCTTGCAATTAAATCTTTTAGTTTCTTGTTTTCACTAGTTTTGTTTTATAAAAGAAAATTACAAAAAATGGAATTTAGGTTGCCTCATTTGCTTCGTCTCTATAATGTCTTTCGTGAAAATGATGGTTCAGAAAAATTGTTCTCAATTGCTGGAGGAAGAATTTACGAAAATGCTTAATGTGAAATCCTTGAATGATGAGCAAGATGGCAATATTGTTGGTATGAATTCTCTGAGTATCCATGATGTTAATGATATGCAAAGCCACAAACTTGGGGATCCTATGTTTGATGAAGATGCTATTTTTAGTCCCCCAAGTTGTGATGAGCAAATTTACTATGATGAAATCATGCCTCCAATCTATGATGATTATTGTGATTACATTTATGTTATAAAGAATAAGGATAACTATGAAACTTGTCATCATGATTTTAATTTTCACATGGATTATATTAATCAAGTATCTCATGATAGTTATTTCGTTGAGTTTGCTCCCACTACGATGAATAATAAGAATTTTGCTTGTGTGGGTAGTTACGAGGTTGTACGTTAGGGGAAGGCCCACGGAACTACCCCCTGAGGCCCACCAAAGATATCACATGGACATCAATGTCCCCAAGATCATGAGAGCACTAGAGATCTCAGTCGGGAAAACATGTTCTCACTCGGTTTGCACAAGATCACTCGGATCGTCTTATGTCAGTCGGACGTGCCTCGATACTCGGACTACACCAAGGCGTGGACAACGAAGGGACTGCAAATTCTACAAACTTAAACTACCATATGAAGTGCAGTGAAGACGCTTGTTACTAGTAACTTCAGTAGTAATTATCATAAACTCGCCCTGTTATTGGCGCTTGGTCGGTCGTCGCGCACTCTATATAAGCCGCACCCGAGCTCCTAAGAAAGGGTTGAGCACTCTGTAATCTCACACAACCATAAGCAAACACTGGCCTCCGGGCTCGAGACGCGGGGTTTTTACCACTCCTGAGTGGGGCCCAAACTCGTGCATCCGAGTGTCCACTACACCGTAGCTAGGCTCCACCCCTCATTCGTACCCCTGGTATTATTGTTAGGATCATTGCCATGACAGTTGGTGCCCACCGAAGGGCTGCAAGTTTAGAAAATTCTACGCAGTTCAAGTTTTCACCTTTTTCGTCATCTTGATCACACTCGGCGGAGAGAACCTCTTCGGCTCCCACAACTTCGTGATCAATGATTCAACACGGATGCAGGACGCGCCACTGGACACGGACGCCCTTCCGGCTCGAGGTACATAGCACTTCAGAGCGGTTGCCCGTGGAGTCCTAATCTGACAACCATCGCTAACATATCACACGGTGACCCATGCCCCGCTGCGGCCCGTCACAAGCGCTCTCGGTGCTCACTACGACAGCACTAGATCAAGCACGTGGTGGCCCATTAGGCCTCATTGGGGCAGGTGGCCATGCTCGATTCGAAAGATCCCACCATCAGCCTCTTCCCTGCAACGGGCGACTAATCATATGACGACTCCGACTACAAAAGCAGCAGAGACACCGCGAAGATCTTAATGGCCGACACATCGAGGGGAGCATCCACTAGCTTCGCCACATAGAACTCTCATGGACACGATGGCAGTGAGCGTTGCCATGGCGACGGCAGCCGACACGACCCACGCCCGCTCACAAAGTAGGAGCAGGAGGATCTTCGAAGGAGGAGAGATCAAGCCCTTCGTACTCTCATAACCGGGAACACCCCGAAGGAAATAGCGTTGGAGAACACGCGTCAGGCCACTCTGACCAAGCATGAGCGACTCGAGCGGCTTCAACAATCACTCGACGCCCCACCGACAAGGGACCAGCCCAGTTCCAGCCAAAGTCGTGGGTAGTTGTTTCCGAATGACTACCAATGCAACATCGAGGTGATCCGGACACCTTTGCAGAACCTGGCCGCCGCCACTCAGATCGTTGATTCCATTCAGCCGAGTGATTCCGCAGCTAGAGAAGGCATTCCATAGATCCAGACTGTTGAAGACTGCCTTGCAGCAAAACTCCGCAATATCGCTATCGCGGTACCATATCCGCGCCAAGTCCGTCCAAGCGGACACGGTGTAGTTGGCTCACAACCCTCACGTGCTCGGAAGACGTCAAAGATCTCCTACTCCTCCGAGATGCCCACACAGGGATCAGAGGCATGATCATAGGGTTCATAGCAGGACACCTCCTCTGAGGAGTGGTTCACTCGGACACCGACCCCATGACCGCAGGCTAAGCCCCAATCAGCACAGGGGTTATGGGGACGACGACCATGAGGCTTCCGAGTTCAAGGCAAGGTCCATAATCACATAGAACGTGGTTGACCGATCACGAGCAAGTAGGGGAGTATTTGGCTTCGAGTGCTTCGGCTCACACATTCATGAAGCAGATATCACCTCCAACTACTGATTGGTTACGGGGATCGGCAAGGTCAACGGTGAGTCCATGCCGGAGACTTGACTCGAAGATTACCGAGTGGCCGTCAAAATTGGCGGTGGCGACGACTTCGTCGCGATGAATCACATGCCCCTCATGCTCGAGGGATCAGCAAGGGCGTGGCTCAATTGGCTCCCCCCAATAGCATCCATAGCTGGGGGGACCTCGCCCGAGTGTTTGTCAAAATATTCAAAGGCACCTACAAGCACCCGGGTGGCTTTACGGAGCTGCAACATTGTGTCCGGAAGAGCAACGAGACTCTTAGAGAGTACATCCAGCGATGGACCATGTTGCATAACATCCTGGAGAACGTCACCGACCATCAGGCCGTGTGCGCTTTCAAGGCAGGCACTCGATACCGGGAGCTCATTCTTAAGTTTGTTCAATCGAGGGATCTATCCCTTAGTCGGGAATTGAAATCGCCAATCGGGACGGGAATGGCGAAGAGGAAGATCGCTTCCATAGAGGTAAAGGCCGAGCCAACGATACCCTCCAGTCGGGCAATGCAGGTAAAAAGGATAAGCGACTGGGCGAACAACCAAGCAAAGATGAAGTAGCTGCTATCCTAGGGCAAGGCCAAAGCAAGTCCAAGCAAAAGAAGAAGAAAGATTGAACACGCGAAAAGAAGGCCGAGCCCAAGAGCAACCAATTGGAGCAACTGTTGGAAATATGCCCTAGAGGCAATAATAAATTGGTTATTACTATATTTCTTTATTCATGATAATCGTTAATTGTCCATGCTATAAGTGTATTGATTGGAAACTCAAATACAAGTGTGTATACATAGACAACACATTGCCCCTGGTGAGCCTCTAGTTGACTAGCTCGTTGATCAAAGATGGTCAAGATTTCCTGGCCATAGACAAGTGTTGTCACTTGATAACAGGATCACATCATTAGGAGAATCATGTGATGGACAACACCCAAACTATAAACGTAGCATATGATCGTGTCAGATTATTGCTACCGTTTTGTGCATGTAAATGTATCTGTTCCTATGACCATGAGATCATGCAACTCCCGGACACCGGAGGAATACCTGTTATGGAACGTCACATGGGAAACAAAAAATTTCCTACGCACACGAATACCTATCACGGTGATGATCATCTATGAGAGGGATATCGGATCCACATACCCTTGTAGATCACTAAGCGGGAATCGTTAAGAAACGTGGTTGATGTAGTGGAACGTCTTCGCGATCCAAATCGCCGCCGTCCCATCATCCGTCCCGATCTAGCGCCGAACGTACGACACCTCTGCGTTCAGCATACATACAACTTGATGATGATCTCCTCCTTCTAGATCCAGCAAGAGGTGGCGGAGAGGTAGATGAGTTCTCTGGCAGCACATCGGCGTGACGGCGATGGTGGTGGAGCTAGTCCAGCAGGTCTTCGCCTAAGCACCGTTGAAAACTAGACTAGAGGACACATAGATCTAGAGAGAGGGTAGCACGTGCCTAATTGTTGTGTCTCAAAAACCCTCGAAAGCTCTAGTATATATAGGAGGAGAGGAGGGAGGTCGCTGGCCCTAGGGCTGCCCCTTTGGCTCAGCCAAAATGGGAGGAGAGGAGGAGTCCCCCTCCAATCCTATTCCTAGTAGGATTCCCCCTTCCACTTGGAAACCTTTTCAACCTTTTGTATTTTTCCCTTATCTCCTACTCCAGCCGCATGGGATCTTAGAGGTGGCTTCGGCCAGCCCACTAGGGGCTGGTTTGCCTCCTCTCTTGGCCCATTAAATCCCTAGGGTCGTCACACCCCTCCCGGTGGTCCCCTGGCACCCTCCCGACACTCCCGGTACACTACCGATGAGCCCGAAACCTTTCCGTTGACCAAAACAGGACTTCCTATATATTAATCTTTACCTACGGACCATTCCGGAGCTCCTCATGACGTCCAAGATCTCATCCGGCACTCCGAACAACCTTAGGTCACCAACGCCTATAACTCAACTATACTTAAACATCATCGAACCTTAAGTGTGCAGACCCTGTGAGTTCGAGAACTATGCAGGCATGAACGAGACGCTCTCCGATGAATATCCAATAGAGGGACCTTGACGAACATATTGGATCCTACATATTCTATGAAGATCTTTATTGGTTGAACCTCTATGTCAACGATTCAGTTAATCCCATATGCCGTTCCCTTTGTCCTTCGGTATGTTACTTGCCCGAGATTCGATTGTCGGTATCTCTATACCTAGTTAAATCTCGTTATTGGCAAGTATCTTTACTTGTTTAGTAATACTAGATCCTATGACTAACTTCTTATTCACATTGATTGCATGGCTTATTGTGATGTTGTATTACCGAGTGGGCCTCGAGATAGCTCACTATCACACGGAGTGACAAATCCCAGTCTTGATCCATGCCAACCCAACAAACACCTTCGAAGATACCTGTAGAGCACCTTTATAGTCACCCAGGAATGTTGCGACGTTTGATACACACAAGGCATTCCTCCGGTGTCCGGGAGTTGCATGATCTCATGGTCATAGGAACAGATATATTGACATGTAGAAAACAGTAGCAACAAACTGACACGATCATAAGCTACATTTATAGTTTGGGTCTTGTCCATCACATCATTCTCCCTATGATGTGATCCCGTCATCAAGTGACAACGCTTGTCTATGGCTAGGAAACCTTAACCATCATTGATCAACGAGCTAGTCAACTAGAGGCTCACTAGGGATATTGTTTTGTCTATATATCCACACATGCATTTATGTTTCCTTTCAATACAATTATAGCATGGATAATAAATGATTATCTTGAAATAGGAAATATAATAATAACTATTTTATTATAGCCTCTAGGGAGTATTTCCAACAGTCTACCACTTGCACTAGAGTCAATAATGTAGCTTCACATCTTTATGTGATTTAAAGTGTAATGAGTCAAACACCCATACAGTTCTGGTGTTGATCATGCTTTGCTCGTGGAAGAGGTTTAGTCAGTGAATCTGCAACATTCAGATCCGTGTGCACTTTGCAAATATTTATGTCCTCCTCCTTGATGTAATCGTGCATGGCTTTGAAGTGTCGCTTTATTTGTCTGGTCCTCTTGTGAAACCTTGATTCCTTGGATAGAGCAATGGCATCAGTGTTGTCCGAGAACAGATTGATTGGGTCCAGTGCACTTGGCATTACTCCATGATCTGACATGAACTGCTTCATACATACACCCTCCTTAGCTGCCTCCGAGGTAGCTATGTACTCCGCTTCGCATGTAGAATCAGCTACAATGCTTTGCTTGGAACTGCACCAGCTTACCGCACCCCCGTTAAGAATAAATATGTATCCGGTTTGAGACTTAGAGTCATCCAGATCAGTGTAAAAGCTTGCATCGACGTAACCCTTTACGACGAGCTCTTCGTAACCTCCATAAACGAGGAACATTTCATTAGTCCTCTTCAGGTGCTTCAGAATATTCTTGACCGCTGCCCAGTGCTACACTCATGGATCACTCTGAAACCTCACTGCCATACTTATGGACAGGCTGACATCCAGTCTTGTGCACAACATTGCATACATGATAGACCCTATGGCTGAAGCATAGGGGATGACACTCATATTTTCTCTATCTTGTGCAGTTACTGGACATTGAGTCTTACTCAACTTTATACCTTGTAACACAGGCAAGAACCCCTTCTTGGATTGTTCCATTTTGAACTTCTTCAAAAATTTATCAAGGTATGTGCTTTGTGAAAGAGCTATTAGGCTCCTTGACCTATCTATATAGATCTTTATACCCGATATGTCAAGAGCTTCTCCTAGGTCCTTCGTTGCAAAACTTTTATTCAAGTAATCCTTTACGCTTTCCAAAAACTCCTCATTGTTTCCAATCAGCAATATGCCATCCACATATAATATTAGAAACGCTATAGAGCTCCCACTCACTTTCATGTAAATAAAGCTTCTCCAAAAACTTGTATAAACCCGAACGCCTTAATCACCTCATCAAAGGGCTGATTCCAGCTCTGAGATGTCTGCACCAGTCCATAAATGGATCGCTAGAGCTTGCATACTTTGTCAGCATTCTGTGGATCAACAAAACCTTCGGGTTGCATCATATACAACTATTCCTTAAGAAACACGTTAAGGAACGAAGTTTTGACATACATCTGCCAGATTTCATAATCGAAAAATGCAGCTATTGCTAACATGATTCAGACTGACTTAAGCATCGCTACGGGTGAGAATGTCTCATCGTAGTCAACTCCTTGAGCTTGTGAAAACACTTTGCCACAAGTCGAGCTTTATAAACGGTCACATTACCGTTTGCGTCCGTCTTCTTCCTAAAGATCCATTTGTTCTGAATAGCCTTTCAACCTTCAGTAAATACTTCCAAAGTCCATACTTTGTTTTCATACATAGATCCTATCTCGGATTTCATGGCTTCTAACCATCTCTTGGAATCTGGGCCCACCATTGCTTCTCCATAATTCGCACGCTCATTGTTGTCCAACAACATGATTGACAAGACATGATTCCTGTACCACTCAGGAGCAGTACGTGCTCTTGTCGACTTGCGAGGTCCGAGAGTAACTTGATCTGAAGCTTCATGATCACCATCATTAGCTTCCTCTTAAACTGGTGTTGCCTCGACAGAAATTTCTTTCTTCCCTATGCCACCATCTTGTTGAATTAGAGCTTCTGCAACCTCATCAAGTTCTATCTTCCTCCCACTCAACTCTTTCGAGAGAAATTCTTTCTGAAGAAAAGCTTCGTTCTTAGCGACAAACACTTTGCCCTCGGATCTGAGATAGAAGGCATACCCAACTGTCTCTTTTGGGTAACCGATGAAGACGCACTTTTCCGCTTTGGGTTCCAGCTTTTCAGGCTGAAGCTTTTTTACATAAGCATCACATCCCCAAACTTTTAGAAACGACAACTTTGGCTTCTTGCCATACCACAACTAATATGGTGTGGTCTCAACGGATTTTGATGGTGCCCTATTTAAAGTGAATGCAGTTGTCTCCAATGTATAGCCCCAAAATGACAATGGAAAATTGGTAAGAGACATCATAGAACACACCATATCTAATAAAGTACGATTACGACGTTTGGACACACCATTGCGTTGTGGTTTTCCAGGCGGTGTCAACTTTGAAACAATTCCACATTGTCTTAAGTGAGCACCAAACTCGTAACTCACATATTCACCTTCTCGATAAGATCGTAGGAACTTGATCTTCTTGCTATGATGATTTTCAATTTCACTCTGAAATTGCTTGAACTTTTCAAATATCTGAGACTTGTGCTTCGTCATGTATATATAACCATACCTACTCAAATCGTGAGTGAAGGTGAGAAAATAACGATATCTGTCGCGCGCCTCTATGCTCATCGGTGCGCACACATCAGTATGTATGATCTCCAACAAGTAATTTGCATGCTCCATGGTTCCGAAGAACGGAGTATTAGTCATCTTGCCCATGCGACATGGTTCACATGTGTCAAGTGATTCAAAATCAAGTGACTCCAAAAGTCCATCAGCATGGAGTTTCTTCATGCGTTTTACACCAATATGACCTAAGCGGCAGTGCCACAAGAAAGTGGCGCTATCATTGTTAACTCTACATCTTTTGGTCTCAATGTTATGGACATGAGTGTCATCACAATCGAGATTAAATATGAACAAACCCCTCACATTGGGTGCATGACCATAAAAGATATTAGTCATATAAATAGAACAACACAATTATTTTGTGACTTAAATGAGTAGCCGTCTTGCAATAAACAAGATCCAGATATAATGTTCATGCTCAACGCAGGCACTAAATAACAATTATTTAAGTTCATCACTAATCACGATGGTAACTGAAGTGAGAGCGTTCCTATGGCGATCGCATCAACCTTGGAACCATTTCCCACATGCATCGTCACTTCATCCTTTGCCAGCCTTCATTTATTCCACAAATCCTGTTTCGAGTTGCAAATGTGAGCAAGAGAACCGGTATCAAATACCCAGGCACTACTACGAGAGCTGGTGACGTACACATCAATAACATGTATATCAAATATACCTTGTTTGGCGTTGGCCGCCTTCTTATCATCCAGATACTTGGGGAGTTGCGCTTCTAGTGACTAGTCCCCTTGCAATAATAGCACTCAGTTTCCGGCTTAGGTCCAGCCTTGGGTTTCTTCATTGGAGGGGCAACAGCTTTGCCACTATTCTTGGAGTTACCCTTCTTGCCTTTGCCATTTTTCTTGAAACTAGTGGTCTTATTGACCATCAACACTTGATGTTCTTTCTGGTTTTTTAACTCAGCGACTTTCAGCATCGCAAACAACTCTCCGGGTGACTTATTCATCCCTTGCATGTTATAGTTCAACACGAGGCTCTTATAGCTAGGTGACAGTGAGTGAAGAATTCTGTAAGTGATAGCTTGGTGCAGGAGTTCAATCCCCATCTCAGCTAGACGGTTAGAGTACCCAGACATTTTGAGCACGTGTTCACTAACACACAAATTATCCTCCATTTTGCAAGCATAGAACTTATCGGAGGTCTCATACCTCTCGATCCGGGCATTCTTCTCAAAGTTAAACTTCAACTCCTGGAACATCTCATATGCTCCATGACGTTCAAAACGTCTTTGAAATCCTAGTTCTAAGCCATACAAAATTGCACGTTAAGCTAGTGAGCAGCCATCCTTACGCGCTTGCCAAGCGTTCAAAACATCTTGGGTCGCCGTAGCCGGTGGTGCATCACCTAGCGCAGCATCAAGAACATATTGCTTTTTGCTAGCCGTGAGGACAAGCCTTAGATTACGAGCCGAGTCAACAAAGTTGCTTCCATTATCTTTCAGCTTAGCTTTCTCTGGAACGTATTAAAATTCAGGGTTACTACTGCCCGAGCCGTTGATCTACAACATAAAATTTTGCAAAGATTACTTAGACTATGTTCAAGACAATTGAGTTTAGATAATCATATTACTAAAAAACTCCCACTAAAATAGACATACCTCTAGTCATTCAAGTGTCGCATGATCCAAATTCACTAACTCAAGTCCGATCATCAACTGAGTTGAGTATAGTTTGAGTGGCGAACATCTCCATGTTGATCATATCAACTATATGATTCATGCTCGACCTTTCGGTCTCTTGTGTTCCAAGGCCATGTCTGTACATGCTAGGCTCGTCAAGTTTAACCCGAGTGTTCCGCGTGTGCAATTGTTTTGCACCCGTTGTATGTGAACGTTGAGTCTATCACACGCGATCACCACGTGGTGTCTCGAAACGAAGAACTATCGCAACGGTGCACAGTCGGGGAGAACACAATTTTATCTTGAAATTTTAATGAGGGATCACCTTATAATGCTGCCGTCGTTCTAAGAAAAATAAGGTTCATAAAAGGATTAACATCACATGCAAATCAAAAGTGACATGATATGGCCATGAACTTGTGCTTCTTGATCTCCATCACCAAAGCACTAACATGATCTCCATCATCACCGGCGCCACACCATAATCATTTGTGTGTATCAAACGTCGCAACGTTACTCCGTGACTATAAAGGTGCTCTACAGGTATCTCCGAAGGTGTGTGTTGGGTTGGTATGGATCAAAACTGGCATTTGTCACTCCGCGTGACGGAGCGGTATCTCGGGGCCTACTCGGTAATACAACATCACAAACAAGCTTTGCAAGAAATGTGACTAAAGAGTTAGCCATGGGATCTTGTATTATGGAACGAGTAAAGAGACTTGAGGGTAACGATATTGAACTAGGTAAAGATATACCGACGATCAAATCTCGAGCAAGTAACAAACCAAAGGACAAAGGGAACATCGTACGGGATTAACTGAATCCTTGACATAGAGGTTCAACCGATAGAGATCTTCATAGAATATATAGGAGCCAATATGGACATCCATATCCCGCTATTTTTATTTTACCGGGGAGTGTCTCAGGTCATGTCTGCATAGTTTTCGAACCCACAGGGTGTGCACACTTAAGGTTCGGTGACATTTCGGTATAGTTGAGTTATAGGTGTTGGTGACCGAAGGTTGTTCGGAGTCCCGGATGAGATCCTGGACATCACGAGGTGCTCCAGAATGGTCCGAAGGTAAAGATTGATATATAGGAAGTCCTATTTTGGTCACCGAAACTGTTTGGTTTCTGAGGGTTTTCTGAGACACACAAATAAGCCACTGCTGCCTCTCGCTCTCTCTAGATTTGTTTCTCCTCTAGTCTAGTTCGGCAATGCTTAGGCGAAGCCGTGCTAGATTAGTTCACCACAAAAACCACCACACTGTCGTGCTGGATAACTCATCTACCTCTCCGTCCCTCTTGCTGGATCAAGAAGGCGGAGATCGTCATCGAGATGTACGCGTGCTGAACGCGGAGGTGTCGTCATTTCGGCACTAGATCGGGATGGATCGTGATGGGATCGCGGGACGGATCATGATGAGATTGTGGGACGGGCTGTGATTTGGATCGCGAAGATGTTCCACTACATCAACCGCATTATATAAGCTCCCGCTTAGCGATCTACAAGGGTACGTATATTCACTCTCCCCACTCGTAGATGATCATCACCATGGATAGGTATCGTGTGTGCATAGGAATTTTTTTGGTTCCCATGCAACGTTCTGCAACAACGGTATCATGAGCTAGGTTCATGCGTAGATGATATCTCGAATAGAACACAAAATAGTTTATGGGCGTTGATGTTCAATTTGCTTCCCTCCTTAGTCTTTTGTTGATTCGGTGGTATTGTTGCATTGAAGCGGCCTAGACCAACTCTATGTGTATGCTTACGAGAGACCAGTTTCATCGACTAACATGCAACTTGTTGCATAAATATGACTCGCGGGTGTCTGTTTATTCAACTTTACTTGAATGGGATTTGACCGAGGCGGTCCTTGGAGAAGATTCAATAGCAACTTGCATATCACCGTTGTGGTTTTGCGTAAGTAAGATGCGATCATACAAGATACCCGTAGCAGCCACGTAAAACATGAACAACAAATTAGAGGACGTCTAACTTGTTTTTGCAGGGTATGCATGTGATGTGATATGGCCAAAGACATGATATGATATATTTGATGTATGAGATGATCATGTTGTAATAGTTAAATTTCGACTTGCACGTCGATGCTACGGCAACCGGCAGGAGCCATAGGGTTGTCTTTAAATTTATTTTGCGCTTGCAGATGCTCTTGCTATATCTCTAGGTAGTAGATTTAGTAGTAACATCACAGATAGCGCGAAAACCTCGATGGCAGCACAATAAAGGAGATCATTATGATGGAGATCATGGTGTGCCGCTACGGTGAAGATGGAGATCATGTTGGTGCTTTGATGATAGAGATCAAGAAGCACAAGTTCATGGCCACATCATGTCACTTACGATTTGCATGTGATGTTGATCCTTTTATGCACCTTGTTTTGCTTAGGATGACTTTAGCATTATAAGGTGATCCCGTACTAAAATTTCAAGATGAAATTGTGTTCTCCCCGACTGTGCACCGTTGTGACAGTTCGTCATTTTGAGACACCACGTGATGATCGGGTGTGATAGACTCAATGTTCACATACAACGGGTGCAAAACAGTTGCACACGCGGAACACTCTGTTTAAACTTGATGAGCCTAGCATGTACAGACGTGGCCTCGGAACACGAGAGACCCAAAGGTCAAGCATGAATCATATACTTGATATGATCAACATGGAGATGTTCACCATTGGAGCTGAACTCAACTCGCGTGATGACCGGACTTGAGTTGGTGAATTTGGATCATGCGACACTCGAATGACTAGAGGGATGTGAATTAGAGTGGGAGTTCTTAAGTAATATGATTAATAGAACTCATTATCATGAACATAGTCAAAAGGTCTTTGCAAATTATGTTGTAGCTTGCGTTGGAGCTCTACTGTTTTTGATATGTTTGTCGAGAAAACTTAGTTGAAAGATGATAGTAGTAATTATGTGGACTGGGTCCGTGAACTGAGGATTCTCCTCATTGCTGCACAGAAGGCTTATGTCCTTAATGCACCGCTCGGTGTGCTGAACCCCGAATATCGTCTGTGGATGTTGCGAGGATCTGACATACACGTTTTTTATGACTACGTGATAGTTCAGTGTGTAATGCTTCATGACTTAGAATTGAGGCGCCCATGACATTTTGAACGTGACACAACATACGAGATGTTGCAAGAGATGAAATTGGTATTTCGGGCTCATGCCCATGTTGAGAGGTATGAGACCTCCGACAATATTCTTTGTCTACAAAGTGAGGGAGAAAAGCTCAATCCTTGAGCGTGTGCTCAAATTGTCTGAGTACTACAATCGCTTGAATCGAGTGGGAGTTGATCTTCGAGATAAGATAGTGATTGACATAGTTCTCCAGAGTCACTTCCACCAAGCTACAGAGCCTCGTGATGAACTATAATATATTAGGCATAGATATGATGATCCTTGAGCTATTCGCGATGTTTGACACCGCGAAAGTAGAAATCAAGTAGCAGCATCAGTTGTTGATGGTTAGTAAAACCACTAGTTTCAAGAAGGGCAAGGGCAAGAAGGGATACTTCATGAAACGGCAAACCAGTTACTGCTCTAGTGCAGAAACCCAAGGTTGAACCCAAACCCGAGACTAAGTCCTTCTGTAATGAGGGAAATGTCATTGAAGCGGAACTACCCTCGATACTTGGTAGATGAGAAGGTTGGCAAAGTTGACAAAAGTATATTGAAAATAAATGATACTGATGTGTACTTTACTAGTACTCCTAGTAGCACCGGGGTATTAGATACCGGTTCGGTGTCTAAGTGTTACTAATACAAAATAAAATCTATGGAATAAACGAAGACTAGCTAAAGGAGAGGTGATGATGTCTGTCGGAAGTGTTTCCAAAGTTGATGTGATGACCATCGCACGCTCCCTCTACCATCGGGATTAGTGTTGAACCTAAATAAATGTTATGTGGTGTTTGCGTTGAGCATGAACATGGTTAGATCTTGTTTACTGCAATATGATTATTCATTTAAATAGAATAATGGCTATTCTATTTACTTGAATAAATACCTTCAATGGTTCATTGAATCTCGATCGTAGTGATACTCATGTTCATAATTTTGTTGTCAAAAGAGACAAAGTAGTAATGATAGTACCTCGTACATGTGGCACTGCCGCTTGAGTCATATTGGTATAAAACGCATGAAGAAGCTCCATACTGATGGATCTTTGGGCTCACTCGTTTTTGAAACGTTTGAGACATGCGAACCATGTGAGTTCGTGTAAACGCATGAAGAAACTCCATGCAGATGGATCGTTTGGACTCATTTTATTTTGAATCACTTGAGACATGCAAATCATGCCACATGGGCAAGATTACTGAAGGCCTCATTTTCCGTGAGATGGAACAAGATAGTAACTTATTGGAAGTAATACATTTTGATATATGCAGTCCAATGAGTGATGAGGCACGGAGTGGATATCGTTATGTTCTTACTTCACACATGATTTGAGTAGATACTGGTATATTTACTTGATGAAACACAAGTCTGAATTATTGAAAGGTTCAAGTAATTTCAGAGTGAAGTTGAAGATCCTCGCGACAAGAGGATAAAATATCTATGATATGATCGTAGAAATGAACATCTGAGTTGCGACTTTGGTACACATTTAATACAATGCGGAAATTGTTTCACAACTAATGCCACCTGGACCACCATGGTGCGATGGTGTGTCCGAATGTCATAGCCGCGCCCTATTGAATATGGTGCATACTTTGATTTATCTTATTGAATTACCACTATCGTTTGGGTTAGGCATTACAGAAAATCGCATTCACTTTAAATAGGACACCACATAATTCCGTTGAGATGACACCATATGAACTATGGTTTGGAGAAACCTAAGATGTCATTTCTTAAAAGTTTGGGGCCGTGACGCTTATGTGAAAAAGTTTCAGCGTGACAAGCTCGAACCCAAAGCGGATAAATGCATCTTCATAGGACACCCAAAATAGTTGGGTATACCTCCAATCTTAGATTCGGAATCAAAGTGTTTGTTTCTAGAAAAGGGTCATTTCTTGAGAAAAAGTTTCTCTCGAAAGAATTGAGTGGGAGGATGGTGGAACTTGATGAGGTTATTGAACCGTCACTTCAACCAGTGTGTAACAGGGTGCAGGAAGTTGTTCCTATGGCGCCTACACCAATTGAAGTGGAAGCTGATGATAGTGATCATGAAGCTTCAGGATCAAGTTACTACAAACCTCGTAGGTCAACAAGGTCAAGTACTACTCTAGAGTAGTACGGTAACCTTGTCTTGGAGGTCATGTTGTTGGACAACAATGAACCTATGAGCTATGGAGAAGTGATGTTGAGCCTGGATTCCGACGAATGGTTTGACGCCATGAAATCCGAGAGAGGATCCATGTATGAAAATAAAGTGTAAACTTTGGAAGAACTACTTGATGGTCGTAATACTGTTAAGTATAGATGGATCTTTAAAAGGAAGATATACAGTGATGGTGAAAAGTCACCATTAAGAAAGCTCGACATGTCGCAAAGATGTTTCCTACAAGTTCAAAGAGTTGACTATGATGATACTTTCTCACTCGTAGCGATGCTAAAAGTCTGTTGGAATTATGTTTGCAGTTGTTGCATTATTGATGAAATCTTGCAGATATGATGTCAAAACATTGTTTCCTCGACGGTTTCCTTGAGGAAAGGTTGTATGTGATACAACTAGAAGGTTTTGTCGATCCTAAGGATGCTAACAAGTATGCAAGCTCCAGCGATCCTTCTATGGACTGGATCAAGCATCTCAGAGTTGGAATATACGCTTTTATTAGATGATCAAAGTTTTTGGTTTTATACAAAGTTTATGAGAAACTTGTATTTCCAAAGAAGTGAGTGGGAGCACTATAGAATTTTTGATGAGTATATGTGGTTGACATATTGTTGATCAGAAATGATGTAGAATTTTTGGAAAGCATATAGGGTTGTTTGAAAAGTGTTTTTTCAAAGGAAACCCTGGATTAAGCTACTTGAACATTGAGCATCAAGATCTATAGAGATAGATCAAGACGCTTTATAAAATTTTCAATGAAATGCATGCCTTGACAAGTTTTTGAAGGAGTTCAAAATAGATCGGCAAGGAAGGGGTTATTGGCTGTGTTGTAAGGTGTGAGTATTGAGTAAAGATTCAAGACCCGACCACAGTAGAAGAAAGAGAAAGGATGAAGGTTGTCCCCTATGCATTAGTCGTAGGCTCTATAATATGAGATGTTGTGTACTGCACCTGATGTGTGCCTGGCCATGAGTTTGTCAAGGGGTACTAGAGTGATCCAGGAATGGATCACTTGATAGCGGTCAAAGTTATCCTTGGTAACTAGTGGACTAAAGAATTTTTTCTCGATTATGGAGGTGATAAAAGAGTTCGTAGTAAAGGTTTGCATCGATACAAGCTTCACACTAATCCGGATAACTCTGAGTAATAAACCGGATTCATATAGTGGAGAAGTCATTTGGAATAGTTCCAAATGGTGCATGGTAGCAACATCTATAGGATGACATAGAGATTTGTAAAGCACTCATGGATGTGAAATTTTCAAACCCGTTGACTAAAACGTCTCTCACAAGCAAGACATGATCACGCCCCAGAACAGTATGGGTGTTAGATTCATTACAATCACATAGTGATGTGCACTAGATTATAGACTCTAGTGCAAGTGGGAGACTCTTGGAAATATGCCCTAGAGGCAATAATAAATTGGTTATTATTATATTTCCTTATTCATGATAATCGTTAATTATCCATGTTATAATTTTATTGATTGGAAACTCAAATACATGTGTGGATAAATAGACAACACACTGTCCCTAGTGAGCCTCTAGTTGAATAGCTCGTTGATCAAAGATAGTCAAGGTTTCCTGGCCATAGACAAGTTTTGTCACTTGATAACAGGATGACATCATTAGGAGAATGATGTGATGGACAAGAGCCAAACTATAAACGTAGCATATGATCGTGTTAACCTATTGCTACTGTTTTCTGCATGTCAATCTATCCATTTATGACCAAGAGATCATGCAACTCTCGGACACCGAATTAATACCTTGAGTGTACCAAATGTCGCAGCATTACTGGGTGACTATAAAAGTACTCTACAGGTATCTTCGAAGGTCTCTGTTGGCTTGGCATGGATCAAGACTGGGATTTGTCTCTCCGTGTAACAGAGAGGTATCTCGGGGCCCACTCGGTAATACAACATCACAAACAAGCCTTGGAAGCAATGTGACTAAAGAGTTAGCCATGAGATCTTGTACTATGGAACGATTAAAGAGACTTGCCGGTAATGAGATTCAACTAGGTATAGAGATACCGACGATCGAATCTCGGGCAAGTAACATACTGAAGGACAAAGGGAACATCATACGGGATTAACTGAATCCTTGACATAGAAGTTCAACCGATAGAGATCTTCATAGAATATGTAGGAGCCAATATGGACATCCAGGTCCCGCTACTGGTTATTAATCCGGGGGTGTCTCAGGTCAGGTCTGCATAGTTCTCGAACCCGCAGGGTCTGCATACTTAAGGTTCGGTGACGTTTTGGTATAGTTGAGTTATAGGTGTTGCTGACCGAAGGTTGTTCTGAGCACCGGATTATATCATGGACGTCATGAGGATATCCGAAATGGTCCATAGGTAAAGACTGATATATAGGAAATCCTTTTTGGTCACCGGAAATGTTTTGGGCTCATCGGTAGTGTATCGGGAGTGCCGGGAGGGTACCGGGGGACCACCAGGAGGGGTGTGACGACCCAAGGGCTTCATGGGATTTGAGAGGAGGTGGACTAGCCCTTGGTGGGCTGGCCAAAGCCTCCTCTAAAGGCCCATGCGGCTAGGAGTGGAGGGATAAGGCAAAGAAAGTTTAAAAGGGAAGGAAGGAAGAGTCCTTCCAAGGGAGTCCACCTCCCTTGTGGGAGGAGGACTCTCTTAGCTTTGGCCAAACCTCTCCTCCTTGGAGGAGGGGGCAATCCATCCTTCCCTCTCCCTCCTCCTATATGTACTAGAGGTATTGAGGGTTTTTTGAGACACAGAAATCAGCCACTGTTGCCTCTCTCTCTCTAGATATGTTTCTCCTCTAGTCTAATTCGGCAATGCTTAGTCAAAGCCCTCCTAGATTAGTTCACCACCACCACCACCACACCGCCTTGCTGGAGAACTCAACTAACTCTCTTCCCCTCTTGCTGGATCAAGAAGGCGAATAATCGGCATTGGGCTGTACGTGTGTTGAACGCGGAGGTGCCTTCCATTCGGCACTAGATCGGGATGGATGGTGATGGGATCGCGGGACGGATCTTGATGAGATCGCTGGACAGGCTGCAATCTGGATCACGAAGATGATCCACTACATCAACCGCATTATATACGCTTTCGCTTAGCGATCTAGAAGGGTATGTAGATTCACTCTCCCCTCTGGTAGATGATCATCACCATGGATAGGTATTGCGTGTGCATAGGGAATTTTTTGTTTCCCATGCAACGTTGTGCAACACCATCCTTGTCCGATCCACGCCAGGAAGGATGATGACGGGGAGATCATCCCCGCCAAGCACACGGCTCGAGACTGTCACCTGCTTCGGCAGGAGATGGGTGGAGAATCTTTCGTGGACAAGGACGGGGAGGACGATCAGGAGGCTAACCCCGGGTACCCGAATATCGAGAAGGTCCTCATGATCTTCGCCAATGTCGAGAGTAAGAGCCGATTGAAAGTCATCAATCGAGAGGTAAATATGTCGGTTCCGACTATCACAAAGTACCTCAAGTGGGCAAAGATGTCCATGACGTTCGATCATTCCGATTAGCCAGCCCACATTGCCACCCTTGAGAGGCAGCCGTTGGTTGTTTATCCGGTTGTCAATGGGGTCTGACCGCGAAGGGTCGTCATGGACGGCAGCAAGAGCCTCAATGTCATCTATGTCAACACGCTCAAGGCCATGGACATCCCGTTGTCCCAGCTGAGCAAGAGTGACATGCAGTTCCACGGGGTCATCCCCGGGAAAAAGGTCGAGTCACTCGGCCAAATCGCTATGAATGTCATATTCGGTGGAGAAAAGAATTACAGGAAGGAGAGGCTGACCGTCGATGTGGTTGAGTTCTGAAGCGCTTATCACGCCATCCTAGGTAGGCCTCCCTAAGCACGTTTCATGGCCCGTTCATGCTACATGTATCTTAAACTTAAGATGACAGGACCGAAAGATGTAACCATAGTGACCGACAATCGGAATATTAGCGAGGAGTACCTCCAGTAGGGCTCCTAGATCGCCAACGAGCAAGTCCTCGTGGTCGAGCTCGAAGGATACAAGAAGGCGGTGGACACTACAGACTTTCTTATGTCGAAATGGCCGACTACTGAATATGTCTTTTAGTTGGACGGTGAGACCAAGCAGGCCCACATCCAACCTACTGATCCGAGTGCTTCTAGGATGAACATCTGCACTTCACTCGGCGACAAATAGGGAGTCATGCTCATCCAAATCCTCCATGAGAACTGGGACATCTTCGCATGGAATCCATCTGACATGCCAGGTGTTCCCAGGGAGCTGGCTGAGCACCTCCTCTGAGTGGACTCCAAGGTCAAGCCGCCGAGTTCATCTGCAAGGTTTGCAGCTTCGAGTGGCTAGAAAACGTGGTCATGGTGCCTTAGAAGAACAATTCACACTGAATGTGTATTTACTTGAAACACCCCAATCGGGCCAGCCTGAAGGACCATTTCCCTTTACCTCACTAAGATCAGATTGTAGATTCTACTGCTGGATGTGAATGCATGTCGTTCCTGGATGCATACTCCGGGTACCACCAGATTCGAATGTATGGACCCGATGAAATAAAAACGGCCTTCATCACCCCATTCGGGTGTTTCTATTACATCACCATGTCATTCGGACTCAAAAATGTTGGGGCTACTTTCCAGCATATGATCTAGAAGTGTATGCTGGAACATATCAGTCGGATCGTCGAAGCGTACTTGGATGGCATCGTGGTCAAGTCCAGGAAAGGTTTCGACCTCCTGACCGAACTCGCCGAAACCTTTGTGAACCTCCAATGCTTCAGGATCAAGCTTGACCCGGCCAAGTGCACTTTTGGTGTACCAGTCGGTAAGCTACTTGATTTCGTTGTTTCTGAACGAGGCATCGATGCTAATCCCGATAAAATCGGCGCCATAGTCATAATGAGACGACTAGAGAGCGTCCATGATTTGTAGAGGCTTATAGGTTGCCTTGTGGCTCTGAGTAGCTTCATCTCGAGACTCGGTGAAAAGGCACTTCCCTTTACTGATTGATGAAAAATCGTACAGATTCGATTGGACCAACAAAGCGCAAATCACATTCAACCAACTCAAGGCCTTGCTTTGCACCCAGCCGGTATTAGCTTCTCCGGGTAGCCATGAGCCCTTGCTCCTGTACATTGTTCCCACTAGCCAAGTGGTTAGTACCGTCCTCACCGTGGAGCGCGAGGAATCATGCAGAGAATACAAGGCACAAAGGCCCATCTATTACATCTGAGAAGTATTCATTCCTTCCAACCAAAGGTACCCGCATTACCAGAACTAGTTTACGGTATCTATCTAACTGTGAAGAGGGTGCTCCATTACTTCCAAGATCACTCGGTTGCCATCAGTGATGCCCCCTTGTCGTAAATCCTGCACAACAGAGACGCCACTGGCCAAGTGGCTAAATGGGTGATTGAGCTCCTCCCGCTGGATATCTAGTTTGAAACCAAAAAAGTGATCAAGTCTCAGACCGTGGTCGACTTCCTGGACGAATGGATAGAGAAACAACATCCGTCTCGTGGTATCCCCGACCATTGGACCATGTTCTTCGATGGGTCCAAGATGCTCCATGACTTGGGGGTGGGAGTAGTTCTCGTTTCCCCTAGGGGAGACCAACTAAACTATGTGCTCCGAATCCACTTCGACTCGTCTAATCATGAGGTCAAGTATGAATCCCTCTTGTATGGGCTCCGTTATGCCATGTCACTCGGCATTCGACGTTTAATGGTCTACACAAACTCGGGTTTCGTTGTCAATCAGCTGATGAAGGAATGGGTTCGGAGCCCGACAATGTCAGTTTACAGCAACGCACTCACGAAGCTAGTGAAGAACTTTGAAGTATTGGAATTGCACCATGTGTCGTGAGCCAAGAATTAGGTGGCTGACGAGTTGGCCAAGATCGGCTCCACTCGGAAAGTCATTCCAAAAGGCGTGTTTCTCAAATACTTGCGCGCCCCCTCAGTCGAAGAAGATCCTTTTACATAGGAGCTGCCCGAAGACAGCCGGTCCTTCAAATCCGACTGAATTGACATTCCGGTCGTAGTCGACCTCGTCCACGAGACACTGGTCATCATGCCCGAATGGACTCAGCCTTATCTGGCTTCCTTGATTGGGCAAGAACTCCATCAATATGAAGAGCAAGCCCGCCAAATCGTTCGACGGAATAAAGCTTTCGAAGTTTTACGAGACAAATTATACACGAAAAGTGTTACAAGAGTCACTCAGGAACTTGTGGTCATCACACGTCCTCTCGGACTCTGGTGGCCAAGGCCTTCTAAGCGGGGTTTTGTTGGCCCTGAGCCAATGAGGCAGCAAGAGACCTGGTCGAGCTATGCGTCAGATGCTAGTTTTACAAAAATCAGCCACACAAGCCTGCATGCATGCTAAGGACAATTTCGCTCACCTGGCCGTTCACCGTATGGGGTCTCGACATGGTCGGCCCTTTATGGACAGCGTCGAGTGGATTCACCCACCTGCTAGTTGCGGTGGATAAGTTCGCCAAGTGGGTCGAGGCGAAGCCCATCAAAAGTCTGGATTCAGCAACTGCCATGAGCTTCATTTGGCAAATTATCTTCAGGTTCGGAGTTCCTCACGATATCATCACCAACAACGGATACAACTTTGATTCAGGCAAGTTCAACAAGTTCAGCCATTCCCAGGGCACTCGGGTGAATTACGCCTCCATGGCTCACCAGCCAAAGTTGTCAAAATCATGACTCAAGTCTTAGAATCTTACGATCTTACGATCCGAACTATCCACTCCAATTCTACGTTTCTTCTCATAGAATTTAAGTTTCTAAAATCCTATAGTTATGATTCTACGATTCACGTTCCTAGCAAGAGAACTCCGATCCGATTTAGAATTGCGTTTCTAACAACTTGACACCCGCAGTTGAATGGACAAGCAGAACGAGCGAACGGTATGATACTACAAGGTTTGAAACACGCGACTGATGAGAGATCTCAAGTACTTCACAGATGGATGGGTAGAAGAATTGGCATCAATCTTATGGGTCATGCGGACGAATCCGAATCATTCCACCAAGCGTACCCCTTTCTTCATGGTGTATGTATCTGAAGCCGTTCTGCCGAGTGACTTACGTCACAACTCCCCCCGAGTGGAGAAGTACAACGAAGCCTAAGCCGAAGCATCACGACAAGACAGTTCGAAGATCTTGGAAGAAGAGAGAGATCTAGCCCTCATTCGGTCAACACTATATCAACAAGAACTAAGGCGCTACCATGATAAGTAAGTCAGAGGACGAGCCAAGGTCCCTTTGCAATCTCCAATGTCCTGCACAATGGGGCTTTGAAAGCACATATGCTCCCTTGGTGGTTTTGATAATTCATGACAACATACATTGTCTCTTGGACTAACACTTTTACCTGGTATATTTCAGGTATAGTCCACAGAGAGGCTTGGCTATAGGATTGTGAGGAAATGCCCCTTTGATGCAAGGAAGGAATAGGATTGGCTCAAGCTTCAAGTAAGAAGACTCTTCATTTTATACTTTGTGAGAAATCACTCCGAGTCTGTAGGAAGCCAATACTATATAAAGGGCATTAGGTTTTATGATCAATTGGTTGCTCAAGTGCTTAGACATAGCCACCAAAAATACTCAGCCATTCTCCCACAAAATATCTATTTCCAAACCCAAACCAGCAAAATTGGTGCCACCAACAATTTCCACTCGGCCCTACTGATTTTACAATTAGATAGAAGTAACGCCCTGGACACACCCGCTGGCGGTCGTTACTCCTCGTGGGATCTAGACTCGCCCCACATATCAATACTAGTATTTTGTCCGCACTTTGCCCTCACTCATTCGCACCCGGGCTCAACTACCCGGTCGGTCATCCATCCTGGAACTACTCCAAGCCGAGCACGCTTAACTTGGGAGTTTTGTTCGAAAGGACTCCCGGAAAAGAAGGAATTATTTATTGATATATAGTCTATTATCCCTAATAAACCAGGCTATCTCATACACCACCACTCAGAGGAACCGACGTCCTCGTCGGGTCACAGGGGCATTCCCTCATGGCACAAACGTTGGTGCATCCAATCTAGTACATGTGCCATGTCGTGTGCTACGACGGGTCACAAACGTCATGGACAACATGACCAAACACATGTCCGCAAACATCCGTGTAACTGCGAGGTTCGGCTCTAATACCAACTTGTAACGCCCCTCACACACCCGCTGGCGGTTGTTACTCCTGGCGGGATCTAGACTGGCCCCACATATAAATACTAGTCTTTTTTGTGCACTTTGTACTCATGCACACCCGAGATCAACTTCCCGGTCGGTCACTGTCGTGGTTTTGTCACGACAGATGTCCTCGTGAAAGGACTTAGAGATGGAGCCATCGCACCTTGGTGGCGACTCAAAGGGGGTGAGCGAAAGCAAGACTCGGATTTACCCAGGTTCAGCCCCTCGTAAGGAGGTAAAAGCCTACGCCCTGCTTTGTGTGTATTAATGGTGGTTTCGATTACAAGGAGGGCGTAACTCGCCTGACCTAGCTCTTGATTCTCTCTAACTTGCATGACCTCTCACTGGGACACGCCTTTATATACAGGTCCAGGCCCTAGGGTTTACCAAGTCCTGTCATACTACTCTTTGTGGCTTTCCTTATCTCTAAGTCGCTGTGTCCTACACGATCAGGAGCTTTCTTGGTAATCCAACATCTGCACGACCTCTTGAACCGCCATCTGGCTTCTGGGCCACGGGACGCGCGGTAAATGGTAAGTATCCCCTTTGGTGACCCGACCCACTAACGGCAGGTTACCGCAGGTAATATCCCCAACATTAGGCCCCAGATTGTCCCGAATTCATTCATGTCAATAAACTTCCACCAATTTGGGGCGACTCTTACCATTTCCATCCTTCGACGAACGATAAGTCGCCAGCTGCTGTAACTTGATCTGAGTCGCCGTGTAGTCTTGGATGACATCACCTCATCCCCTTAATTCCGCGGCTTTTAGCGCCGCAACCATCAACGGATCTTTTGTTCATGATCACTTATCCTGAAAATCTAGGCGCCATCATCGCAATCTCTGACTTGTCGCCTCGATCTCCGCCTCGACAACCTCGATTTTCGTTCCTGCCCTTTAAATAACAAGAGAAATGGGGGGGGGGGATCCCGTCACCTACCTCCATCTCTTCCTCGTCTTCCTCGCGCACTTCTTCTTCGAGCACCAGCGCCCCGGCGTCGCCACCGGCTTCCGGAGCTCCTCCATCTACCGTGGTCTGTCGGGCGCCAAGAGGCACGAAGCACTTCACGTTCATCCCCGGCGGCGATCCCCTTCTCCCATGTACACATATTCCCCCATTTAGGGTTAGGCCGAGAACACCATGACCTTAGTTTCCTGCTAGCTAGTTTCCACCATGCGATGAACACCATGGCCTGCCTCAGATCCATTTCATGTTTTCGCAAATAGATTTTAGGCAGTAGGAGGCTTCGACCACTTTATCACGTCTTTTAGCTATCTTAAGTCTTCATGTCGTTGATCCAACGTTGTCATTACCATATGCCCATAGCTTTCCGCCATTGTTTCGAGCAATATTCTTTCATTTTGATCCACTCGTAGATCCATAGTTTGCTACCTGTTTTTAGAAACATGTTTGCTCGTCTGTCAAGAAAATCCCTAAGGAAAAAAGCACCTCTGAGAGTCGCCATTTAGCTCCAGCCTCCATAGCGACTTAAATTCATCACCATAGCTATGACACCTTCCCTTCCAATTTGAAAGGCGCGTTACAATACTTTGAAGATACGTCCATGAATCGCCCGAATAGCGGGTTATGATATTCATCAACCATTGGCGAGTCACCAAATCCTTTTCGAGCATACCGTAGACCCATACCCGCGAGTTAGAATGCTTTCTAGTCGTTACTTAGTCGCCTCGTTCCCCTTTCTTTTGTAGTCATGGCCATTACAAAGTGCAAATGGTTACCGACCAAAGTTGATGATGCCTCTCTCGGAAAGTTTTTCAAGGCGGGTCTTCTCGACAATAAAGAAACCATTGGTTGGAGAACCACTCCGGGCGAGTTGACTCCTAACCCCGCTCGAGGAGAACTAGTAATCTTTACCGATTACCTCGAGCAAGGTTTTAAGCCGCCCGTATCAAAAGAATTCTGGGATGTCCTGCATTTCCTTAATGTTCACCCTCAAGATCTGGGACCCAACTCCATCAGCAACCTACGCCAGTTCCAGGTCTTCTGTGAAGTATATTTGCAGAGAGAGCCCATAGTTCTTTTATTCTAGAACTTTTTCCATATGAACCGCAGACCGAGTTTCCCAACGGTCCCAACCACGAGCTCGGAGGAGTCAACATCCAAAGACGCCGCGAACATGGATTTCCAAAAGTTCTTCTGCCCAGCCATCCCAAAGGTTGGGCCGAGTCATGGTTCTACTGCCGAGACACCTCTCCAACCGTCAAGAATCCACTCCCGGGCTTCAGAGCAGATCGCCTGCCCATGGATTTTAAATTGCCCGAGAAGCTCATAGAAGAAGAAGAGTCGGAGTTTATCCCCATTTTGTCCCAGTTGAAGTCTTTCACCAACAACGGGCTCATCGGGATTGATCTATTCCGCTGCTAGATAGAATGGAACATCCTCCCTTTGAGCCGTCGAGACAGGCTGATGTATGACTATGACAGCACGGTAGACCATCCACAGTGCTTTAGTCGTAAAAGACTCTCGGAGAGCGAAATTTTCAGAGTCATCAAGAAACAAACTGGTGAAACCTTGGAAGAATGTGCCAGGATTGGGCTTAAGGCCTTCTGCCACGCCAACCTGGTGCCACGAGTAAGAATCCAAGCCTCCTTTTGTCCTTTTTATGCTTTATCAATGCTCTTGGTCAGAAATTCCCTTCTATTCATCAGAAAACCGATGCATTTTGGCGAAGGGGCCCCAAAGCGGCTGCCCAGAAGTCCACCAAGCCGCCTCCAAAAAAGAAGAAGACGGTGAGCAAAAAGAAAGCCGCCACCAAAGATTCATCTTTTGTTGGCGAGTCACAAGCTGACGAAGCGCACTCAGAGGTAATGTTTCCCCCTCACTCATTATCTATGTATTTCGGCTTATGTTTACACCATGCATCCTTGTGTGTAGGGCGAGGACAACGAGAGCCAAGACGAGGCGGTCGAGGTAATTTCCATTTCTTCCAACTCACCTTCTCCCTCTCCTAGACCAGCCAAGCGGATCTGTGGAAAAGTACCCATGTCTCACCCATATGCTTACATGGACCCTGATTTCCTTTTGAAGAAAGCAAGATATACCCCCAAACGCAAGACCCGTAGTCGCTCTCACAACTTAATCACCGGACTGCCTGAGAAGACAACCGGTTGGAAATGCACTAGCAAGGTATACCTTCATGTTTATTATACCCTTTTTTGTGTAAAATGTGACTCGCCGCTTCTTGAGCTTCAAACCTTTGTTCCATCAGACTTCTCCCCGTACATCTGGCGACTCGGCAATATCAGCTCTCCCGCCAATGATTCGTGTACAAGGGTGAGTCTCTTCATTAATCCCAATTTCTTGTAAACAACGATATGTGCTTTTAATCTTGGTGCTTTCGTCGCAGAGCACAAGCGAAGAGAAGGAAAACTGGCGACCTATCTTCTGTTCCCAAAGCATCTGACGCCTTAGGGACGAGCACCTCTGTCCCTGAGACTGATGAGGAGCAAATGGTGGCTCAAGATATTCCTGTGGACGATATTCCCGAAGCCCAGCATGACTCACCCGTTATTTTGAAGGAAACCAATGATAAGGGTAACCCGCCAGGCCCTCTCAGGGCGACTAACGATCCAGACGACGTCATGGTCACCGATACTGGCTATTCCACTCCTCCGACTGCAGTACTTTCCAAGCATACCTCCAAGGCAACTCGCCCTTCTCCTGATGAAGACACAGACAACTTCAAGCTCCCCCAATACGAGAAGGTGGAATTCGACCAACTTTGTTCCGGCTTCGCAAGTCATCTGGAGAGGGATTATGAGATGAACAAGAGCTTGATTCGTCTTATGAGGATTAGGCATGAGGTACGCCTGTTCATGTATTTTCATTCACCCATTAGCCTTCCAAGGGTCGGCTCATCTTTAGAAAGATGAGCCGGGTCTTTGAATAAAAAATCTTCAATCCGTAGCCCTCAAGGGTCGGGTCATCTTTCGAAAGATGAGCGGGGTCTCGAATATAAAAAAATTCAACTTGTAGCCCCCAAGGGTCGGGTCATCTTTTGAAAGATGAGCCGGGTCTTGAATATAATAAAAACTTCAACCTGTAGCCCCCAACGGCCGGGTCATCTTTTGAAAGATGAGCCGGGTCTTGAATATAATAAAAACTTCAACCTGTAGCCCCCAAGGGCTGGGTCATCTTTTGAAAGATGAGACGGATCTAGAATATAATAAAAACTTCAACCTATAACCTCCAAGGGTCGGGTCATCTTTTGAAAGATGAGCCGGGTCTTGAATATAATAAAAACTTCAACCTGTAGCCCCCAAGTGTCGAGTCATCTTTTGAAAGATGAGTCGGTCTTGAATATAATAAATACTTCAACCTGTAGCCCCCAAGGGTCGGGTCAGATTTTTGAAAGATGAGCCAGGTCTTGAATATAATAAAAACTTCAACCTGTAGCCCCCAAGGGCCGGGTCATCTTTTGAAAGATGAGCTGGGTCTTGAATATAGTATGATTTTGAAGAAAATCATACATTAGCTGCAGTAATGCTGAAACTTGTTTCCCCAAACTTGATGTGCAGGAGTCTGTGACCCAGACTGAGTCGGATGTAGCCGACTTAAAGACAAATCTAGCTGACTGCTACGACAACAGACAACAGTGCCAGAAATTGACACGTTGACAGAGACTGGGCTTGCGTTGGTTTTTCCCTTGAAGAGGAAAGGGTGATGTAGCACAGGAGCAGTAAGTATTTCCCTCAGTTTGAGAACCAAGGTATTGATCCAGAAGGAGGGTCTCGTCGAGTCCAGAGTACCTGCGCAAACACAAACAAGCTTGCACCCAATGCTTCAAAGGGGTTGTCAATCCCTTCAAGATTGTTTGCAAAGTGAGATCTGAAGGCGGAAAGTGCAACGAAGTAAAAAGTATAAGGCTGAAAATATGGTGTGGAGTAGACCCTGGGGCCATAGTGTTCGCTAGAGGCTTCTCTCAAAATTGCAAATATCACGGTGGGTGAACAAATTACTGTCAAGCAATTGATAGAACCGCGCAAAGTCATGACGATATCTAAGGCAATGATCATACATATAGGCATCACGTCCGAGACAAGTAGACCGATACTTTCTGCATCTACTACTATTACTCCACACATCGACCGCTATCCAGCATGCATCTAGTGTATTGAGTTCATGACGAACAGAGTAACGCCTTAAGCAAGATGACATGATGTAGAGGGATAATCTCAAACCAATGATGAAAACCCCATCTTTTTACCTTTGATGGTAACAACACGATGCGTGTCTCTCTACCCCTTTTGTCACTTGGTGAGGTCACCGAACGGTATGAACCCAAAACCAAGCACTTCTCCCATTGCAATAATCATAGATCTAGTTGGCCAGACAAAACCCACAACTCGAAGAGAATTACAAGGATATGAAATCATGCGTAAGAGAGATCAGAAGAAACTCAAATAAGATTCATAGATAATATGATCATAAATCCACAATTCATTGGATCTCGACAAACACACCGCAAAATAAGATTACATCACATAGATCTCCATGAAGATCATGGAGAACTTTGTATTGAAGATCCAAGAGAGAGAAGATGCCATCTAGTTACTAGCTATGGACCCGTAGGTCTATGGTGAACTACTCACGCATCATCGGAGAGGTCATGGTGTTGATGAAGAAGCCCTCCGTGTCCGAATCCCCCCTCCGACAGGGCACCAGAATGTGCCCCAGATGGGATCTTGCGGAGACAGAAGCTTGCGGCGGCGGAAAAGTACTTTCGATGATCTCCTCATTTTTTCGGATTTTTAGGGAATATATAGGTGCAACCCCTAGGGCAGAGGGCGTCTAGGGTGGCCCACAAGCCTGTGGTCTGCGTCCTCCCCCCTGGCCGCGGGTGAGGGCTTGTGGGGCCCCTGGGGCCTCCTGCCTTGGCTCTCAAGTCTCCTGATCTTCTTCCGTTACGGAAAAATTCTTTTCGGGGATTTTATTCCGTTTGGACTCCGTTTCAAAATCTCCTCTGAAAGGGGTCAAAAACATGGAAAAAACAGGAAATGGCACTTGGCACTGAGTTAATAAGTTAGTCCCAAAAATATATAAAAGGCATGCAAAACATCCAAAGTCTGACAAGATAATAGCATGAAACCATCAAAAATTATAGATACATTGGAGACGTATCAGTGACAAACAAGATGCGCAGTCCGAGTTGGAGAACAAATGCCGCTTAATTCAGGCTGAGCTGGAGAAAATGAAGGTTGACCAGCAAAAACTTGAGAAGAAAGCCAAAGCTGACCAAGCCGCCATTCTTAAGCGTGCTGAGTAGGCTGAAGAAAAATTGGAAGCCGCCCAGCAAGAGCTTTCCGGCTTAAAGAAACATATTTCCAACATGACTATTGCTATGTTTGGTAAGCGTTAACCTTTGATTGTTGAATAATCAATCTGGTATCAAAAGTTATCAAATACTGATGTGTCTATTGCAGGTGCCCGAGCCGCCAATCAACCAGACGATTGTATGGTGAAGTTAAAAGCAATATATACCTTCACTGAGCAATTATACACTGGGGGCGTGATGACAATTAAGGAAGTGATGGGCAACAAGGGGCCAGTGAGGACCATCTAGCAGATGCTCGGCTTTCTGTCTACATTACATCCTCAGATAGAGGAATTGAAAATATCAGCCTCCCGGAAGGGAGTTTTGAGCACCCTGAGTCGGTGCTTAGCTTACGCCACTGAGCTCAAACCCGAAGAAATAGCCGCCGGCTACCTCGAGCTGAAGGATGACGGGTCAGAATTCACTGAGGTGGACTATCACCGAGTTATCATAGAATCTCGCTATGCGGCGACTCAACTGGAAGCCAGTTTGGATTTGAGCAAATACCAAGCCGCCTATGACGAGAAGAAAAAGAAGGTGACGCCTCCTTCATATGAAACTGCTAGCTTGGTTCCTAGTCGACCCAAGAATCCTTTTAATCTTAACATGGACCAATCTCTCTTCCTTGACGATGAATATGAGTTCGTTGCCTTGTCCAAGTGTAAATAGAAACTGGGCGACTTAGGAATCGAAGGCGGGGAGAGCTAAAGGCAAGGTGACTCGACGGTGACCTGATTCGTCCATGGATCCTTCCTTCACTGGGGTATGACACCCATTTTGGCCACGCGAGCCATGTAATAGCTTTGTTAGTGTTTGTGGAACAATAGTTAGGCAGTAGTACCTTTTGATGGAAACATTGTTATTCCTTGAATCTATAAATTACTCGCCTTTTGGTGGAACCACTGGTAGTCCTTGAATCTATGCACGACTCGCCTGCAATTTTGATAAACTAGGGAGTGTCATAATGTGACAAACAAGTTTTTTCCTGATCTCTTAGGAAAAACAGCAGCCGACTCAGTAAGTGCATGGCCAGGAATAGACCAGCCCCCTTGATCATGACAAAAAAATAGATCAGCTCCCTAGTCATGGAAAAAAATATATCAGCCCCAGGGTTATGGCAAGAAATAAATTAGCCCCCGGGTTATGGCGAGAAATAAATCAGCGTCGGGGTTATGGCAAGAAATGAGTCGGGGCGAGTTATAATCAAAAGCCGGCTCAAAGATATTTTAAGAAACCTTGTGGTCTTGTCATCAAGAATTAAAATTTTATCGACTCAGTGAGTTTCAATAGGATAACACGAGTTTGCAAAACTCTAGTGTTACCCTTAGAAAGATTCTGCAAAAAGCCTTGTTGATTTAGACCGTCTCATCAGGCGCGAGTCAAGCTTCCATGAAGGAGGTTCAATGAACCAATGATTTCTCTATTTCCCATGTGTGACTCTGGCCGGTACCTTTTATGTTTTAACCAAGGCGAGTTCAGGGTCCAAATAGCGGATTGACTCGCCCCGAGTACATAGGTCCATGTGGCGACTTGTTCAACACATAGTCCAGTATAACCATTTGTAATGCGGTAATTTTTTGCCATCCAAGAGGGTATTCAGGCTGAACTCGATGAGTGGAAGACCCCAAGTGACCTATGATTTAGGAAGAAACCAGGCATAGGGTCACATAAGCGTATACGCTCTTACTATGAAACAACTTGGGGACTAGTAGCTGATAACCCACAAGTATAGGGGATTGCAACAGTTTTCGAGGGTAGAGTATTGAACCCAAATTTATTGATTTGACTCAAGGGGAAGCCAAAGAATATTCTCAAGTATTAGCAGTTGAGTTGTCAATTCAACCACACCTGAAAGATTTAGTATCTGCAGCAAAGTATAAGTAGCAAGGTAGTATGATAGCAGCAGTAGCAACAGTAACCAGTAGGAGCAAAGTGACAACAGTAGCAACAGAGTAACAGTAGCAGTAGCAACAGTAGTAGCGGCAAAGTAACATAGCAAGTACCAGTAGTGAAAGACTCGTAGGCTTTGGATCGGTGATGGATGATTATGCCAGATGTGATTCATCATGCAACAGTTATAACACGGAGATATAAGTAACTAGCTCCAGTTCGTAAATCTAATGTAGGCATGTATTCCGTATGTAGTCATACGTGCTTAGGGAAAAGAACTTGCATGACACCTATTGTCCATCCCTCCCGTGGCAGCGGGGTCCTAATGGAAACTACGGGATATTAAGGTTCTCCTTTTAATAAAGAACCGGACAAACGCATTAACACTTGGTGAATACATGAACTCCCTATACTATGGTCATCTCCGGGAGTGGTTCCGGCTATTATCACTCCGGGGTTGCCGGGTCATAACCCATAGTAGGTGACTACAACTTGCAAGATAGGATCAAGAACAGACATATATTGGCGACAACATAATAGGTTCAGATCTGAAATCATGGCACTCGGGCCCTAGTGACAAGCATTAAGCTTGGCAAAGTAGTAACAACATCAATCTCAGAACATAGTGGATACTAGGGATCAATCCCCGTCAAAAATAACTCGATTACATGATAGATCTCATCCAACCCATCATCGTCAAGCAAGCCTACGATGAGATTACTCACGAAAAGTGTAGAGCATCATGGAATTGGCGATGAAGGAAGGTTGGTGATGACGATGGCGACGATTTCCCCTCTCCGGATCCCAGAACGGACTCCGGATCTTCCCTCCAGAGGAAGAATAGGAGGTGGCGGCGCCTCCATATCGTAAAACGTGATTAACTCTTCTCCTTGATGTTTTTCCGGGCAAAACGGACTAAATAGAGCTGAGATTGGAGGCGGTGGAGTTTTGTGGGCCCCACAAGACTTCCACGCGCGGCCAGGGGGACCGCGCCTGGTGGGCTTGTGGGATCACAGCTCCACCAGTATTTTTTATATATTCCACACAAATTCTCTGTAAATTTTCAGGTCATTCCGATAACTTTTATTTCTGTGCAAAAACAACACCATGGCAATTCTGCTGAAAACAGCGTTACTCCGGGTTAGTTCCATTCACATCATGCAAATTAGAGTCCAAAACAAGGGCAAAAGAGTTCGAAAAGTAGATACGACGGAGACGTATCTACTCCCCCAAGCTTAATTCTTGGTTGTCCTCAAGAAATTCAGTTGACAAACTGAAAGAGACAAAAGAAAAACTTTTACGAACTCTGTTTGATCTTGTTGTTGCAACTATGTCTAACTCATAACCAGAATTTCAGCAAGATCACAAGCTAACCACATAAGCAAATGACATCTAGGTGTCACGATAAACTCATATCAATGGCATAATCAACTAGCGAGCAAATAATAACAAGTCTCAAACGTCAACACTTCAATCAAAACAATCATGAAGTAGTACGAACAGATGCTATCTCGCTAGCTATTTCTGAGACTGCAAAACATAAATGCATAGCACCTTCAAAGACCAAAGGCTGACTAAACATTGTAATTCATGGCAAAGAAGATCCAGTCACAATCATACTCAATACAGTTAAAAGCAAAGCATGAAAATGATAGAGGTGCTCTCTAATTGGTGCTTTTATAGGAAGAGGATGACTCAACAGGAACATAAATAGGCAGGCCCTTCGCAGAGGGAAGCAATGAATTGCAGAGGTGCCACAGCTCAAGCTTTGAAAATATAGATAATAATTTTGGGTGGCATGGTTTCATTGTCAACGTAATGACTAAGAGTTTTCACCATCTCCCACGCTACACATGCTATAGGCGGTTCCCAAACATAAAAGTAAAGTTTTGACTCCCCCACCACCGATCAATCACACTCCACGACTAGCCGAATCCTCGGGTGTTGTCCATGCCAACATCAATCCAGGGGGAGTTTTGTTTGCAATTATCTTTTCGATTTGAGCATGGAACTGGGAATTCCAATTACCGGCCCCTTTCTCCTGAATGATAGTGAATAAACACATATCGAGGATAAAACGCCTAGCTTGGAAGATACTGATGGCCCCTTGTCACCACATGAGCGGTTCGGGCATGCAAAACAGATTATTTCTTGAGGATTTAGAGAGTGGCACATGCAAATTTACTTGGAACGGCAGGTAGATACCGCATATAGGTAGGTATGGTGGACTCATATGGAACAACTTTGGGTTTATGGAAGTGGATGCACAAGCAGTATTCCCCCTTAGTACAAGTGAAGGCTAGCAAAAGACTGGGAAGCGACCAAGTAGAGAGCGACAACAGTCATCAAAATGAATTGAGATTAACTAACATTGAGTGCAAGCATGAGTAGGACATAAATCACCATGAACATGAATATCATAGAGGCTATGTTGATTTTGTTTCAACTACATGCGTCAACATGCACCAAGTCAAGCCACTTGAAACATTCAAATGAGGATACCATCCTATCATACTACATCATAGTCATCTCAATATTCATGTTGGCTTCCAAGACAAACCATTACACTACAAGGAATATGCTAATACACGACACTATTTTTTCGTCGCTACATCGTCACGGTTTTTCATTTACGACGATCTCACGACGAAAAACCAAGCGTCGAAAACGGAGCGTCACAAATGAACAACATCGACGTTTTGATCAAAATCGTTGTAACTTTTAGATGATTCCTGGATTGTTGTAACCTGTACGACGATCCTAAATCATCGGTGGCAATCAAACCCAGTCCTACGTGGCAGTCCTACGTGGCAAAATTACCACAAAATCAAAACATCATAGTTGAAATCAGCGCAACCCATTTCAATTGATCACATGGGCTGGTTTTATTTTTTTGGGCTTTTTCTTATTGAGCTTCTTTTTGGGCCTTAGCCTATTTACAATCACTTTAGTATTTTTTTTGAATTTTTTTATCATTATAATTTGGGCCCTGGCCTTTTAATGCCCAAATAACTTTGATCCAGTTTCAGTTTTGGCCTTTTTAATTTTTGAATTCAGCAACTTTTTTTTCTTTTATGCTGTTAATGGATCTATAAATAACAGCCCATACAACTTTAAAGCACATACACATAAATCTGAAGCATCTCTAAATGACAGCCCACACCACAAAATTTGAAGCACATTTGAAGTACTTCAGGTTCGAGCCATTTTTGATACTACAATCAATATATTACACCCAACATTTCAATCCATAGACACCACATGACAGAAAATGTACTAACGCACTTGCTACTTAAAACCAAAGCAAGGTACAGAGCTTTGTGTCTCACCCTAGACATCATCATCCCGATTGGCACCGAGGGAGGAGACAGTTGGCTACACAAGGTATTGGCGCAACAATGATTGGGCCTCATCACCGGCGCTCCCATTCCCATCTTGTGCTTTCCAGAGGTTCCTCAGGAAACCATATCGCTGTTGCGCCTTGGGAGACTCCGTCAAGTGCCCAGACGCCTGTGGGGATAACTTGATGGCATTCGACTATGAACTCTGCACATGCTGGAGGCACACTTGCACCGCATCGTGCACTCGGACGAAGCACCATCCCAAACCAATCATGTCGATGATCCCCGCTCTTGACAGCAGTAGGTGCACCTGCCGGTAAGGGTTCGCTATAGCGATCTGCAATCAATCAAAAATCCTCCAACGGTTTGAAATGCTGGCTCCACACAGATGTCTTTACTAACAAAAATCATGGAGTACTGAACTAGTGAATAAAAGACCTGCTTAAGAGTAAGAACCTCGATGTCGCGTGCTTTGTATTCTTGGTGCAGGTCCTTGAGAGCTTGAAGAACGCTAGAGTCGATGTATGTAACAGCTGCATGCCAAAAAATTCCATCATTTAATCCATTCATCTAGGTAATCTGATGAGTACATTGAGATTCTTTTTCAGACGGAAATGAAATAATTAGTTGTGGGCAGCAGTGTTGTCTGCGCCATATAAACATTGCAACAGAAAATAAAGGGCTTACGAGACATCTCGAGGATCACAAAGTACACTCTTCCAACATCAGGTCCCTGGTTTGAATTTGGAAGTTTGAGCTCATACTCATGCAACCAGATAAATAATTTTGGTTAAACTCACATCAGACTAGGAAAGAATCTTCATGAAACAAAGAGCTTAAATAGTTGAAGAGATTGACCTATCCTTTATGTAACTTATGTTAGCAAAGTAGATTGGGGCATCAACACGGACAACAATAATCCCGTTGTATGTATCAGCCTCAGGGTACTGCAATGTATTCCTGTACACAGTGGTGCCAGGCAAACGGCCCAAAACAGCTGCAGATGGGCCCTAAAACATATTAAATATATGCTACATATCAGACTCTCAAACAAGCAATAAAACCTTGCTTGTCATATCAAGCAAATAGTTCAGAATGTTGTCGAATGGAGAAGAGAATAGAAACAATAGAACCAGGAAGCAATCATCTGGCTTGGTCCTTGAATAACAAAGAGTGCCTTAAAGCAACGAGGAAGCAATGCCAGTTTAACATTTTCTCTCATTAGATTAATTGTATTTTACTTTCACCAGAATAAATGCAGTTGATTACCTTCCTACTAGCCCTTGATTCTGTCAAACCTCACTCTTCCATTGGTACTACTACCAAAATTAGTGTACTAATTACCAAATAGTCAAGATTGGCGAACCAGTTTCAGACATATAATCCCAGTGAGTGAGCTAGTACATCACCACAAGTCATCATCCACCACCAAACCAATCACATGACCATAGATTTCAGTTGGTTGCACATCACTACACGGTCTAATTACTGCAGTAAAAAGATGGTGGGGGCGGCAAACCTTGTGCAGGTCACGCGCCTACTTCTTGGAGGTCTGCCCCAGTGAGTCCCATTCCTTGCTGAGCTGAATCTGCGCCCACACCACCACACGCAAAGGCAAAGCAGCAGAAGCTTGGTCAGGCAACCATTAACAGGAGCGGAGCCGCGGACGAGAGCGGAAAGACAAGGGAAATGAAACGCACTCCCATTGTCCTCGAGCACGGCACAGAGCCTGGCGTTGGTCTCTTGGAGCGCGCGGTGGAGTAGCGCGACACGGTCCCGCAGCTCGGCGTTCTCCTGGTCCTTGTCGGCGGTCCAACTGCTCATAGGGGTCACGCGGCAGCACCGCCAGCACGCCGTCCGGTAGTGCGAACTCCGACGTCCCCAGCCCCGCCACGCCCTCCGCCATCTACTCACGAGCAAAGTACTTCTTCACCCGTTCCAGCTCTCCCTGCATCAAGAGACAAATACAAATCAACCTGAGCCTGAGCAAATTTCAGTGAGCTCGGGGGAAAGGGCGGCACCTTGGCGGCCTGGGTGAGGGTGGGTACGGCGGCGAGCGCACCATCCATGGCCGCGTTGGCGGTGTTGGACGCAGCGATGGCGGAGGAGTAGGCGTAGGTGTGGGCAGTGTCGATGGCGGACCTGCCGTGAAATGAAGTATATTTTTGAACAAGCTCTTCGTATCTCACAGACTAAAACACCCCTACATGACAAAGTGAAGTATATTTTCGCACGAGAAAAATACTAGATTATAAACTAGCAAACACTTTAGCACCATGGAAACAGATACTACGAAGAGAAAACTGCAAACCGTACCAAAGTATATATTTTAAATTACATCAACCAATGTCCTCGATGAACAAAGACGGCTTAGAGTGTCATCTGTTGCTAGTCAGAGTTCAGCGAGCGTAACATGAGCGCATTTAAAGGTGTGTGACAAAAATTATTGTTTCTTCCACTACTTAGGAAGATATTTTCTTCGAAAGATCCGCCAATGGCTTGCACTTCATGTTCAGTGGTAAAAAAGGCAGAAATGTGGCTGCAGGGACTACGGTGGAGATGGTTAGATAGGGACACCATAATTCACAATCTTCATGAGGGCAGAGTTGAGCACACGCTTTTCCTTCTTGACCTGAGAGGCTAGGCCAGAAATCTGACAGGAAAAGAGAAAACAATGTTGGCACGAACTTTACATTACAGAATTCTCCAGCTTCATCCACACAAAAATCATAAATTTAGAAAGGAGATCGGCGCAAACTATTATGGACATTCACAGGCAAAGTTCACGTTTATTAAGATAATAGTACAACTACTCAACACATAACCTGTACATAGTTGAAGAGAATAGTAGTCCAATGAAATGCAAACTACAGTTATATTTACTGGCCTCTGATCGAAATTCAGATGCATGTGCTCTTGGAAGCTGATCAAGAATTTCCTTGAGACCTAAGAGGGAGAATTTTATCATATGCAAGATTCAAGGCAAGATATTTCCACACCAAATTCGAAGTTATTAAACAAAGCAGTGGTCTCTCAAGAAATTGCACGCACCGACTGCTTGATTTTCAATATCACTGATTTTCTTCAACTCACTTTGAATGGCACGCCCTTCTTCCCTGAGAAGGTGTACATCAATTCCAATGTTATATGAAAAACAAATGGAAACAAAAATGATAATTGGGTTGAACAAGGAACTACATGCCTGAGTGTATTCCATCCTTTCTGGAATCTTTTTTTGCTATTGCAGCTCGATCCTGGAACCCATATGCAATAATTTTAACCATGAGTAACATAGAAATTACAATTCCTAGGTTAAAAACAAATGTCTTTGTGTTATCTACACATAAATAAAGTTACCATCAGCTTTTGGCTTTCATTTGACATATGGTTGATTGTTTGCCGCATGTGATTCACTTCAGCATGGATGCCAGAAAGTAGGGTCTACAATACAGAAAGTTGTGTTAGACAACCCACCTATTATTATTTTTTGTTTCTAGGGAAAATCAACCTGTTGTTCAAGACTGCAGGTACTATAAACTAGCTTTATAAAACCGTGATCATCTATTTTCTAAAAACAGAAGGAACTGCATTATAACATGCTGATGCAGATTATAAAACATATTGCTCAACAGGTCAGAGTTAATCAAGAAGTAGTAAGATATGACAAGTTATAAGATGGTTGATGTAGCTTCCAAACATTAAGCTAGCAAAATAACTTGTCAATTCACAATGCAGACAGTTAGTTGGTAGAGTAAGTTTAAACTGAAGGTTGTGACAAAGGTACACATCAATTATAACAAGATACAGGCAAAGATGGAGATGTAAGTTTATTTGGAACATGTGAAAAATGGCAAAAACACTACCTAAACGAAGCATACAAGTGTTCTACACCATTTGCCTCCCTCAACCTAGCCCCCAAAGACATCTAATCATCCATGAGAGACACACCAATTTTGAAAACACACTCAAAGGAAGTGAATAAATACAGTATTTGTTCATCTCCCAGTCATCCCCAGCATCAACCATTGTAAGAACAAATATAGAAACAACTTCTCAAGGGTTCATTCATACATCATCAGCTTCCCAAATTATCAATTGTTTGAATGGTAGTAATACCAATGATGATATAGATGACAATCAATCAATTCAACGTAAGTTGGAGATCTGCCAAACACATAGATGACATTCACGTCATGACCAAAGGCTGTCGAGATCTACGAACCTTATCCTTCTCCTACGAGAGCATGACGAGGAGGTCCCTCTCCCTCCTGTCTTGCCGGCGCACGTACAACAGCGGGCCAACCACAACGGCCGCCGCACGGAAGAGGGGCGAGTTCCCCAAACAGAAACGGAAGAGGGTCCTTCTCCTTGCATGTATCACAAATTCATCTCTCCCGATACACTGATTAAGTAAAAACTCCTTTAGAAAGCTGGATTAGAGTGTAGAAGATAGGAAAGTAAATTGTTTCAATTGGGGAAAAACATCATGTGTTACGTGAAACAACTAAGAAAAAAATCGCCATTGTGTGGAAAACATTGTACATCTTGATCAAAGATCAGTAAACATTGGCTCACCTGAGTTGAGTGAGATGTAATACACCTTCCCCGTGGTGATAGGGTCGGGGCCGGGCATGCCGCTGGCGGTCTCAATGGCGTCCATGCTTGCCCCAAACCTACTGGACAACGATTCCACAGTGTCGTCGTCAACACCAACGTAGCTGAGAAGGTAGTTCCAGGGGCCGGACAAGCAGTCGTAGATCAGGTGGAGCGCCATCACGGCGCTGGGGCGCGGAGGCCGCTGAAGCGCCCCGCCCGGCGGCGGAACGACGAGGCCACCGTACAACACATATGCCACTTGGGGCGCGGTGGCGTTGAGGGGCACTATGGAGGGGATGGTGTAGGTGGTGTTGGTGAGGTAAGTGCAGGAGGCGAGGCACGAGTAGTTCTTGCGCACGAAGGCGTAGCCCGGGCTGGCGGCGGGGTCGGAGGGGAGGTCGTCGGGCGAGGCGTCGAACATGGACTGGAGCACATTGGGGAGAGGAGAGGGTTGGGTGTGCCGGCGGTGGGGGTAGGGGAGAGGTGGCCGCCGCTGGCTGGTTGGGTGGATCTGGGATTCGGGGGGAGGAGGAAGACAGAGCAAAGGAGGTGGTGGTGGTAGTGGAGCGAAGGCTAGGGTTTGGTGCGCCAGTGGGTTGGATGGATGTTTGACACGTCATCGATCCATGCCATAGCAGATTCCACCAATCACAATTAAGCTTATATAAAAATTTTGTTGTTTGTTTGTTTCTCTTATATTTTATCCTCTTATAGTTTGTTACGATGACCCAATATTGTCCACATGTGTGTATGTTGGTACGACAAACAACAATGTCAAAGAGATTTTACATTTTGTTTGGACAAAATAATCATTTTCTATTTTCAAAGTGCGAGAAAATAAGTTTTTCGTAAAGAACCTACCAAATATTTGTTGTAAAAATGTAGCAACTCATTTAAAAAAATATTAGACCATATATAATGTATAATACAAAATATTATGACAGACCACAAACCATCCCATTAGCAAGCATGGAGGATAAAATACCAGCCCAATATAAAAGTAAGATGAAAAAATAGCCCAACAGAAAAGTGGTATAAAAAACAATTCAATACATGGATGAGGTGGGATAGAATGGACCCACGAGTGATATGTCAACATAGTTAGAACATGTTGGGACATTTTTTTAATCGTCGTAAAAGTTATGACGATCACATTTTATGCGGTTACGACTTTTTTGACTGACATCGTCGTAATTTATATGTAGATTTGATCCCCTCAAACGGTTTACGATGATCTCGGATGAAATCGTCATAGATTTATGACGAATTCATCAACGACATCTTAAAAAACGTCATGTATGAGCATATTTCTTGTAGTGTTATAAGCTCCTGGCTAATTAAGCATGGCATCAGAAACTATGATCTCTAAGTTGTCATTGCAAACATGTTTCTCTCACAACAAAGCTGAATCAGGAACGATGAGCTAGTCATATTTACAAAAACAAAATAGATCGAGTTCATACCAGCTTTTCCAGGCTCAGTCACTTCATCATATATCGTCATTATTGCCTTTCACTTGCACGACCAAACGATGTGAACAATAATAAGCATGCTCGTGCATTGGACTATGCTGGAATCTACAAGCAAACACAAAGGAGAAGACAAAGTAATATGGCTCTATGACAGATAAACAGATATGCATGCGAGAGCCACTAAACATTGTAACCATTGTCTTCTACCTTGACCCAAAGCAAAGAGAAAACTATTTACACGGGAAAGCTCCCAACAAGCAGAAGAAGAAAAAGGAAATATTTTTGGGTTATCTCAAACTAGACAGACACACGAAAATAAAACTAGAAAAAGAAAATAAACTAGCATGGATGATATAGTGGCAAAGTGTGAACACCGACAAACAAAGTGAAAGCATAAGAAAGAATGTAAAGTCGGTGAGAAACACGTACTCCCCCAAGCTTAGGCTTTTCGCCTAAGTTGGTCTACTCCCAGGGAGGGAAATAACCAGCTCCGGGGTACTCCTGAGTGGACTGAGGATGCCACTGCTGTGTGAGCTCCTCTGGCTCCCACTGATAAACTGGCGTCTCGTACTCGACTGGTGGCTCGGGCACGGGCACCTGCGGTTGGGCTAAGCCCCAATATACGTAGACGTCCGAGGGCATAATAATGTACCTACCTGCATGAAGATTGAACAAAGAAGGAGCAGGCAAAGTAATAGTCTGACGAGTACCCTGACTAAATATCAGATTATAAATCATCCTTCTATTTATATCTCTATGAAGAAAGTCATGGCGGACCATGCTATCATAATCTAGATATCTCTCGGGAAGAAGAAACTCTTCTTCTTCGTCCAGTGTAATAGGTATCTCAAAGTGTCTAGCAAGACGAGTAGCATTGATACTTCCATAGACAACGCCTTTAGAACGATTTGTGTTCAACCGTTGAGCTACTATAGCGCACAAGCTATAAGTTTTGTCATTATAAAGGGCTTCGCGCAAGACCGCAAAATGTGGGGAGCTAAGGGACCCAGCTTTCCCACGACCAATCAAACATTTTCCCACGAATAATGAGAAGTACCGAAGCACAGGAAAATGTATGCTAGAAGCTCTAGCGCAAGACACTCCTCTCTCCTCTCCTACAACAATTGTATCGATGAAAGCCACCAAGTCCCGTGGACGAGGTTCATGAATATCCCCAACAAAAGGCAATTTGCAAACATTGCAAAATCCTGGAGTGACATGCGCTGGGGGATATCATATAATTTGAACTCAACCATAGGAGGATGCTTCCTCGGATAGAAGTTAAAGCTTTGTACGAAGATATTAGTGAGGAGGAGGTATTGCGGACACTTATCTTCAACGAAGGTGGTAAGGCCTGCGTTCTCCACCAAGTGATAAAAGTCCTCATAAAGTCTGGCGGCGCATAAGAACACATCGCTTGGCCATTCGCACGCTCGAACTTCTGCAACTCGAGGGACCGGATACTTGGGCTTCTTCTCACTTCCATCATCCTTGGGGTCACGGCTTGAAGAGCCTCTTAAGAACCTCCTCATCTTTTCCCTTTTTCTATCTACGAAAATTTCTGAAATTTTTAGTGACTCTAAGGAAAAGTGAACAAGGCTCAACAAAACTCATAGCAACTACTCCCACAAGTGCCTAGAGGCCATATTACGCATCAAAACTACTTGGGTCTAGCTAAAATTAGCATGCAAAGCTCAAGAACAGGGTCACCAAGGCAGCAAAAATACGCGAAGTATAAGGCACTAGAGCAGAAACTAATTAGACCAATGGAGGAGTCACTTAACAAGGAGTAATTTCCACAAAACAGTTCGGAGAATGGTGCTTTGAGCAAGGAGATCGAAAATCCTAGCAAGAAGAGCAAGAACTCGAGTTTGAGCCGCGAAACGATTTTTTTCTGGAGGTAGGAGAAGCAGATGGGAGCTAGAATGAGTGGAGGGGGTGCACGTGGGCCCCACAAGCCAGGTAGGTGCGGCCAGGGGGGTGCCCGCGCCTCCAGGGCTTGTGGCCCACTGGTGCAGCCCCGAAACTAGCTCTTCGTCTCAATATTTTTCAAAAATTCCAGAAAAAATCATACTTGATTTTCAAGACGTTCGGAGAACTTTTATTTTCGGGGTACTTTTCTACGGGACGCTAAAAGCAGCAAACAGGGAAAATTAAACTAAATCTATCATTTTTCTTCTAAGCAACCGAAGGTGAAAGCTTGGAACAGAGGTTTGTGACTCCTTGATTCATCCATCTCATGGTCATCGACAGAAATCCGTTAATGAGGTTGATCAAGTCTCCTTGACAAACCTTTTCGAATCGCAAAAGAGAATGGAGAATGTTCGAATAGTCACTAGGTTACCTCAATGGGGATGTGTATCTCCCCAACAAGAAAATCATACTTCATCTTAACAGGAGGGATAGGGCATTCAAAGCTCCCAATAAGAATCGATGAAGTTTTTTTGATAGCATTGATGCAGTGTACTCGATATTGTTTCTTCGGAAAGTGCACCGTATGCTCATTACCGTTGACATGGAATGTGACATTGCCTTCGTTGCAATCTATAACAGACCCTTCAGTGTTTAAAAAGGGTCTTCCAAGGATAACTGTCATGGCATCATCCTCGGGGATATCCAGAATAACAAAGTCTGTTAAGATAGTGACGTTTGAAACCACAACAGGCACATCCTCGCAAATGCCGATAGGGAAAGCAGTTGATTTGTCGGCCATTTGCAGAGAGATTTCAGTGGGTGTCAACTTATCCAGTTCAAGTCAACAATAAAGAGAGAGAGGCATAACACTAACACCGGCTCCAAGGTCGCATAAAGTAGTTCTAACGTAGTGGACTTTAATGGAGCAAGGTATAGTGGGCACACCGGGATCACCTAGTTTCTTAGGAGTTCCACCCTTGAAGGTATAATTAGCGAGCATGGTGGAAGTCTCAACCTCAGGTATCCTCCTTTTATTAGTCACAATATCTTTCATGTACTTAGCATGCAGAGACATTTTGAGCATATCTGGCAAACGCATTTGCAGAAAGACAAGTCTGATCATTTCAACTAATCGCTCAAAATCCTCATCATCCTTTTTCTTGGATGGTTTGGGAGGAAAGGGCATGGGTTTCTGAACCCGTGGTTCCCTTTCTTTACCATGCTTCCTAGCAGCAAAGTCGTTCTTATCGTATCTCTTATTCTTAGGTTGTGGGTTATCAAGATCAACAGGCTCAATCTCCACATCCTTATCATTGCTAGGTTGAGCATCATCATGAACATCACTATCGATATTTTCATTAGGCTCATGTTCATCACCAGATTGTGTTTCAGCATCAGAGACAGAGACATCGTTTGGACTCTCACGTATAGCAGCAATAGGGTTGCTAGGATGCAAGTTCCTATCATCTTTCTTCTTCTCTGTAGGATGACTAGGTGCATCAGTGCTAACTCCTTGAGAATCTTGTTCAATTCTCGTAGGATGAACCTCAGGATACAAAGGTTCCTGGGTCATTCTACCACCTCTAGTGATTACTCTAACAGAATTGTCATTCAACTCATTGAGCAAGTCATTCTCAGCCTTAAGTACTTGTTCTACCTGAGTAGTAACCATAGAGGCATGTTTACTCAGAAGCTTAAGATCATTGAAGTTTTTGTCCATACGAGCATTCGGTTCCAATTGTCTGCTAACGTAATCATTGAAACTTTGTTGCTTGGCAACAAAGTTATCAAATTCATCCAAGCATAAGCTAGCAGGTTTATCAAAAGGAATATCACTTTCATTGAATCTATGCAAAGAATTTACTTCTACTACGTGTATCGGGTTATCAAGACCATAGATCTCTTCGATAGGTGGTAGATTTTTGACATCATCGGATTTAATGCCTTTCTCTTCCATAGATTTCTTAGATTCTTTCATATCTTGAGGACTGAGGAATAGAATACCTCTTTTCTTCAGAGTTGGCTTAGGAGGTGGTTCGGGAATAGTCCAAGCATTCTCATTGCACAAGATATTATTCAATAGGATCTCAGCTTGTTCTACGGTTCGTTCCCTAAAAACACAACCGGCACAACTATCTAGGTGGTCTCTAGAAGCATCGGTAAGTCCATTATAGAAGATATCAAGTATTTCATTCTTCTCGAGAGGGTGATCAGCCAAAGCATTCAGTGGCTGGACGAGCCTCCCCCAAGCTTGTGGGAGACTCTCTTGTTCAACTTGCGCAAAGTTGTATATTTCCTGCAAGGCAGCTTGCTTCTTATGGGCAGGGAAATATTTTTCACACAAGTAGTAGACCATATCCTGGGGGCTACACACACAATCAGGAGCAAGAGAAGTGAACCAGGTCTTAGCATCATCCTTTAGCGAGAAAGGAAATAGCTTGAGGATATAGTAGTGGCGGATCTTTTCCTCACTAGTGAATAGGGTGGCTATATCGTGCAGTTTGGTAAGATGGGCTACAACCGTTTCAGACTCATAACCGTCAAAAGGATCAGATTCAACCAGAGTGATTAACTCAGGGTCGACCGAGAATTCATAATCCTTATCGGTCACAATGATAGGTGAAGTAGCAAACTTTGGGTCATACTTCATCCTAGCGTTCAGAGATTTTTCTTTCCACTTGCGCAGTAAATTCTCAACATCATAGCTATCCTTACGCGCAAGAAAATCCTTAGCTATCTCTCCCTCCATAACATAACACTTAGGCATATCAGGCAGTTCATGTCTAGGAGAGCTAGTTCTAGCAGGCAAAGCAGTATCAAGCATAGCATCATCAGGCAAAGCGGTATCAAGCATATCATCATCATAAGCATCATGGGCAGCAGAAGTAGCATCATCAAGCACACGCGACATATCAAGATTTCTAGCAGGAGGTGGTGTCGCAAACTTACTCATAACTGAAGGTGAATCAAGTGCAGAGCTAGATGCACTACAGGAATCAGCTTCTTTGCCGTCTGCCATCACAGACGGCAAAGACAATACCCCGGACGGCAAATACCATATCAGAGACGGCAAAGATTCTCACGGCCGGCAAAATTTCTGCATCAGCCTACGACGGCATAGGACCTTCTTTGTCGTGTGCCACACCAAAGCGGACGGCAAAGCTCTTTGCCATCAGCTTTCCTTAGGAGCAGTCGGCAAAGTGCTCGAGACGGCAGCCGACAGGCGTTGCCTCCGTTAGGGGTTAACTGAGGCTTTGCCGTCTGCCTCCCCGTCCATCTTTGCCGTCTGCCTCCCCATCCATCTTTCCCGTCTGCCTTCTCTTCCCCTCCCCTCCCCCTCCATCTTTGTCGTCTGCCTCCCCGTCCATCTTTGTCGTCTGCCTTCTCTTCCCCTCTGCTCCCCCCTCAACTCTTTCCCGTCTGCCTCCTCCTCCCCCCTCCCCTATGCCCTCTTCTTTGCCGTCTGCCCACCCTGGAGGCTGACGGCAAAGAGACTACATTGACACCCAGAATGCACAGCTGGGTGCCATGTGGCACCTTTGCCGTCTGCCAGCTGATGGCACAGGTCTTTGCCATCAGCTGGCAGACGGCAAAGTGACCATATAGTTCCTGTTTTTTTTTTGTTTTATATTATTTCACAGCACATATATATATATATTTGACAGCACATTTATATAATTCACCACACATATATGATATATAGTTCACCACACATATGCTTGCCAACACATATATAAAATTCACCACACATATATGATTCACCAATGTACATCCCCATATATCCAAAGAACCAACATACCAAATATTGCACTATTTATCCATATATACATATACATATAGTTCGACATTGTTTATCAACTCAAATGAAAACTAGATGATATACATATAAAGTTCATCCATCGACATTGTTCAACTCCATGAATGCCAGCTTCCATGCATGTAGTATAGCCAATCTGCAAAAATGTGAATAAGGAAGTTAGAAGAAGAACAAAATATGATGTTTTTCAGCTAATTATGTCATTTTTAGCGGAAAACAAGATAAGTATATGTGTGGTGAACTATATATCATTTGTTGGAGCTAAATTACCTAATTATGTCTTTTTGAGCGAAAAGTTCCAATTATGTCATTTTAGAGGAAAACAAGCTAAGTATATAATATTACTGAGCTAACCACGGTTCTTATGCCATTTTGAGCTTATTATGGTATTTTGGAGCTAAATGGGCTAATTATGTCATTGTTGCGGAAATTAAAGCAAGGATAATATGAAAGAGGAGAAGAAAGAGGAGGAGGAGGAGAAGAAGAAGAAATCAAGAAGAAGGAGGAGAAGGAGGAGGAGGAGAAGGACTAGAAGGTCCTTGGCCTTCTCCTCCTCCTCCTCCTCCTTCTCCTTCTTCTCTTCTTCTTCTTCTTCTTCTTCTTCTTCTTTCTTTTCATTTTTCCTATTTCTTCTCCTCTTCTCCTCTTGTTGGAGCTAAATTACCTAATTATGTCTTTTTGAGCTAAATGGGCTAATTATCCCATTTTAGAGGAAAACAAGCTAAGTATATAATATTAATGAGCTAACCAAGGTTCTTATGCCATTTTGAGCTTATTATGGTATTTTGAAGCTAAATGGGCTAATTATGTCATTTTTGGGTTAATTAAAGCAAGGATAATATGAAAGAGGAGAAGAAAGAGGAGGAGGAGGAGAAGAAGAAGAAATCAAGAACAAGGAGGAGGAGGAGGAGAAGGATAGAAGGTCCATGGCCATCTCCTCCTCCTCCTCCTCCTCCTTCTCCTTCTTCTCTTCTTCTTCTTCTTCTTCTTCTTCTTTCTTTCTTTTCATTTTGCCTATTTCTTGTCCTCTTCTCCTCTTGTTGGAGCTAAATTACCTAATTATGTCTTTTTTGAGCTAAATGGGCTAATTATCCCATTTTAGAGGAGATCTACCTAAGTATATAATATTACTGATCTAACCAAGGTTCTTATGCCATTTTGAGCGTATTATGGTATTTTGGAGCTAAATGGGCTAATTATGTCATTGTTGCGGAAATTAAAGCAAGGATAATTTGAAAGAGGAGAAGGAAGAGGAGGAGGACGAGAAGAAGAAGAAATCAAGAAGGAGGAGGAGGAGGAGAAGGAGGAGGAGGAGAAGGATAGAAGGTCCTTGGCCTTCGCCTCCTCCTGCTCCTCCTCCTCCTCCTCCTTCTCCTTCTTCTCTTCTTCTTCTTCTTCTTCTTCTTCTTTCTTTTCATTTTGCCTATTTCTTCTCCTCTTCTCCTCTTGTTGGAGCTAAATTACCTAATTATGTCTTTTTGAGCTAAATGGGCTAATTATCCCATTTTAGAGGAAAACTAGCTAAGTATATAATATTAATGAGCTAACCAAGGTTCTTATGCCATTTTGAGCTTATTATGTTATTTTGGAGCTAAATGGGCTAATTATGTCATTGTTGGGTTAATTAAAGCAAGGATAATATTAAATAGGAGAAGAAAGAGGAGGAGGAGGAGAAGAAGAAGAAATCAAGAAGAAGAAGGAGGAGGAGGAGGAGGAGGAGGAGAAGGATAAAAGGTCCTTGGCCTTCTCCTCCTCCTCCTTCTCTTCTTCTTCTTCTTCTTCTTCTTTCTTTTCATTTTGTCTATTTCTTCTCCTCTTCTCCTCTTGTTGGAGCTAAATTACCTAATTATGTCTTCTTTGAGCAAAATGGGCTAATTATCCCATTTTAGAGGAAAACTAGCTAAGTATATAATATTACTAAGCTAACCAAGGTTCTTATGCCATTTTCAGCTTATTATGGTATTTTGGAGCTAAATGGGATAATTATGTCATTGTTGGGTTAATTAAATCAAGGATAATATGAAAGAGGAGAAGAAAGAGGAGGAGGAGGAGAAGAAGAACAAATCAAGAAGAAGGAGGAGGAGAAGGAGAAGGATAGAAGCTGCTTGGCCTTCTCCTCCTCCTCATCCTCCTCCTCCTTCTCCTTCTCTTCTTGTTCTTCTTGTTCTTCTTCTTTCTTTTCATTTTGTCTATTTCTTCTCATCTTCTCCTCTTGTTGGAGCTAAATTACCTAATTATGTCTTCTTTGAGCAAAATGGGCTAATTATCCCATTTTAGAGGAAAACTAGCTAAGTATATAATATTACTAAGCTAACCAAGGTTCTTATGCCATTTTGAGCTTATTATTGTATTTTGGAGCTAAATGGGCTAATTATGTCATTGTTGGGTTAATTAAAGAAAGGATAATATGAAAGAGGAGAAGAAAGAGGAGGAGGAGGAGAAGAATAAGAAATCAAGAAGGAGGAGGAGAAGGAGAAGGATAGAAGCTCCTTGGCCTTCTCCTCCTCCTCATCCTCCTCCTCCTTCTCCTTCTCTTCTTCTTCTTCTTCTTCTTCTTCTTCTTTCTTTTCATTTTGCCTATTTCTTGTCCTGTTCTCCTCTTGTTGGAGCTAAATTACCTAATTATGTCTTTTTTGAGCTAACCAAGGTTCTGATGCCATTTTGAGCTTATTATGGTATTTTGGAGCTAAATGGACTAATTATGTCAATGTTGGGGAAATTAAAGCAATGATAATAGGAAAGAGGAGAAGAAAGAGGAGGAGGAGGAGAAGAAGAAGAAATCAAGGAGGAGAAGGAGGAGAAGGAGGAGGAGGATAAAGACTAGAAGGTCATTGGCCTTCTCCTCCTTCTCCTCCTGCTCCTCCTCCTCCTCCTCCTCCTCCTCCTCCTCCTCCTTCTCCTCCTTCTCCTTCTTCTCTTCTTCTTCTTCTTCTTTCTTTTCATTTTTCCTATTTCTTCTCCTCTTGTTGGAGCTAAATTACCTAATTATGTCTTCTTGGAGCTAAATGGGCTAATTATCTCATTTTAGCGGAAAACAAGCTAAGTTTGGAGGAGAAACTTACCGTAGTGGTCATCAAGGAGGAGAAACACCACGGTTGCTCGCGCCGGCTTCGTTTGGAGACGGTTGCCCTGGAGAAGGGTCTTGCGATGCCGCTTGGGAGTTATTCTGCAGAAAAGATATTTTGCAATGTCTCATTTAGCATGATGACACTCAATTATTAATACTAGTTTATAATGAAACTCACCGTGCCAATCGAAGAGAAGACGGGCATCGGCGGAGGGACTTGACCGCTCTTCTCGCACAGACCCTGAAGAGTGGGTCGTATTAGTTAGTATTGAAACAGACATTACACAGATGATTTGGCTAATGTGAAAAAAAAACATACCACAAAAAGCTCGTACAGGGCCCGTTGACCCGCCTCATTCCAGGCCCTCTCCTCCGCAAGCAATCGTGCCGTGGTCTGGTCCCTCTCATCAAGAGCAGCCTGGCTTGCCAATCTCTCTTTCTCAAGAGCAGCCTGGTTTGCCGCTCTCTCTTTCTGAAGAGCAGCCTGAAACACCATTCCTCGTTACCACAGTAATGATCTATGGTGACACACATAATGAAATGGATGAAAGTGTTCTTAGTCCGTACAACTAACCTCGATGGCAAGTTCGACTGGCCGTGGACGAGACGTTATCTCAGGACATCTGCTCGACTGGCGCGCCTTGATCTCCGGAAGAGTGAGTGGACAACGTATTATCCCATCTCCAAGGGCTATCGAGCCATGGGGCCTCCCGCCACCACATATCATCACGAGCTCTGGATCCAAAGGTTCCTGGCTACGGTTAAAGTCATCCCCCTTCGTAGCCTTCCCTGCGTCCCTGTATGCCACGAGCTTCTGGTGGGATGATATGTTGGTGAAGTTATTGGGATCATCCAGGTCAGACTCAGAGAATGCCTTCGCCTTCTTGTACGAGGCAGTATGGGCCATGCCATAAAGGTCGTACAAGTGTGGCATCTCAGTCTTATTGTGATGCGCCTAAAAGAGAGGAACAAAATATTAGCATCAAGAATGAATTGCATGAATCATGAAGCAAATCAGATACCCAGTTTCGTCCAAACTGAAGTAAGTTGGTGCTGCCTTGATGGTGTGGCACACCAACCATTTGGCTACGCCGATCCTTCGCATTCTCGTGGACGGCTCGCCAGCTGCCTGTGCACCACTCATCAACCAACGCCTCAAAACAATCCATCTTATCCGCACACCATCTCGGGGGCACCTGTAAGTTATTAGAAAGAATTTTCAGCGCTACGCCTATGAATGAAATCAAGAAAACTACGTAGAAGGATTTAAGAATAGGTAATTACCTTCATGTATTGCTCCTTCTTTAGAAACTTTGCGCGGCAATCCTTCTTCTCCTTCTTAATACCATGCGTGGCGTAGTAATCTCGAATAGCGTGCGACCGAGCCTCATGGGCAAGTTCTGTAGTAACCGCCTACACTCGACCTCGAGAACCCTGGCCGCCTCCTCCTCATATCCATCCTCACACCTATAGAAGGTCTGCAATCAAACGTGAAAACACCAATTAGTACAATAATTAGCTATATTGTAAATTTTAGATTCTGTAAAAGGATAATTTACCCAAAAGCTCTTGATCACCATCTCGGCCCTCGTGTGGCACAAGACACCATCTATAATCTCCTCCGACGGGGCCTGCGCAGCCTGGTAGTGCTCCCAGGTAAATCCTAGTGTAGGAACCTGACCCTCACCAGGCAACGTGACAAACCCCGGAAATTTGTCCGGCAAAGCACACCAAGGACGGAGTTCGGCCTGCGGACTCCAAGAGGGTGTACCCATCCCCTGCAGTATGATAAGGTCAGCGCATTAGATATTTGAACAAACTTGAAGGCAAAAGCTAAAAAAAGGGTAAATGTACTTACCTATCTCCTTCAGGTTTAATCACCGGCCTCTGCTCGCGGGTAGCCGGGGCGACCGGGAGACGTGTACTACCACGCTTGTACACGGTGGCCCCGTCCACCTGCACATCGCCCTCACTATCCGTAAGCTCATCCCCGCCATCGCCGCCCCCTCAGCCACCCGGACCCTCGGTCCAATCCGGCAACTCTGTACGATCCGGCCAAGGCTCCCATCCGGGCCTCTCCACGTCGGGTGAAGCCTCCAGAACCGTAGTCTCCTCCGGCTGCTCCTGGGCCGAATGCACCTCGACCCGAGGCTGCTCCTGGACCGAAGTCTCATGGGACGAATGCCCGTGAACACCAGGCTCCTGGACCGGAGTCCTCGTAGCCTCCTCCGCAAACGGGTCGACCATACTAGTCCTATGCTCGGGTGAATGAGCTGGTGGTGGTGGCGAGGGCGGCTCAACAGTCCTCCTGGATCTCCCGCGGCCACCACCTCTCCCTGTACCCTTCCCATTCCTCCCTACCCGACCAGCACCTCTCCCAGTGGGCAATGCCGTCGACGAAGAAGAACCCCCGGCTGGTGTCGAAAGACTGTCTGCCAAGGCTCCACGGAGAGATAGGGGTGGAAGGGAAGTACCACCCCTCGTGCGGGGCGCCTGGGAAGAGCCCGTCGAGCGCTCTGGACCCGCGCCCACCATCTTTCAACACCTGCCATGATAAAGATTAAAATAAATTAGTACAACATAAAAAAATTGAATGACTGACATGAATAATAATATGTACATGAATAATAAATATTAAAATATATATAACTTAAGTTGTGAATCTTACAAAGTAATAATCATCATCAAAAAATGCATCATCATCATCACTATCACGCATGTCTTCATGAATGACGTGCTCATCGGGTTCAACGGCGTGAAGTTGTGAAAGGCCTTCCTTTAATCGTTGAAGCATTGACAGGTCATCCGCATCAATAACCTCTACGAGTTCTAGGTCTTCTGGTTCCGGCTCAGGGCCGGAGTCGGATTCATTGTCGCTGTCTACTTCCATGTTCTTGGATGAAGCACGGCGGTTCTTGAAACGTTTCTTGGAAAGACGTGTTTCTTGGAAGAATTCTCCATCATATGTGTCTGGGTTAATGTGAGGTTCATAATCCTGTAAATTTGGGAGAGGTGGTCTGACATGTGGCAGCACTTCATAAATAACATACCAACCTTCCAGATTCTTATCCGTTTGGCATGCCCACGGTAGATAGAAAACTTGGGTCGCCTGTTGAGCCGTAATATAGACATCGGGAACATCTAAATGGGTGTTTGGATTGATTTGGACTAGTCCTATATGTTCACGAGTCCTTCTAGTCTTTTTCGGCTGGAACCGATAACATTTGAAGACTACGACGTTCGGTGGGTTTTCACCATAGAATTGAAGTTCATAAATTGCTTCAACTCTTCCATAATACTCGATAACACCTTCGCCGATAGCAGAGACACCACAATTTGTAGATTTCCGGTCGGGCATAGATAGCTCTTTGCCAAAGGTACGAAAGAGATACCCGTTGATGTTGTATTTCTCAAATGAACGGACCTTATAGTCAAAACCATTAGCGACTTGTCTCAATTTGGCGTCCATAGACTCTGAATTAGCCTACAAGTTTAATATGAAACGGTTGTTGCATTAGCCGCAAGTTAGACCAAGAATGAAATGGTCCATTATTGATAATTACCGTTTGTTTGAACCAAGAGATGAAACCGGGATAGCCGCCTCCTGTCTTTGATAGAAGCTCATACTCTTCGACAGAATCATTTTCGATCACCGCTCAATCCGAGAATTTGACGATGTAACGGCTGTTTGAAATATCCGGGAATAAGAGCAGTTCAAATGAATTAGAAGTTACGGGAAAATGTGCCGAGAACTCACTCGACGTACGGCCGCACTTCTGTTAGGTTGTTGAAGATATACAACGAAATGTTCCGCCATTCTTCGATATCCAACGTTATTGGTTTCGAAGCACCGGCTGGTGCGAGCTTCCCTTTGAATAGGCTGAGGTTGGACCCACCTTTTTTAGGGTCTCCATCATTGTGCCGGGGCTTCAGATTATGCAAATGATGATTTTTGGCTTCGTAGTGTGCTGTCACAAAGTTTGCCACCTCCTTAGTAATGAATGCCTCAGCCATCGATGCTTCAATTCTACGCTTATTTTTACATTTAGCTCGAAGGGTCTTCTGCATCCTCTCAGTTGCATAGCACCAACGATCTTGCACGGGCCCACCCAATCTTGCCTCGGTCGGTAGATGTAAAATCAAATTATGCATTGGATTAAAGAAGCCCGGTGGAAAGATCTTCTCTAACTTGCACAACAACTCCGGTGCAAACTCCTCCATGTCTTCTACCACGCCAGGCGACAATTCTTTCACACAAAGAACACAGAAGAAATAGCTCAGCTCCGCCAGTAGTAGCCATTCATCCTCAGGAATAAAGCCACGTAACATCACTCGCATTACCCGCTCTAGCCATATGTGCCAATCATGACTCTTGAGACCAAAGATTTTTAATTTTTCAAGACTCGCTCCCCTCTTTAGATTCGCCGCATACCCATCGGGGAACATGAAGTGCATTTTGACCCACAAGATAATTTCCCTCATAGCTGGCCTTCCAAGATTGAACCAGGCCTTTGGCTTCGACCACTTCTGCTTTCCTTTGCCTTCTCGCATGTTTTGTAACGGTCTATGACATAGTGTCTCTTGATCGACTCTAGCCTTAATATTATCCTTTGTCTTCCCATCTATGTCGAACAATGTACCAAAAATAGCCTCTCCGATATTCTTTTCAGTGTGCATCATGTCGATATTGTGTGGAAGAAGGAGGTCTTTGAAGTAAGGCAGATCTGAGAAGCATGGCTTGTGAGTCCACGCGTGTTTTGAATTATACCCCTTGAAATACCCTGGACGCTCTGGATCAGGCTCGAGGGCGTTTAACTGATCCAGGATCTGTTGGCCTGTGAATGCAGGTGGTGCCAAGTTTTTGACAACTTTACCTTTGGTAAAGTTCTTTTTGTCTTTTCTGAACTGATGGTCAGGATCCAGGAACTATCTATGCAAGTCAAAGCAAGAATACTTCCGACCCTCCTGCAACCAATGAAACTGAAGAGATGCCTTGCATTGGGGGCACGGGAACCTTCCATGCACACACCATCGAGAGAATAGCGCATACGCTGGCAAGTCATGCATAGAGTACATGTACCACACATGCATTTTGAAGTTTTCTTTTCTAGCGGCATCGTATGTCTTGACCCCATTTTCCCAAGCTTCTTCCAATTCATCCTTAAGCGGTTGCAGGTACACATTCATATTCTTCCCCAGATAATTGGGCCCTGGAATTATCAACGTCAGAAATATGTTCTTTCTTTGCATAATCTGCCCGGGGGGGGGGGGAGATTGAGTGGAATGACAAATACATGCCAACAACTGTATTGGGTTGCTGTCATGCCGAAGAGATTAAAACCATCCGTGGCGGCGCAGACTCGAGGATTCCTTGGATCTTCCGCTTTATCCTGATGCAATCCATCGAAATGTTTCCGCGCTTCCCCATCCGATGTGTATACCATCATCTTATTCCCATCCGCATCTAGTTCGGTTCTTTTGCCCAATTTGTGCCATGTCATCTGTCTGGCTGTCTCTTCGACCATGAAAAGACATTGAAGTCTTGGTACGATTGGCATATACCAAAGAACACTAACTGCGATTTTGGTCTCCCTCTTCTCACCCATACTGTTGTCTACCACAAGATACCTGCAAGACTCGCAATTGGGACAATAGTCCAAGTGTGCATACTCCTTCCTAAATAAGACACATCCTTTCTCAGATGCATCTATCTTCTCATAGGGCATCTTAAGTACACAGAGTATTTTGTCCGACTGGTACAGGTTTGCAGGCATGACAGGGCCTTTGGGTAGGAAACGTCCAAATAGTGTCATCATCGCGTCGTAGCATTCTCTTCCCAAGTTGAACTAAGCCTTCAGAGCCATTACTTGTGCAATTGCATTCAGCTGACAGAGCTCAGTGTGCTCATGGAGAGGACGTTTTGAAGACTCCAACATTTCATAAAAGGCCTTTGCAGATTCCTCCATCTCATCTTCCGAATCCCGAGCATCATCAAAGTCTTGCACCATGTCTTCGATCCCGGTACCATGCTCGTCCGTGCGACGACGGACCACCTCAGCTCTTGTGCGTTGTATAGACTCGCCATGAAATGTCCACACCATATAATTAGGCTTAAAACCCCTCCTCTGCTGGTGTTTAACCATTACAGCCTCTGTCGTCTTTTTATAGTTGTCGCATCCAGGACAGGGCCAATAGTTTCTTTCACTGCCATTTGCGAATGCGGCTTTCACAAATTCCTTTGTTTTTAAAAACCATTCTTTCGTCATCTCTTTCTGACTAGGGTGACCGGTATACATCCACGCACGATCACTCATCTTGCGTAGCTACTAAAGATCGAAGAAATATATTTATATATAATTTAGCATTTATATTCATCGGTTAATCAGGTTCACCATTTTTATTACGTCCAGGCAACCTACACGCTAATAGGTAAAGATAGGTCCTAATCCCACCCGAGTATGTGTAGATTGGGTTCGTTTTCCCATGCTCTGCTCCGGATCCAACGCAAAATTTCGGCAGTACCTCCATGCTATTCTCCTAATACACGTCTCCGCAATAAACGGAGAGGATGTGCATCCGGAGAACAACAGGGAGGCACTGACGAAATTCCGCATCGGATCCAGAGCACAGCATACGGGAAAATGAACCCAATCTACACATACTCGGGCTGTCCAAGGATGGCGGTTATAAATATGCAAAGACATGCATATTTATAGATGTCGCCCTTTCGAACGGGAGACACATACTGGTCACGCATACTGATAAATTAAGTGAATTACCTAAATCTAGAAAGTTTCATCCGAAAACCGAGCCACAGTAAATGAAGGGGCAGGGAGGAGATGAAATTTGTACTGACCCACGAATGCAGGGGCGGAGCTCGTACAACGCATGGGCAGGTCTTCGCACAGCAGACCTCACAGCGACGAGACAACTATCACATGTAAATCCACCCGATCAACACAAATATTCCAATTATGTCATTTTAGAGGAAAACAAGCTAAGTATATAATATTACTGAGCTAACCAAGGTTCTTATGCCATTTTGAGCTTATTATGGTATTTTGAAGCTAAATGGGCTAATTATGTCATTGTTGCGGAAATTAAAGCAAGGATAATATGAAAGAGGAGAAGAAAGATGAGGAGGAGGAGAAGAAGAAGAAATCAAGAAGAAGAAGGAGATGGAGGAGAAGGACTAGAAGGTCCTTGGCCTTCTCCTCCTCCTCCTCCTCCTCCTCCTCCTTCTTCTCTTCTTCTTCTTCTTCTTCTTCTTCTTCTTTTTCTTCTTTCTTTTCATTTTGCCTATTTCTTCTCCTCTTCTCCTCTTGTTGGAGCTAAATTACCTAATTATGTATTTTTCGAGCTAAATGGGCAAATTATCCCATTTTAGAGGAAAACAAGCTAAGTATATAATATTAATGAGCTAACCAAGGTTCTTATGCCATTTTGAGCTTATTATGGTATTTTGGAGCTAAATGGGCTAATTATGTCATTGTTGGGTTAATTAAAGCAAGGATAATATGAAAGAGGAGAAGAAAGAGGAGGAGGAGGAGGAGAAGAAGAAATCAAGAAGAAGTCTCCTCCTCCTTCTTCTCCTCCTCCTTCTCCTTCTTCTCTTCTTCTTCTTCTTCTTCTTCTTCTTCTTTCTTTTCATTTTGCCTATTTTTTCTCCTCTTCTCCTCTTGTTGGAGCTAAGTTACCTAATTATGTCTTTTTTGAGCTAAATGGGCTAATTATCCCATTTTAGAGGAAAACAAGCTAAGTATATAATATTAATGAGCTAACCAAGGTTCTTCTGCCATTTTGAGCTTATTATGGTATTTTGGAGCTAAATGGGCTAATTATGTCATTGTTGTGTTAATTACCCTGGTGCATGGACATGGACCTACCACGCAAAGTTCGCAGGTCCAGAAGTTGCCCTTTTGGTCTAGAGGACTTACCAGGTTACCTATACTACTTTTCAGTTTATATAAAACTTTTCGATATTTTCTACATTTGAGGATGGCAATATTATTTAAGTTGTCCTGGTTTGCTCCAGTACCAATAAATATAGACGATACATTAATTTGACAGACTTGATTTCAACAAAAGGACATGTGATCTTCTTTGAAGTAGTCTTGAACCTAAGCAATAATGATGGGCGAATAAACTAACAGAATCTACCACTAAATCTACTAATTAACTAACAGAATCTACCACTAAAACTACTAATTAATTCCAAAAAACTAAATACCAAGCATGTGATCTTCTTTTTGTCTTCCCCTCCTCCTATTCTTCTTCTTCTTCTTCTTCTCCTCCTCCTCTTCTCCTCTTCTCCTCCTCCTCCTCTTCTTCTTCTTCCTATTCTTTCTAGTAAGCTAACTAACTAACAAACCTAACTAACCAAGCTAACTAAACCTATCGCTAAACCTATAGAGCACTAAACAGCAAAAAAATAACAAAAACAGAATCTACCACTAAGTAACTAAAAAAGAATCTAGCTACCACTAAATACCAAACAATAAAAAAATCAACTTCTTCTTCTTTTTTCTCTTCTTCTCCTTCTTATTTTTTTCTTATTCTCTTCTTCTCTTCTTCTTCTCTTCTTCTTTACTTCTTATCCTTCTTATTTATTTCTTCTCTTCTTCTTCTTTTTCTTCGTCTTCTCCATCTTATTTTTTTCTTCTCCTCTTCTTCTTCTTTTTCTTCTCCTCCTCCTCCTCCTACTCCTCTTCTTCTTCTCCTCTTCTTGTCCTCCTCCTCCTCTTCTCCTCTTCTCCTCCTCCACCTAACTAACCAAGCTAACTAACTAACCTAACTAAAACTACTAACCTAACTAAATCTACCACTAAAACTACTAACAATAACAACTACTAAAACTACTAAAAAATAATAAAACTAGTAAAAAATAATGCGGGTGGGGGCGTGGGGGTGGGGGTGTGGGGGCTCACCGAGAGGGGCGACTGTGGAGGGGCCGGGGTGTTGGGGGTGGCGGGGCGACGCCGGGGGCGCCAGGGGCGGCGGCCCGACGATGGTGGGGCAGCGGCAGCGGCAGCGGGGGCGAGGTGGGGGGAGAGAGAGTGGGGCGGCGGCGGGGGCGACAGGGGCGACAGGGACGGCAGTGGGGCGCGACAGGGGCGGCGGCAGGGGCGATAGGGGCGGCGACGCGACGGGGGCGGCGGCGCGACGGTGGTCCTGGCGGCCGTTACAGAGAGAGGAGCGCGCGGGGTGGGGAGAGAGAGCGAGGGGCGCGTGGGGTGAGCTGTTACAGAGAGAGAGAGGGGCGGGGCGGGGGGCGGAAGGAGCCGTTAACGGAGTTAGCGCTTTGCCATCTGCCGGCGGACGGAAAAGAGTCTAGGGTCTTTCCCGTCTGCCTCCGGACTCTTTGCCGTCTGCTAGCAGACGACAAAGGTCCGACTCCTGTTTGACCTAGCCACCCCGCGGTCAGGTGGGCCTATCTATATCTTTGCCGTCTGCCCCTAGACTATTTGTCGTCCGCTAGCAGACGGCAAAGAGGTGACAGATGGCAGAAAGACTGTATGCCATCAGCCAGTAATGTGCCGTCTGTTTTGCTGAAGCTGACGGCAAAGACACTCTTTGCCATCAGCTAGCAGACGACAAAGACTAGGCAGATGGCAAAAAACTGTTTTCCAGTAGTGATGGCAGTTCCTTACCTGTCCTCGTAGTTGAGGGCAAGACTTTAGTTCTTGGATCTCTCAGATTCTTCATAGTGACTAGCAGACGTAAATCCCAAGTGACTTAGAGAATATTGCTAAGCCTCCCCGGCAACGGCGCCAGAAAATAGTCTTGATAACCCACAATTATAGGGGATCGCAACAGTTTTCGAGGGTAGAGTATTCAACCCAAATTTATTGATTTGACTCAAGGGGAAGCCAAAGAATATTCTCAAGTATTAGCAGTTGAGTTGTCAATTCAACCACACCTGAAAGATTTAGTATCTGCAAAAAAGTATCAGTAGCAAGGTAGTATGATAGCAGCAGTAGCAACAGTAACCAGTAGCAGCAAATTGACAGAAGTAGCAACAGAGTAACGGTAGCAGCAGCAATAGTAGTAGCGGCAAAGTTATGTAGCAAGGACCAGTAGTGAAAGACTTGTAGGCATTGGATCGATGATGGATGATTATGCGGGATGTGATTCATCATGCAACTGTTATATCACCGAGAGATAAGTAACTAGCTATAGTTCGTCAATCTAATGTAGGCATGTATTCCGTATGTATTCATACGTGCTTAGGGAAAAGAACTTAGATGACATCTATTGTCCATCCCTCCTGTGGCAGCGGGGTCCTAATGGAAACTACGGGATATTAAGGTTCTCCTTTTAATAAAGAACCGGACCAACGCATTAACACTTGGTGAATACATGAACTCCTCATACTATGGTCATCTCCGGGAGTGGTTCCATCAATTGTCACTCCGGGGTTGCCGGGTCATAACACATAGTAGTTGACTACAACTTGCAAGATAGTATCAAGAACACACATATATTGGCGACAACATAATAGGTTCAGATCTGAAATCATGGCACTCGGGCCCTAGTGACAAGCATTAAGCATGGCAAAGTTGTAGCAACATCAATCTCAGAACATAGTGGATATTAGGGATCAATCCCTGTCAAAACTAACTCGATTACATGATAGATCTCATCCAACCCATCACCGTCCAGCAAGCCTACGATGAGATTACTCACGAACGGTGAAGAGCATCATGGAATTGGCGATGAAGGAAGGTTGGTGATGACGATGGCGACGATTTCCCCTCTCCGGAGGCCAGAACGGACTCCAAATCTGCCATCCAGAGGAAGAACAGGAGGTGGCGGCGCCTCCGTATCGTAAAACGCGATGAACTCTTCTCCTTGATTTTTTCCGGGCGAAACAGACTAAATAGAGCTGAGATTGGAGGCGGTGGAGTTTTGTGGGCCCCACAAGCCTGTCAGGTGCGGCCAGGGGGCCTGTGCCTGGTGGGATTCTGGGCTCACAGCTCCACCCCTCCGGTTGATTCTTGCGCCAGTTTTTTATATATTCCACAAAAATTCTCCATAAATTTTCAGGTCATTCCGAGAACTTTTATTTTTGCTCAAAACAACGTTAGTCTGGGTTAGTTCCATTCAAATCATGAAAATTAGAGTCCAAAACAAGGGCAAAAGAGTTCGGAAAAGTAGATACGACGGAGACGTATCAGTAGCTCCCAAGTAAGCCGGCTTAATTCTCAAAACCACATAAGGCGCCTATGTTCGAACCGTGCAACGTGGCAACGTTGGTCCTCTTTGGCTTTATCAAAGCCCAGTTTTGAAGTAAGTGAAGCATCGCGACTTACACTCTTTGACTTTGATAGCGTCCATGTTTGGGCGACTTATAGAATAATAAAGACTCATGCTTTCAAAAGCTGAAACGACAAAGGACCCCGAAATTCGTGGGTGCCAGCTTTATTGCTTTCATAATTCATGGATTACAATTTTCTGAAAACTGGTAATAAAGGGGGAGTCATGGCTCTAAGTGTAGTAAGGCCGTAGATGGGCTATGTTCCAGGGGCGAGTTGTCTCAACCTCTATAGTTGGCCGATGTGGGCGAAGATCCATCAAGTAGTACAAGCCGTTCCGAAGAGCCTTGCTGATGACAAAAGGTCCTTCCCATGGAGGTGACAGCTTGTGCATACCCGTATATTCTTGAATCAGACGGAGCACCAAGTCGCCTTCTTGGAAAGTCCGGCTCTTGACCCGGCGACTGTGGTAACGTCGCAAGTCTTGTTGGTAAATTGTCGATCGTGATGCGGCTAAGTCTCGTTCCTCCTCCAAGGCGTCCAGCGAGTCCTGTCGCGCCAGCTCGTTGTCCTGTTCCACGTAGGCGGCGACTCGTGGAGAATCATGTTTGATGTCACTTGGTAACACCGCTTCTGCTCCATAGACCAGAAAGAAGGGAGTAAAACCCATGGATCAATTTGGAGTTGTCCTGATACTCCATAGTACTGACGATAGCTCTTCCACCCAACATCCTGGGGTACGTTCCAAAGGCACCATGAGCCGAGGCTTAATCCCTCGCAATATTTCCTGATTCGCCCTCTCCGCCTGCCCATTAGACTGGGGATGTGCAACCGCGGAAACATCGAGTCGGATATGCTCTCGTGAACAAAATTCCTGCATTGCACCCTTGGATAGATTGGTACCATTGTCAGTAATGATACTATGAGGATATTCAAAGCTGAAAATTAGTTTCTTCATGAATTTGACGGCCGTATCTGCATCACAGCTGCTAACAGGTTCCGCCTCCACCCACTTGCTAAATTTGTCAACCGCCACCAATAAGTGTTTCTTTTTGGTGGAAGCCATCTTGAAAGGGCCGACCATATCAAGCCCCCAGGCTACAAATGGCCAAGTGATTGGTATCATCCACAATTCCTGAGCCGGCACGTGCATCTCGCGTCCAAATTTTTGGCAGCCATCATATCGGCGAACGATCTCTTCTGCGTCTGCGTGAGCCGTCAGCCAATAGAACCCATGTCCGAAGGCCTTAGAGACCAAGGATCGGGACCTGGCATGGTGACCACAGTCTCGTGCGTGAATCTCATTGAGGATCATACATCCTTCTTTAGGAGAGACGCATCTTTGAAATACCCCCGAGGTGCTTCGTTTGTGTAACTCGCCCTTGTGTATGACCATGGATTTACATCATCGGACGATCTGGCGAGCTAGTAACTCGTCAGCTGGTAACTCGCCTCTGGTGAGATATGCCATGTAAGGAATTGCCTAGTCTGGAGTAGCGCGGAGAGCCGCCACAAGCTGAGACTCGGGGTCCGGTACAGCTAAATCCTCCTGTGAAGGCAGTTTCACTAAGGGGTTATGCAATACATCAAAAAAGACATTGGGAGGAACTCGCTTACGTTGTGAACTGAGACAGGAAAGAGCATCCGCCGCTTCGTTAAGCCGCCGGTCGATGTGATCCACTTGATAACCATTGAAGTGACCCGCTACATCCGACACAGCTCATCTGTAAGCCGCTATCAGAGGGTCTCGTGAATCCCAGGTACCAGAGGCCTGCTGTGCCACCAGATCTGAATCGCCCAAACACCAGACTCGTGTGAGATTCATCTCTTTGGCGAGTCGCAAGCCATGGAGCAAAGCTTCATATTCCGCTGTATTATTTGTACATGGAAACATGAGCCGAAGGACATAGCAAAACTTGTCACCTTGAGGCGAAGTTATCACCACGCCAGCCCCCGAGCCTTCCAATTGCCTAGACACATCGAAATAGATGGTCCAATAAGTTAGATCGGGTCTCTCCTCCGGGATTTGTAACTCGGTCCAATCATTGATGAAGTCCACGAGTGCTTGAGATTTGATAGACGTCTGAGGTGTATATCGCACATGATGGGATCCAAGTTTGATGGCCCACTTAGCAATCCATCCAGTGGCCTCTCGATTTTGTATAACGTCGCCAAGGGGGCGGAGCTGACGACCGTGATCGGGTGTTCCTGGAAGTAATGCTTCACTTTAGACTCGCCATAAACACCCCAAAAACCAGCGTCTGCCAATGTGGGTGACGTTGCTTGGCGAGGGTGAAGACTTCGCTGATGAAATACACCAGTCGCTGGACCGGATACTCCTTTCCTTCTTCCTTCCGCTCGACAACTACTGCCACACTGACCACCTCGGAATTGGCTCCAATGTACAAGAGCATAGGTTCCTTGTCTGCCGGAGCCGCCAACACTAGCGGGTCAGCTAATTGCCGCTTCAAGGCTTCAAAAGCTTCATTGGCTTCGTCCGTCCAAACGAAACGATCAGTTTTCTTGAGCAACTGATAGAGAGGGATGGCCTTCTCCCCAAGGCGACTTACAAAGTGGCTCAAAGCTGCAATTCGACCCGCCATACGCTGGACCTGGTTAACGTTGGCCAGTTTTCCCAGTGAGGTAATTGCCTCAATCTTATCCGGGTTGGCCTCAATGCCACGCTCCGAAACCAAGAACCCCAATAACTTCCCGGCAGGGACACCAAAGACGCACTTGGTGGGGTTAAGCCTCATCTGGTAAACACGGAGGTTCTCAAAGGTTTCCTTGAGATCTCCGAGGAGCGACTCCTTTCTGTGAGACCTGGCCACGATGTCATCCACATAAGCATGGATGTTACGGTCTATCTGGTTGTGCAAGCAATTTTGGATGCAACGCTGGTAAGTCGCCCCCGCACTCTTGAGCCCAAACGGCATGGACACGTAACAGAAAGCTCCGAAAGGGGTTATGAAGGATGTCTTCTCCTGATCCGCCACCGCCATCATGATCTGATGGTATCCCGAATATGCGTCCAAGAAACACAGACGTTCACAACCCGCCGTCGAGTCAATAATTTGATCAATGCGGGGGAGGGCGAAGGGATCCTTCGGACAGGCTCTGTTGAGGTCAGTGTAGTCGATGCACATACAGAAAGTGCCGTTATTATTGAGCGCCAGGACCGGGTTAGCCAGCCATTTAGGATGGAAAACCTCGATGATGAACCCGGCGGCAAGTAACCGGGCTACTTCCTCTCCAATCGCCTTACGACGCTCTTCATTAAATCTATGAAGGTACTGTCGAACTGGCTTAACTTTAGGGTCAGTGTTAAGATGGTGCTCATCGAATTCTCTCGGTACACCCGGCATGTTAGAAGGTTTCCATGCAAAGATGTCCCGATTCTCACGGATGAATTCAATGAGCGTGCTTTCCTATTTGGGGTCGAGACCCGCCCCAATAGTGAACTTCTTGGTGGAGTCGCGAGGCGTAAAGTCGATAACCTTGGTGTTGTCCGTTGGTTTAAACTTGACGGGCGGCTCAGAATCGATGGTTGGCCTCTTGAGCGGTGTCATGTCCGCTGGGTTAACATTAGATTGGTGAAACTTGAGCTCCTCCGCCACGCAAGCTGACAGTAAGTGCATCTAGTGCCCCTTAGTGATTTTGGTGGTTTGAAGACTTATAGGTTAAGTATCTAATGTGTTTGTGAGTGTACACATGATCTATAAGTCATTGAGGAGTTTGAGATATCTGAAGAATATCGACCCCTAAAAATATATGTCTTCAGTTGAAGAAATTGGTCTGAAGCTGAAGAAATGAATCGCGAGGAATCTGCGATGAAATTGATATTCCTCATGAAGATACTGATATTGAGAAGTCCGGTTGTTCCTGAAGAAAATCATTCTGAAGAATTTGAAGCATGAAGATTTATACTTTCAACTTTACTTTCTTCGCATTTGAGTAATAGGAACACCGTACTGTTAAAGGGGGTCAAAGTTACACTATGGAATGAATTTCCTCGGGATGCTCAACCCAAGCCAAATCCTACCAAAAGCCTCAAGTGAGGACTAGGAGTCACATGAGGACTCTCACAGTTGAGGGTTCCGACCGTTTCGATAACCACGCCAAGTCACTGGTCTTATCCACTCCAACGGTCATATTATTTAAGGGCATTAGTGTCAAATCATGTCGGGATGCTCCTAGGCTATAAATAGCCACCCCCACAACCACTAGCTGGTTGGCTGCTCCGCTAGAAACTGACACTTGTCATAAGAGCAACCCAATTCCTCAGAGTCTTCAAGAGTAGTTCATCAGTGAGGAAATACCCCATACACCGAAACCACAAACCAAACCTAGTGATTGACCATCACTGAAGAAGTTGTTCCTGTGTGGGACTGAAGCCTTTTACCTTTGAGGACTGTGCATCCTCCAGACGGTTAGGTGTCATGGTCTAGAGCAATCCAGCAGTAAATTGTGGATCGCCGGGTGACCTAGTTTGTGAGGGTTTGGAAGTCTGCCCTAAAGACTTACCACGAGTGTTGGGCGAGGACTGTGTGTCCTTAGCTCAAGGAGAATACGATAGGGACTGTGTGTCCCGGGACTGGGTGTCCTTTGGTTTCAATACCAAGCCGCTCCAAACCAGATGTACAACTCTCACAGCAGTTGGAACTGTGTCATCAACAACTGTCTTCACTAAGAAACGGGTTCTAATTCCTCAACTCTTTACTTTCCTTGTGTTGTGTGTTGATGACTTTCACTGTGACTGTTTGAAGAATTTGCTGAAGACTTTCTTTGAATTTCCTCAACCCCAAATTCTTCACGATAGTTAATCATCATCTGTATTCTGCGTGCCTGCTTACTTTGCAATCTGTTTTCACATTCTTCACTCTGAAATACTGCTGTTGTGAACGTTTGCATGTCTGATCCTTTACTGTTTCCACTGTAAGTTAGTCATCAGTGAGTAATTTCCTCAAAAGGAATTTCCTTAGTGATGAAATTCTAAAAATCTCCTATTCACCCCCCCCTCTAGTCGATATAACACACTTTCAATTGGTATCAGAGCAAGGTACTCCCTTGTTCTGTGTGATTTTGATTTAACCACCTGGAGTTTTAGTTATGTCGACTGCAGGCATGTTTAAGGTGACTACATCATGTCCTACCTACGAAGGAAAGAACTTTCCCTACTGGAAGAACAAAATGCAAATGCATTTACAAGCTATTGATAATGATCTCTTGTATATTGTGGAAAATGGTGTTCCCATCATCTCTGCCAGTGTCACTGCAGCTGATGTGAAGAAATTCAAGCAACTCGATTCTCAAGCGAAGAACATCATCTGTGGCCATCTGAGCCCAAGCCAGTTTGGAAGAGTAAGTGCTTTGGGCTCTGCAACACTGATCTGGGAGAGACTGTGCAAGGTAAATGAAGGAGTATCAACCTAGCGTGACTCTCGTGTTGATATTCTTCGCAATCTCTTCAATCGCTTCAAGAGACATGACAATGAAAGCTGCCAAGACACCTTTGATCGCCTCACTGACATATCAAATGAACTTTAAGCACTGGGAGCTCGAGACATCACTGATCACGAAGTTGTAAAGAAACTGCTGAGATCTTTGGATTCTTCATTTGATACTTTAGTTCTAATGATTCAAGAAAGACCAGATTACAAGATGCTTGATCTAGCTGATATACTAGAAAGGCTAAATACTCATAAATTCCAGCTAGAAGAAAAGAGAGATCTATATGGACCAAGCTATTCCAGACCACGTGCACTGAAGGCTAGAGCAATTTCCTCATCTGAAGACGAAGACACAGATGACAACATTTGTGACCCTGAAGAATTTGGACAGGAGCTTGCAATGCTCGTGAGGAAATTCCAGAGATATACACGACGTGGTCAGTTCGGTAAATCTTCAAGAAGAGACATGAGGAATTCAGAATCTTCATCTGAGGACTACAAGGAACGAACCTGTCACAAGTGCAAGAAATCAGGTCATTACATTGTTGATTGTCCCCATTGGGGATAGGAATCAAAGAAGAAGAAATACAAAGATGACAGTTCTGGTGACTCGAAGAAGAAGAAGAAATCTTCAAAATCCTCATCTTCAAAGCCCTCATCGCACAAGAAGACTAGTTTCAGAAAGGCTCGGGCACTTATTGGCAAGGAAATGGACTCCGAGGCAGAATCAGAGGAACGTGATGAAGAAGAGGGTTCTGATGAAGACTCAGAATCCGGACAGGCCAGTCTTGCACTGGCAAACCACTTTCGTCAGCAAGTCAATCTTCAACCTTGAAGAAAATGATAGCACCATCCGCACTGATGACTATGCTGATGACTTCGCTCCAACTTTTTGCTTCATGGCAAAAGGTTCAAAGGTATCAAATAATGGCTCCTCCTCTGATTCAAGTGACTGTGAACCTGATAATTATAAGAAACCCAGTTAAAGTAAACTTGCTATCATTGCCACTAAACAACAAACTGCCCTGGAAAAGCTTCAGAAACTACTAGATAAAACTGATGATCTGTTGAATGACGAAATGAACCTTACCCAAATCCTCACTGGTGACATGAAAAGTCTTCAGTCTAGATTTGATAATCTTCAGGATCGTTATGATACACTCCTCACTGATCATGAGAAGCTTTCCTATGAATTTCTTCAAAGGAAGCTTGATCTTGAGAAGCTGAGGATGTCTCATGATGATCTTCGTATGGAAAATAATTCATTACTCGCTCAACAGATCACGCTAGTCAAGTTGAATTTATTCCTCCATGTCTTAAATGCATTGAACGCGAAACTGCTAATTCCTCACCAGAATCATCAAATGCTACCATTGCTACAAATTCTTCAACTGCACCTGTTGTGTCTATTTCCTCACTTGAGGAAAACACAAATGTTACTTATGAAAATGCAGGGTTGAAGGAATTGTACGTGATAGGCATGTACAAAAGCCTCAAAGGACATCAAACCCTTTGTGATATGCTCAAAAAGCAGATCTTGAACAGGAACCCGAGGAAAGAAGGAATTGCCTTTGAGAGGAAATTAAATGCTGATGGATCTTATTGGAAACCTGAGCAGTATCTCAAAACCTCATGGGTTGCTGCTACTGGGCCTCCTTTTGATCCATCCAATCTAACTGGCTTTTCATGTGAATTATCCTATTCCTCAGATGAGTCATTTGACTCCAACTATAAACTGTTCAAAAATCAATCTGGTGAAGTATTTGCTCAATATGTTGGAACTTACTGCAGGAATGGCCCTCCTCTGAGGAAAATCTGGGTTCCCAAAAGTCCTCAGGTGAATGTCCTCATGACACCACTACTGAAGAATCTGAACGCCAGATTAAAATCCTTAGGAGGACCAAATTCTTCAAGAGGAACAAAATCCTCAACTGGTCAAAACTATGCTCGTACCCGTGCTTATGCGTCTAACATCCAGGGAAACTACAAGGAATATGAATATGAGCGTTACTCCTCAAATCATTATGTTCATAAATCCTCAAACCAGTTCTCTGCATATTCATATGAGTACTTTAATCCCCCTACTGTTAAGAGAAGTGCATTAGCTTCAATGCCACCTTTCTCATATGGTGCTCGTAGGATGATGAACGCTTTGCCACCCCTTCAGATGTGGGTGGTGAAGAAATCAAACTAATAATTTCTGCAGGTCAGGTCTCCAAATGAAAATCATCATCTGAAGAATTTGCTAGAGACCTGAATAAATGCTTGATAGGAAGCAAGCTAATGATTGATGAAATAGAAATATTTCACAAGTCCTTACATTTCTGTTATGATGAAATTACTGATCTGATGAAATTAGTATCATATTCTTCAAAACTGAAGCATATGAGATGGTATGTTGTACTAATTCATCTGTAGGATGACAAATCCAAGAATACTGAGTTGGTTATTGATAGTGGTTGCACACATCACATGACTGGTGATAAAAGCTTACTGATGAATATGCCACTAACTTCGTCACCTCTGAAGCAAATCACATATGCTGACAAAGGTAAAAGCAAGGTATTGGGACTTGGCAAAGTGGCTATTTCCAAAGATAGGCATATGGACAAAGTGATGCTTGTTGAATCCCTTGGTTTTAACCTTATGTCAGTCTCGATGCTTTGTGATCTTGATATGATTGTTATCTTTGGTAGATATAGATGTGTAGTCATCATGGAATCTGACAGATCCAAAGTCTTCGAAGGTGTAAGAAGAGGGGATTGTACATTGTTGATTTCTCTACAGGTCCTCAACCAGCCACTTGCTTACTAGCAAAAACCTCAGAAGGATGGTTGTGGCACCGAAGACTAGGTCATGCAGGCATGAGGAATTTGCACACGCTCGCAAAGAAGAAGCATGTCATCGGCATCGAATCTGTCAAATTCCTCAAGGATCATCGCTGCGATGCTTGTGAATCTGGGAAAATGACCAGATCCAAGCATCCTCCAAAACCATCATGACCACTACACGTCTATTCGAATTGCTTCATATGGATTTATTTGGACCAACTCACTATGCCACACTAACCAATGCAGCATCTTTATATGGCTTCGTCATAGTTGATGATTATTCCAGATACACTTGGGTGCATATCATAGTGTATAAAACTGAAGTGCAGGAAATCTTCAAACGATTTTCTTCAAGGGCCTCGACGAACTTTGGCATCAAGATCAAACATATCAGGAGTGATAATGGAACCGAGTTCAAAAACACTGGTCTTGATGATTATCTTGATGAACTTGGTATTACTCACGAATTGTCTGCTCATTATACTCCTCAGCAGAATGGTGTCGTCGAAAGGAAGAAGAGGACTCTGGTTGAAATGGCGAGAACTATGCTTGAAGAATATCAGACACCTCGTCGCTTTTGGCCTGAAGTAATCAACACTGCATGCCATATCATCAACAGGGTATATCTTCACAAATTCCTCAAGAAAACTTCATATGAACTCCTCACTGACAAGAAACCCAACGTAAGTTATTTCAAAGTCTTCGGTGAAAAATGCTGGATTAGAGATCCTCACCATAGCTCAAAATTTGCACCTAAGGCACATGAAGGTTTTATGCTCGGTTATGGAAAGGACTCGCGCACTTATAGAGTCTTCAACAACTATCACAACAAAGTTGTTGAGACTGTAGATGTGCGGTTCGATGAAACTAATGGCTCGCAAAGAGAGCAATTGCCTTCTGATCCAGATATGCTATCTCCTGAGGAAGCAATAAAGCTCAAGCCTACTGAAGACATTGTCCCAACTGAGGAAATTGATGAAGAAACGATCCACATCGCTGATAAAAACCAAGAAGATGCTCCTGAGGAAATTGCACCAGCACCACTTCCTCAGCCCAGACAAAATCCTCAACCAGCTCATCCGAGGATTGCAAACGAAGTAGAACTTGACAAAATCCTCAACGACATCAACGCGCCAGGTCCTCTCACTCGCTCAAAAGCTTCACACTTAGTTAACTTTTGTGGGCACTTTTCCTTTGTATCCATCACAGAACCCTCAAAAGTTGCTGAGGCTTTTCTGGAACCGGAAAGGATCCAAGCTATGCAAGACGAACTTCTTCAATTCAAGCTGAATGACGTATGAGAGCTCGCCAAACGACCAGATCCTCGCAAGCACAACATCATCGGCACCAAGTGGATTTTCCGAAACAAGCAAGATGAGGACGGTCAAGTGGTGTGGAACAAGGCACGACTTGTAGCCCAAGGCTACAACCAGGTTGAAGGAATAGATTTCGATGAAACTATTGCACCTGTTGCTAGACTTGAAGCTATTCGAATATTACTTGCTTATGCTAATCATCATAACATCACCTTATATCTAATGGATATGAAAAGTGCATTCCTCAATGGTAAGCTTGAGGAAGAAGTATATGTTGCTCAGCCTCCAGGTTTTGAGGATCCAAAGAATCCAGACAAAGTCTTCAGACTCAAAAAGGCTCTGTATGGCCTCAAGCAAGCCCCTCGGGCATGGTATGATAAATTGAAGGAATTCCTCATGAAGAAAGGCTTCAAACCTGGTTCACTCGATCCAACTCTTTTCACTAAATCCTATGATAATGAGCTGTTTGTATGTCAAATATATGTCGATGATATCATTTTTGGCTGTACTGAAAAAAGATACAGTGATGAATTTGCCTACATGATGAGTGAAGAATATGAGATGTCCATGATGGGGGGAGCTGAAATTCTTCTTAGATCTTCAAATTCGTCAACAAAGCAATGGAATCTTCATATCACAGGAGAAATACCTCAAGGATGTTCTGAGGAAATTCGATATGCACGAATGCAAAGGTGCCAAGACTCCGATGCCTACCAACGGCCACCTCGGCACTGATGAAAATGGTAAAGATTTCGATCAACTGGTATACCGTTCTATGATTGGCTCCTTATTGTATCTATGTGCATCTAGGCCAGATATAATGCTTAGTGTTTGCATGTGTGCACGTTTTCAAGCAAAACCGAAGGAATCACACCATAAGGCTATGAAACATATTCTTCGATACTTAGCTCACACACCAACACTAGGATTATGGTATCCCAAGGGCTCCAATCTTCATGTGGTAGGGTATTCTGATTCAGACTATGCTGGTGACCGTGTGGATCGCAAGTCAACTTCTGGCACATGCCATTTCCTCGGAAGATCACTAGTTTGCTGGTCCTCAAAGAAGCAGAACTGCGTATCACTCTCCACTGCCGAAGCTAAGTACATTACTGCTGGTTCTTGCTGTGCTCAATTGCTATGGATGAAGCAAACCCTCAAAGACTACGGCATCAACATGAAGAATGTGCCTCTCTACTGTGACAATAATAGTGCTATCAAGATTGCTTACAACCCAGTACAACACTCGAAGACCAAGCACATCCAGATTCGTCATCATTTTCTTCGGGACCATGTCCTCAAGGGCAATATCCTCATCGACCATATGAAGACTGATGATCAACTGGCAGATATCTTCACAAAGCCCTTGGATGAGAAAAGGTTTTGCAAGTTGCGGTGTGAGCTAAATATCTTAGAATCTTCAAATGTTTTGTAAAAACATGCACACATCCTAACACTTATGCAAAGTTGATGATTTAGATGTGCAACACATGATGAATCAATTTTCTTCATCTAATGAAGAATGTCACTCTGAATGTGAAGAAATTAACGAAGAAATTGATTCTCAGAGCCTTACAACAATTGTACGCGGCGTCTGTAATCAACATTCTTATATGGTGGGTAACGCCACCGCCAAATGTGAAATTCCTCAAGTTGATTTTCTTCAAAAAATCAATTTCCTCACAATGCGTTTTTCTTCAAAACAGTTATTCTTCATTGTGATGATATATTAAAAAATCTTCAAAAATACTTGATGACTTTCATTTGACTAGACATACTGTGATTTCTAGTCCTCAACAGCATTCACTTATTGCTATTTCTTCAAGTTGATGTTTCTGCTAAGTGAATGTGATCGGACCCTACTTTCCCTCTATGCTATACTTATCCAGTCTATTCAATTCTTCATATGCGTTCTATTTGAAACTTTGTTCAAAATCCTCACTGTATCCTTGTCACCTGATAATTTTGTAACGAAAATCCTCAAATCTTCAAAATAGTATTTTCTTTAAAGGCACAGTAACTGAACCCCCACTTCCCACGATTGGATAACCACGATCTCCACTATCTCCACCGCATCGTACGGGAGCTACACGTGTCCTGCGGAGACGTAGAGGCAGGGGCTATTTGGTCCGTCATTCTCGCGCCAACAGCAACTTTTGGCTATCAATATGTCCTTATCCCCCTCGGCATCCTCTTCTTTGCCTCATCGCTCTCCTGCCACAGCACACTCCACCGAACCCTAGCGCCACCGCTGGTAGTCTCGTCGCCGGTGAAGAAGAGCTTCACTGCCTCGACTTCTTCGTCGCCAGAACCACGCCGGAGACGGACCATCTTCGTCCGCCGCCGCCGTAGACGTCCTCTGTCGCCAAGTTAGGGTGCATTGGACACTCGAACGAAGAGCCTCTCCAACACAACTTTCTGTGTTCTTCGTGCGCACCTTCCAGGGTAAATATATCCCATTTTTACAGCAAGTGAGATCTAAAATTTTACATCCTCTATGTGAAATATGTTTCTCCTCAAGATACGATGTGCACTTGATTCCTCAAATACTACCTATCACCACAATCATTGATGAACTATACTGAGCATCTAAGATTATCACCTGATTCCTCAATTGTACGAATTTTCGGATCTGTACAACTCTGGAACCCAAGAACAGTATGCTTAGGCAAATTCCTCAATCACTGGTTATATTCCTCAAACTGTCAAACTTTTCCATTTTCTTCAAATCTGAGAATGCATATGACCTCTCCAAATTCCTCGCAACCATACTCTGTTCACAGGTACACATATGTTAGCTGATGAATCTCTCGGTTCTCATCACATTAACTCATTTGCAACATTTCTGGAAGAAACTCTTCAAGGCTCATCAGAATCCTCAAGAGTTCAAAATCATCAGCAAAATCCTCAACTGAAGAAAATGGAGGAAGAAAGAAAACAGAAGGGAGGAAAGAAACTTGAGCAAAACACAGCTGCTGATATCCGTGAGGACATTTACTTGCACTATTGCACGCCTGATGAACATGAGACAATGGCAGGAGAAAGATACAGCTGTAGAAGATTGAACGCCGATGGGCGAAGGAATGGAAGGAGTACAGGTTTGTGACTCCCAAATATGCGAAGAAATTCGCTTTGAAGCCTCCTGGCAAAAGGGCCCCACTTGAGGATCATCAAGTAGCACATCCCTCAAGCCTCAAGACCATTGATGACTATCCAGATGAAAAGGAAAATCATTTGGCCAAGCTCAAGAGGCAGGCAGAAGCTGCAGTGAGGAAATTTAATGAATCCTCAGTTGCTGCCTCCGGCGCTGCTAATTCCTCAGCTGCAGAAACCTCAGGGTCAGAAATTCCTCAAATGCAGTTTGTGCCACCAAAGTCAAGGGCTCCAAAGCCTCAAGAGAAGTCTGCTCAGGCTTCTGTCACAAAACCCTCAGCACCAAAACCCTCATTACCAAAACCTTCAACACCAAAACCATCAGCGCCAAAACCCTCAGCACCAATCTCCTCAGCATCAAAAACCTCAGCTCCACCTCCTAAGCCTCAAGAGAAACCAGTAGAGAAGCAAGTCGTGAAACCTACGACCGGCAGCTCCAGCTCCTCACTCCCAGCTGCAACTAGCTCGGAGACAAAGTCTTCAACTCCTCCTGTGAAGACTTTGGCAACTACTGAACGCCCAGCCCCAGCAAAATCATCGCAGTCCCGTCTGCATCAGAGGGAAGTGATGAATATGATGATGAAACCCTGCAAGCCATCATCAGAAACAAGCAAGAAAGAGTAGCTCAAGCATCACGCAGTGCTATTCCTGTGGCCATGGACCCCAAGGTCCTCCTTGACTACATCAATATCTGGTATGAGGACCCAAACACTCCTACTGATGATTAGAAACTTCCCCCTGGCATTAGCCACATGGTGGCCACTTTCATAAATGAAGCCAAGTGGAAAGAACAACAGGCCAGGCAGGCAAAGGTTGCAAAGATCAAAAAGGAGAAATTCCTCAGGCAGAGTCTCTTCAAACTGACTCGTGATGCACTGGTGACAACATAGGCAGAGCTGCAGAAATTGACTGACAAGTACGCCAAGCTGTCAGATTGCAAAATCATCAAGAGCAATTTCATCAAGCTGGCCACTAGTGCTGTTGATGACTACAACAAGAGAACCGCACCCCCAGAACCAACTACTCAGCCCTTGGTTGAGGAGCCAGCAGATGCATCCCCTCCTCAAGCTGAGGAAGTACACCAAGAGCGCCGTGTTGATGAACCGGCCATTGAAGAAATCATCACGGAAACTCCAACTGATGAAATTGCTGCCACTGATGAGACTGCTCCTGATCCAGCTGCTTCATCAAAGCAGGCTGATGACTCTGTTCCAACTGGTTCCTCACTACCAACTGAAGAAACTGAAGAGAGAACACCTTCACCAAAAGCTTCAAAGGTGAAGAAGATAATTCCATCTGCATCAGACGTGAAGAAAACAAGGGCTGGTGAAAAGGAAGCCAAGAAGAGAAAAGCCTCCTCAGCAGTAGAAGAGACAGAGGCAAAGCGCCTCAAAGAAATTGAAGAAACTGCTCCTCTGGACCCGGTGCCTCTCAATGTCGCCCCTTCCTATGAGATGGTCGTCATTGATGACCCAGCTACGAAGGCAGATGAGGAAATGAAGGATGTCGCCCTTGAGGAACACACTGATGAGGAAATTCAGATTGACGACAGTCCTCAACCTCTTATTCCTCAGACAAAAACTGCTCAAGCATCAGCTGCACCAGCTGATGAAACTTCTTCTGCCACAAAGCCAGCTGAGGAAAAACAAACTGAAAATCCTCATGCCGACGAAATTCAACATTCTGAGAAGACTCCTCAAGATGAGGAACAGGCTGACCCAACTCCTCCAACTGAGAAAGAAGCAGAAATTCCTCAGCCTGAAGCCCAGCTAGAGCAAGCATCATCTCCTCGCCATGAAGTACCACCTGATGAAATTCCTCACCCTGAGGAAAATGCTGCAGAAAATGCACCCGCCCAAGACAATGCATTCATTGTGCTTAACCCAGAGACTGCTATGGTTGTCTCCCCCCCTATTCTTCAGCAAAATCTTCAGCCAGTTCAGCGTCAGCCGTTCTCCAACCGTCCAAAGTTTCAGAAGGAAAATTTCTTTGAAGAACGCATGTACTTCATCGGAGAGAACCCTTATGACAAGCCTCAAATGAGGCATCTGAAGTTTTGGACAAGGACTGAGATGAACTACTATGCCTCTATGCTCTGTGGACGCAACAAGATATTCCAGCACAGGCATATTCCTCATGTTGAGCTTGAAGCAATACCTTGCATGGAGCCAGTCCTCAGTGTACTCCATGATGCAGGTTTGCTCCCAATGTGCTCGGACATATCAGACTGGAACAACGAGCTTATTCTTCAGTTCTATGCCACTCTTCACATATCTGGCAACCCTGTAGACATCAACATTTGGGTGTTTGACTGGATGTCACAAAACACTCACTACAAGGCTCCTGCTTCTGAACTCCTCAGAGAACTGCCCGTACCAATTCCCTTAGATGGGGCAGTGAAGCTTTATGGTGAGCGTGAGCTGCCAAATGGAATGATGGAAGTCCTCATGAAGCCTTTGTCTGCAGGCAAATCTTCAAGAACAACCTTCCTCGTCCACGAGCTGAAGTACACACCCCGGTCTGTCTACAGAATCCTCTGCAACGTGCTCGCACCGATCAAAGGCCATGACGATGAAGAAGATGTTGTAGGCCTCATGAAGAATATCCTCTTCAACATCATTCACGGTATTCCTATCAATATCCATGATTTCTTCTTGAGGACTTTGGCCGACAATGCCATGTGCCCCTTTGATCACAAGATATATGCCCCGTGGATCATGAGATTCATCAGGACAAGGACAGGCATCAACTTTCACGCTGATTGTCAAAACCATGTTGGTTATATGCCTCCTATCTAGGTCAACAAGAAGACTTTCGAGCCCATTGAAGGAAAAGGAAAATCAATGATTGAAGAAGGCAGTAGGCCCCTTGATGGCGAGTTCAGAGAGCCAGAATCTTATTCTTCATGGGACGATACTGAGATTCGTCCAGCAAGCACCGTTCCTCCTCGCGTGCTGAATACCAGAGAGCTCCTCCTCAGTCTTCACAAGAAAGTGGATCGCAACCACAAATGGGTCAAACGCCAGTTTGGTGCCATTGTGAAAACCCTCACTGAAACACAGAACTCTGTGAAGCTCAACTATCACTATCAGCATGAGGTTTTCGATCGCACCTAGGCTACACTTGCACATCTGAAGACTCAGACTGAGCTTTAAGAAATGAACTTTGAGCGAGACTTTGACTGGTCGTGGCCTCCCAAGAAGAAGTTCAGGCCCATTCCAGTGCCAGACCTTGAAGATAGCTCCTTTTCTTCATCCCGCACTGCTGAATCTGATGAAGAACAGCTCGACACTGCAACCGGCCCAAGGAAGAAGACTACTCCCAAGAAGCATCATGGCTCTTCCTCGACCGCCAAGAAATGAAGTCTTCACAGGCGTTAGTCCTCAGTTTGTCCCTTTTTGTCACTTGATGACAAAGGGGGAGAAACTCGAGAGTTAGTCTTCAAGCGGGATATTTTTGGGGCTTATAAACTATATTTAAGTTACAAACTCTTGGCTCTTCTGAAGTTTTTGTGTAATGAGTTGTAACTTAAGCCCGATGGTACTCTGACGCTTTTGAACGTTTTTCTTCGCATGCTTATTCGTCAAGTTTTAATGCACACATGCTGGAATTCGTCAGATACCATTTGTCATCATGCATCTTCATTTTCTTCATATGATATGTTACATATATGCATGATTTACAAGACTTAGAGAGAGATCTCCATGATATAAATCATCAATGTGCGTTTGCTATAAAAGCAAAATCCTCAAGGTATGCACATCTTCAGGGGGAGTCTCTCTGAATCTTGTTTTCAAATTCCTCAAATGAGTATTTACACTTCATATTTTTAATCCCTGTAGAAGACTTACCCTAATTGTCATCAACCACCAAAAAGGGAGAGATTGTAAGTGCATCTAGTGCCCCTTAGTGATTTTGGTGGTTTGAAGACTTATAGGTTAAGTATCTAATGTGTTTGTGAGTTTACGCAGGATCTATAAGTCATTGAGGAGTTTGAGATATTTGAAGAATATCGACCCCTAAAAATATGTCTTCAGTTGAAGAAATTGGTCTGAAGCTAAAGAACTGAATCGCGAGGAATCTGTGATGAAATTGATATTCCTCATGAAGATACTGATATTGAGAACTCCGGTTGTTCCTGAAGAAAATCATTCTGAAGAATTTGAAGCATGAAGATTTATACTTTCTGCTTTACTTTCTTCGCATTTGAGTAATAGGAACACCGTACTGTTAAAGGGGGTCAAAGTTACACTATGGAATTAATTTCTCATGATGCTCAACCCAAGCCAAATCCTACCAAAAGTTTTAAGTGAGGAATGTGAGTGACATGAGGACTCTCACACTTGAGGGTTCCGACCGTTTCGATAACCACACCAAGTCACTGGTCTTATCCACTCCAACGGTCATATTATTTAAGGGCATTAGTGTCAAATCATGTCGGGATGCTCCCAGGCTATAAATAGCCACCCCCACAACCACTAGCTGGTTGGCTGCTCCGCTAGAAACTGACACTTGTCATAAGAGCAACCCAATTCCTTAGAGTCTTCAAGAGTAATTCATCAGTGAGGAAATACCCCATACACAGAAACCACAAACCAAACCTAGTGATTGAGCATCCCTGAAGAAGTTGTTCCTGTGTGGGACTGAAGCCTTTTACCTTTGAGGACTGTGCATCCTCCAGACGGTTAGGCGTCATGGTCTAGAGCAATCCAGGAGTAAATTGTGGATCGCCCGGTGATCTAGTTTGTGAGGGTTTGGAAGTCTGCCCTGAAGACTTACCACGAGTGTTGGGCGAGGACTGTGTGTCCTTAGCTCAAGGAGAATACGGTAGGGACTGTGTGTCCCGGGAATGGGTGTCCTTTGGTTTCAATACCAAGCCACTCCAAACCAGATGTACAACTGTTACAGCAGTTGGAACTGGGTCATCAACAACTGTCTTCACTGAGAAATGGGTTCTAATTCCTCAACTCTTTACTTTCCTTGTGTTCTGTGTTGATGACTTTCACTGTGACTGTTTGAAGAATTTGCTGAAGACTTTCTTTGAATTTCCTCAACCCCAAATTCTTCATGATAGTTAATCATCATCTGTATTCTGCGTGCCTGCTTACTGTGCAATCTGTTTTCACATTCTTCACTCTGAAATACTGCTGTTGTGAACGTTTGCACGTCTGATCCTTTACTGTTTCCGCTGTAAGTTAGTCATCAGTGAGGAATTTCCTCAAAAGGAATTTCCTCAGTGATGAAATTCTAAAAATCTCCTATTCACCCCCTCTAGTCCATATAACGCACTTTCACTGACTCAGCATGAGCCGCGTCTCCTTCTTCACATTCTTGGGCTATCTTCCTGTCGCCGCTGATGGTAATAGTACCCTTAGGTCCGGGCATCTTGAGTTTGAGATAAACATAGCATGGGCGGGCCATGAATCTGGCATACGCCGGCCATCCATACAGCGCATGATAAGGGCTTATCTTGACCACTTCGAACACGAGGGACTCGCTCCTGTAATTTGACTCTGTGCCAAAAGCCACGTTAAACTTAATCCGCCCGATTGGATATGTCGATTTCCCGGGGACGATGTCGTGGATGATGGCATCATGTCTTTCTCCAAGAGGTTCATCCATCATAAAGTGTCGAAATATAGGATGTTCATGATGCTGCCTCCGTCCATGAGGACCTTGGAGAGGGTGTATCCCCCGACTTGGGGAGCCACGACCAAAGGCAAGTCGCCAGGGTTGTCTACTCGGGGTGGATGGTCTTCCCTGCTCCACGTTATGGGCTGCTCAGACCAGTGAAGGTACCGGGGGAGCGCCGGCTCAGCTATGTTGAAGGTCCTATGCTTCACCTTCTGATCCCGCTTACAAGTGTTGGTGGTGAACACGTGGTACTGCCCGCTGTTCAATTGTTTGGGGTTATTCTGGAACCCGCCTCGATCTTCCTGTCGTTGGGGGTCCCCTTGCGGGGGGGGGGGGGGGGGGGGGTTGCTGGAACACTCCTGACGGGTGGTACTGCTGGTTGTGAACTTGGTACTGGCCAGCATTGGGCTGTGAACCGCCATGTGGTCCTTGGTTCAGAAAACCACCGAACGTGACCTGGCGTGACCCGGATGCGCCGGGTTGTTCCCGTCGCTGGCCCTGTTCGCCACCTTGAACTCTCGTGAGCGCCTCGTCCCAAAATTTCTGCATCACATAGCAATCCTCCCACGAGTGAGTCGCCGGTCCTTCCGCCATGGCATGCTGCGGACACGGGCCTTTAAGCAGCTCGTGATAATTGCGCGGTTTCTTCCCGCTAAAGCCACGCTTCTTCTCACGTGGGTTTCTATTGCCAGTATTAGTATTAGCAAAAATTCCGTGGAACCTTCTTGTTGTCTTTTCTTGTCGTGCCCACCATGGTGGTGGTTGCCCCGTCCTTGAAACTGAGAATGGCCCTTGTGTAACTCGCCCTTCTTGGTGGTATTGAGTTTTTCGTCGTCCTCCCTAGGATCCTTGGTGTCGTCCGACTCGGCATACCTTGCAAGGGTATCCATTAACTCGCCCATGTCCTGTACTTTTCGCTTAAGTCACCCTAGCTTTAGCACCAGAGGTTCGTAATGGCAGTTCTTCTCCAGGATCAACACCGCCTGAGCCACCGAGATGCCTTTCGATGAATGAGTAACTTCCGCAACTTGTCGGGTCCAATGGTGGGCCTACTCATCCGGCCGCTGGACGCAGTGCTGTAGGTCGACGATGGTCATCGGGCGCTTGCAGGTCCCTCTGAAATTCTTGATGAAGCGCTCCTTTAGCTGCCCAAGTGTTGATGGAGTTGGGCGGCAAGTTTTTCAACCACGCATGCGTCGTCCCTTCAAGCATCATAGTGAAGTACTTGGCGCAAACCGCTTCGTTTATGTCGAGCATTTCCATCGCGAGTTCGTAGCTTTCGATCCATGACCCTGGTTCGAGGTCTGGCGAGTAATTGGGGACCCTCCGGGACCCTTTGAAATCTTTCGGCATGCGCTCGATGCACAGAACTGGTGCAAGACACGATACCCCGATGTGCTTGCCCCCAGCGTCCAGGGGCGTGGGAGGTGATGGCATTTAAGTCGGGTAAACCTGACCCGCCGCGGCTATTGGCTCTACTTGATGTGTGGCTCGCGCTGCATCCACGATATCTTGGGCTCGCGTGTCGGGGATCCCGGGCGGGTCGTGTTGAGGGAGTCGCCGCGGCCCACTGATTACTGCGGGGAAGTCCACATGGCGACTTCTGGTGTGACTCGCCTGAGGGGTGGAGTGCAGCCGATCGAGGCTATTAGAATACTATGTGTGCTGGACCACAGTCGTCTTTAGCATCTCGATGGTGTTTCTGGCCTATATCTCGGCCGGGGATTTTCCGTAGATCGGGAGGGACTCCAGGTGGCGGGTTGCCGCCGGCACATTGTCTACGGGGTTCGAAAAGTGACCCCGTGGCGTCTAGAACCGAGTTGCATGGGCATCCATTGGCTGAGGCGACAGCGGGTTAGGCGGTGGAACCGTTCCTCCCCCCGGGACAGTTTGTAGAGGCCGATCAGGACCCGCACCGGGGGGTGCGTGGAGTATAGAAAAGGCGAGTTGGATGTAAATCGGCCGGGATGCGACCATGGTACCTTCATTGGTGAACGGCGTCGGACACGTGCTGCCGCCTCTCGAGCCGCCATCCCTCGGTGTTCAACCGCTCCGTCTCTGCTGCGATCGCACCCTGCTGCATCTCCGCCCTGGCGGATTCTGCCTCCGTGTCCCGCTGCGCCTTGGCCATGGCCTCCCGCAGCTTGGCTAGCTCGGCGTTGAAATACTCCTGATTCTCGGTCGTGACCATGGTTGCCATGAGGCTGGCGACTTCCGCCGCTAGTTCCGCCATGGTTTGCGCTGGGAGTTTGGACGTTCCGCCGGTATCATTGGTACCAGTTCGATTTTGCTGAGGCTGTGCTGACCCCGCCATGTAGATGGAGATTTGCCGACGGGACCTCTCAAAGACTTCGGGATCCATTGCCAACGACATCCCTCCGAGTTGTCCTTCCCGGAGAGCGTGGATCGAATCTGTCTCACCCATGGATGACTCGCCATCGGAATTGACTGGGGTGATCTCTTGGACCGCCACTTCGTCATGTACGTCGTTTCCCTACGTAAAGCCAACGAAGGCGTGGCGACTCCTGTCGCGCGTGTGATGGGAAGGACGTAACTGGCCGACTCGACAATGTCGGTGGAGGTGTCCGACTCAGGTACGGGCGTCCCAATCATGCCGATGAAGATATTGATTTTGCCGAAGGGGACTCGGTAGCCAGATTCGACTGAATCAGCTTCCGGCTCCCAGGGCGGGTTGTCGATGTAGTACCTCCCACGGCGGCTCTCCGTCATGATGCCAACCGCGTAGCTTTCTAACCCCGGTAGGCTCCCTTCGAGAACTCAACTCTACGTGCGCAGCCCCCATGGTGGGCGCCAACTGTCGTGGTTTTGTCACGACAGATGTCCTCGTGAAAGGACTTAGAGATGGAGCCATCGCACCTCGGTGGCGACTCGAAAGGGGTGAGCGAAAGCAAGACTCAGATTTACCCAGGTTCAGCCCCTCGTAAGGAGGTAAAAGCCTTCTTCCTCCTTTGTGTGTAATAATGGTGGTTTCGATTACAAGGAGGGTGTAACTCGCCTGACCTAGCTCTTGATTCTCTCTAACTCGCAGACCTCTCCCTGGGACTCGCCTTTATATACAGGTCGAGGCCCTAGGGTTTACCAAGTCCTGCCATACTACTCTTTGTGGCTTTCCTTATCTCTAAGTCGTCATGTCCTCCAGGATCAGGAGCTTTCTTGGTAATCCAACATCCGCACGACCTCTTGAACCGCCATATGGCTTCTGGGCCACGGGACGCGCGGTAAATGGTAAGTCGCCCCTTTGGCTGGGCGTGTTACCCGCAGGTAATATCCCCAACAGTCACCCATCCTAGAACTATTCCAAGCCGAGCACGCTTAATTTGGGAGTTCTGTTCGAATGGGCTCCCGGAAAAGAAGGAATTCTTTATTGATATGAGTAGTCTATCATCCCTAATAAGCCAGGCTATCACAACGGATCCTATGCCGATACAACCAACATTCCTATCGGTGCCACTGAGATTGTGTGACCAACTTTCTGTTGAGAAGATTTCAAGTTTCGGAATTTTCGAGTTTGAAATCGGTTTCACCGAGATTTGTAAACCAGTCTAGTTCATCGTATCGGTACCATCAAGATTCCTATATCAGCCTCACCGAGAATTCAAAAGTTGCCCCATTTAGTGCAACTCGGTACTACGGAGATTATTTTCGATGTCACTAAGTTGGGCAATAATGTTGTAACAGCTGGATATTGGGAGGTGCCTATATATACACCTCCACCTACCTCTCAATCGCAGAGGTAGCACTCGGAACACACTTACACTTGTCAGATCCATTTTTCTGAGAGAGAGCCACCTACTCATGTGTTGAGATCAAAAGATTCTACTCCAACCATTTGAATCTTCATTTCTAGCCTCCCCAAGTTGCTTTGCACAAGATCAATATCTCCTACCCATGACAAATCTACGAGAGAGTGATTGAGTGTTGACGAGACTATCTTTTTAAGCAAAAGAGCATTGAGTTCATCGTTCTACCACATCTATTACCTTTTGGAGGGTGGTGCCTCCTAGATTGGTTAGGTGTCGCTTGGGAGCCTCCTACTTTGTGTTGTGGAGTTGAACTAAGATGTTTTAAGGGCAAGAAGATCGCCTACTTCGTGAAGATCTACCGTGATTGAGGCTAGTCCTATGTGGATGGAAGCCGTGGTGGAATAGATGAGACCGCTTCTTCATGGACCCCTTGTGGGTGGAGCCCTCCATGGACTCTTGCAGTTGTTACCCTCTGTGGGTTGAAGTCTCCACTTGCATGGGCGTACGGTAGCGCCACCTATCGGAACCATGCCAAAAATTGTCGTGTCAACTTCTTCGCGTTTCATCTTCCTAAACTCTACTCCTTACTATATGTGCAAAGTCTTTACTTTCCACTGCCATATTTGTTGACTAGCATGTGTACGGTGCACTAGACTTGTTAGAATCGCTAAAATTTGCCATCCAATAAAGCGGAAAAGGTTAGGATTTTAATTTATGCAAGAAGTCTATTCACCCCACCCCCTCTAGACACCTCTTTTATCGATTTCACAATTGGTATGAGAGCAAGGTCTCCAAAACCTTGGTTTAAACACCTTTGGAGGAAGATGGATGTGCCTAGTTTCGGGAATATTAGTTATAGAGTGACTATTCTTGATGAGGAATATTACAAACAATGGAAAGATGAAATTCTTGATATATTTGATAAGTTCCATTTGCGCAAGTATATTGAGTATCCCTATGAGCATCGCGTTGATCATTTGCATCCTTCTCATCATGAAGAACTCGATATGCTTGGTAATCTTAAAACTGTAAATATAGTCATTAGAGGACTGCCAAGAAATGTGCTTAATCAATTGCAAAATTGTGAGTGTTCTCATACATTGTGGAAAAACTTAGAGAAAAGATATCCCGACTATTCACTAAGTTTTTTTGAGATTGTTCTCCATAAATGCATTGCCTTTCACAAATGAAGCCAACCAATCCTAATTTTGATAAATGCCGATTTGAGCTTCGTGACCTCATGTGTGCTAAAGTAGATGCCATTACCATTAACAATGTCATTGTTGAAGCCATTCGCGTGCATAAGTTTGAGCATTGTTATAGTCAAAATTGTTATGAAATTGTTGTTTCTTATGACGAGGATATTTCGTACGATGATGACAATGTGGAGCATGGCTACTACAATGAAGATGAAGAGTTTGACATCGAGTATGAGAATACCATGAGGAACCTTAGTCCTATGGAGAACCTTAGAGACTACATGTCCGGAGGAAAGGAGTGGGTTCTCGACAGTGGATGCACCAATCACATGACCGGAGGTAAAGACATGTTCCATGAGATCACACCAAACCATGGACCTCGAAGGTATGTGATCTTTGGAGACAACTCCAAGGGTAAGGTACTTGGTCTTGGTAAGGTGTCCATATCACATGATAGTTCCATTCAAAATGGCATGCTTGTTGAATCCCTTGGCTACAATCTTCTTTCCGTATCTAGACTAGTAAACTTTGGTTTCAATGTGACATTTACAAAAGTTGACTATGAAGTGTTTCGTACCGACAACCATAACATGGTCTTTACTAGTATCTATATAGGTGATCTATAGATTGTCCATTTCACTAAAAAATCCAAACCTTGTACATGTCTTATTGTAAAATCTTCTAAAGGTTGGTTATGGCATAGAAGGTTAGGACATGTAGGTATGCGTAACCTTGAAAGGCTCATCAAAGGACATCATATTCTTAGTGTTAGAGATGTTATATTTGACTACGAAAGACTTTGTAGTGCTTGTTAAGCAGGAAAGCAAGTCCGTGGAAGTCATCCCGTGAAGAAAATCATGACTACAAGAAGGAAACTCGAGCTTCTTCACATGGATCTTTTTTGGTCCCAATGCTTACAAGAGCCTTGGTGGAAATTCTTATGGTCTAGCCATTGTTTATGATTTTTTCCAGATTTATGTGGGTATTCTTTCTTGATGATAAGTAATAGGTACAAAAGATCTTCAAGAGCTTTGCTCGGAAAGCTCAAATCAATTTCAAGCGAAGATCAAGAAAGTTTGGAGCAATAACAGAACGGAGTTAAAGAACACTAATGTGGATACGTTTCTTGACGAAGAAGGTATATCACAAGAGTTCTCAACGATGTACACACCTCAACAAAATGGATTTGTTGAGAAGAAGAATCAGACTCTCATAGAGATGGCCAGAATGATGCTTGATGAATACAACACGCCAAGACACTTTTGGGCAGAAGCTGTGCAAACAGCTTGTCACGCCATAAACCGACTCTACTTACACAAGCTTCTTGCTAAAACAACATATGAGCTACTCACCGATAAAAAACCCCAAGTTGTATACTTTTGAGTACTCGACTCTATGTGCTACATTCTTGATAAGCATCGTCGCACTAAATTTGCTCCTAAACTTCATGAAGGTGTCCTACTTGGTTACAGATCAAACTCTCACACTTATCGTGTCTACAACAGCTTCACTCAAAAATTTGAAGAGACGGTAGATGTGAAGTTTGATGTATCTAAAGGTTCACAAGTCGAATAATTGCCAAATGATGTAGGAGATAAGGAAACTTTGGAAGCCATCCAAGATTTACCTATCGAGAAGATTTGTCCCATGGAGGTGAAGGAAAGTACCTCATCAACTCAAGAGGAAGATCCTACTTCACGTCAAGGCAAACTAGAAAACGACATGGAGGCATCCACAAGCCGTACACAACATGATTAACAAGAGTAAGAAGTACAACGTGATGATCCACCTCAACCTTCCTCACCACCACCTCAAGGAGTTGACACCATCAATGACAACGTGCAAGAAGATGATGATGAATAAGCTCCACCATCCAACAAGAAGAAGTTGTCACGAGTTCGAGTAAGAGTGGACAAAGATCATCCATTGAATCAAATCTTCGGTGACATAGAAACTGGGAGAATCCCTCGCTCTAAATATCGTTTAGCTAACTTTTGTGAGCATTATTCTTTCTTCTCAAGTATTGAGCCTTTGAAGGTAGAAGAAGCCCTTCAAGACTCGGATTGGGTGAATGCCATGCACGAAGAGATACACAAGTTCTAGAGGAATCAAGTGTGGACACTTATTGAAAATCCAAAGGACGAGCACAACATCATTGGTACAAAATGGGTGTTTTGGAACAAGCAAGATGAAGATCGACAAGTTGTACGCAACAAGGCGCATCTCGTAGCTCAAGGATACACGCAAGTCGAAGGTATGGACTATGGTGAGACCTATGCCCTCGTTGTCTTAAACAATCCCCTAGAGCTTGGTACAAATTCCTAACAAAGTTTCTCATTGAAAAGGTTTTGAAATTGGTAAAATTGACGCAGCCTTATTCACTAAAAGAGTTAATGGGAACTATTTGTGTGCCAAATATATGTGTATGATAGTATCATTGGTTCTACTAACCCACATTTTAGTGAGAAATTTGGAAAGTTGATATTAGAGAAATATGAGATGTCAATGATGTGTGAGCTGGAATTCTTCCTTGGTTTGCATATCAAACAATCGATAGAAGGTACATTTATCTCTAAAACCGAGTACATCAAGGACTTAATCAAGAAGTTCAATATGCAAGAGTACAAAGTAATGAGAACACCCATGCCTACTAGTGACATATTGACCTCACTAAGGAGGACAAACCGGTTGATGAAAGAGTTTATCGATCAATGATTTTTTCATTGATATATCTATGTGCGTTCTGTCCTGACATCATGTTGATTGTTTGCATGTGTGCCCGATACCAAGCGGCACCTAAAGAGTGTCATCTATTGGATTCTAAAAGAATCGTGAGATACCTAGTACATACACCAAACTTTGGCATATGGTATCCCAACGGATCTTCTTTTAATCTTGTTGGCTATTCTGACTCGGACTATGCTGGAGACAAGGTTGATAGAAAATCTACCTCGGGTACATGCCAATTTCTTGGGAGATCTCTTGTGTCTTGGTCATCCAAGAAACAAAACTCGGTATCTTTATCTACTGTCGAAGCTGAATATATAGTCGTCGGATCATGTTGTGCACAATTACTATGGTTGACTTAAACTCTTAAGGATTATGGCATTAATGTTAGAAATGTTCCAATAAAATTGCCTATAATCATGTGCAACATTCTCGAACAAAACATATTCAAGTGCGACATCATTTCATTCGTGATCATGTTGGTAAAGGAGATAGAGATCTTAAGCATGTTTGTACCGACAAACAATTAGTTGATATCTTTACCAAACCACTTGATGAGAAAATGTTTTGTCATTTGATGAGTGAGTTGAACATCATTGATGCTTCAAACTTGAGCTAGACTTACTTGGATGCAGGCAAGGGTATGAGCTTGATTGACACTTCCTTGATTCTATTGATTTGATACTATCTTATATCTTGGAAAATTATGCTCCCTTGTATTACATCTAGCCTTTTGTAGGTACTTAGAATAAATATACTCCACAAGATTGACATCAACTCACATCAAAAGCAATCTTGCCATGCATGGCCAAGTATCAACAACCACTTTCTTCGGAGATGGAGGAAGAAGACAACAAAACCATATCCTTGACAACTATATGATAATGAAGTTCACTCATGTCATTTGGATGTATTATTTGCTTCCTTGCTTGACTAACCATTCTAGGTGGGAAGTGAACCAAAACGACAAGGATAGCTCCCAACTCAAGATGATCTTCATCAACTTTTCAGCATCCATGACAAGTTCACCTACATGCCACATCATCAACATCATTCCCAGGTTTGTACTCATATCCTTGATAAAGCTTTGCACCAAGTCATGAGGTAAAGCAACTCAAGTGATATGAAGACATTAAAAGATTAATCGAAAAATGGTAACCCCATTTTGCACTTAACGAAGAGTATGACCTATGATCAAGCATTCTTGCATGACTCCTCAAGTCAAATACTCTAATATAGGTGACCTATTCATCGCCCTACATCTAGATGGAGTTTCCTGTATGGTTCACATTTTTCATTGCATGCTTTCTTGGAATCATTCAACTCTCATCCCCATGTATGTATATTCCTCAAAAACTTATTACTTCGTGTTGTTTTATGTTTTATTTCACAATTGGTATATTATAACAATTGTTAGATTAATTTCTGTCTATTTTGAGCTAAGGAGTTGATATTCATTGCAACTCGGTTTCACCGATCTAGGAAACTCGGTCCAACCGATTTCTCCCACAGGCCTACTATCATTATCAGTTCTACCGAACTTGTATGCCTCGGTGACTCCAAAATTTATCACTGCCTAAGATTTTCAGATATTTTCAGGACTTTTTCCTTAGGGGGAGAAAGATTTTCAATGATCCCAAGTTTCAAGTTGACTCCTAAGATCTTATTGAAAATTTCTAGGAAACAATAATAGTTTTATCATTATCTTTGGGGGAGAAAGATTATCTATGGGGAGAAACCCTCAATGACCTCGTACAATATAACAGGGAGAATCATCTAGGATCCCTACCATAGGGGGAGATAGTTCAAGAAACTCTTATCAATTCTTAAGAGGGAGAAAAGTCAAATTCAAGGAATACTTAGCAAAGAGAAGTATCAAGGATCCCTTTCTCTAAATAAGCCCTTACCCTCTGACCTTTTTGGACATTAATGCCAAAGGGGGAGAAATATCAAAGTATCCAATAAACCTATATAAAGGGGGAGAAATATCACCAATAAGGTTATACAAAAAGGGGAGAAATATCAAAAGGGGGAGATATATGTTCCTAAGGGGAGATCTGCCAAAAGGGAGATGTATCAAACCTTACATATTGAGGGGGAGCGAGATAAAATTGTTTCAGATATCACTATCTTTGTATTGACCTTGTCTCATCCTACCTACTCCCAATATCTACTTGCTATGATTTAGGGGGAGAGGAAATTCTTACATATCCATCCTCAGGGGAGAAAGTTTTAAATTCTCTTGGAGACATATCTATCATCAAATCCTATTTTCGATATGTCTTCAATATCTTGGTAATTTTTAAGATCTTTACATCTATAAAATAGAGTACTCTTGTGTTATCTAACATTTGTATTCCCAAGTGTACTCCTACTACTAAGACGCTCAAGAACCTCAAGGTAAGTATATGCATCATATCCTTGTTCAGGATGATCTCTTGTCTCTTGCACATATTGTTTGCAAGAATGAGTCTTGAGCATGGAAGTTCTTCATTCACATATGTTTTATGCATACGTCCAAGATTTATATGACTTGTCTTGTCCTTCTACCATGTGTGTACCCATGCAGTCCAAAGCAAATATCCTTTAAAAGGGATTGCACACATTTAGGGGAGCTTGTACTAATCATGAATATTTTAAAGTTGTCATATGCTAATGCCTATCTTTATATGAATCTTTGATTGTATGTTGTCATCAATTACCAAAAAGGGGGAGATTGAAAGCACATATGCTCCCTTGGTGGTTTTGATAATTCATGACAACGTACATTGTCTCTTGGACTAACGATAATACCTAGTATATTTAAGGTATAGTCCATAGAGAGCCTTGTCTATAGGATTGTGAGGAGATGCCCCTTCTATGCAAGGAAGGAATTGGATTGGCTCGAGCTTCAAGCAAGAAGACTCTTCATTTTATACTTTGTGAGAAATCACTTTGAGTCCGTAGGAAAGCCAATACTATTAAAAGGGGATGAGGTATTATGATAAATTGGTTTCTTAAGTGCTTAGAGATAGCCACAAAAAATACTCACCCATTCTCCCACAAAATACCTTTGTCCAAACCCAAACCAGCAAAATTGGTGCCGCCAACAATTTCCACTCGGCCCTACTGATTTTACAATTAGACAGATCCTATGCCAAACCCACCGTCTCGGTACAACCAACATTCCTATCGATGCCACCGAGATAGTGTGACCAACTTTCTGTTGAGATGATTTCAAGTTTTAGAATTTCCGAGTTTGAAATTGGTCTCAACGAGAATTGTAAACCAATCTAGGTCATCGAATTGGTACCACCGAGATTCCTATATCGGTCTCACCGAGAATTCAAAAGTTGCCACATTTAGTGCAACTCGGTACCACGGAGATTTATTTTTGGTGTCACTAAGTTGGGCAATAATGTTGTAATGGTTGGATATTGGGAGATGCCTATATATACCCCTCCACCTACCTATCATTTGCAGAGGTAGCACTCAGAACACACTTACACTTGTCAGATCCATTTTTTTGAGAGAGAGCCACCTGCTCATGTGTTGAGATCAAGAGATTCCACTCCAACCATTTGAACCTTGATTTATAGCCTCCCCAAGGTACTTTCCACAAGATCAATCTCTCCTACCCATGCCTAATCTATGAGCGTGTTTTAGAGTTGAGGAGACTAACTTTTGAAGCACAAGAGAAAGGAGTTCATCGTTCTACCACATATATTTCCTTTTGGAGGGTGGTGCCTCCTACATTGGTTAGGTGTCACTTGGGATCCTCCTACTTCGTGTTGTGGAGTTGAACCAAGATGTTTGTAAGGGCAAGGAGATCGCCTACTTCGTGAAGATGTTTGTAGAGGCTAGTCCTGTGTGGATGGAAGCCATGGTGGAATAGACAAAGCCGCTTCTTCGTGGAACCCTTGTGGGTGGAGCCCTCCGGGGACTCTCGCAACCATTACCCTCCATGGGTTGAAGTCTCCGCTAACATGGATCTATGATAGCGCCACCGATTGGGACCATGCCAAAAATCACCGTGTCAACTTGTTTGCATTTGATCTTCCTAAACTCTACACCTTACAACATGTGCAAAGTCTTTACTTTTCGCTGCCATATTTGTTGGCTAGCATGTGTAGGTTGCACTAGACTTGTTACAATCGCTAAAATTTGCCATCCATTACATTGGGAAAAGGCTAGGATTTTAATTTATGCAATGAGTCTATTCACCCCCCACCCTCTAGTCACCTCTTCTATCCATCTCACACGCTTATCGGCTTTACAATATCCAAAACAGGATGGAAGACCCAAAGACCTAGAACGAAGACCTCCTCCAATGGATCTATACATAGAACTTGTATCTTTGTTCGTGTAACTACTCCAAATGATTTGACGGATAAAGTGTTTTAATTCTGCACCCATTTTGTAAAAATTCACACTCCAGTGAAACATTTCGCTCAAAAACCAGCCCCGAGTGAGGATAGCCTCCACGCTCGGGGCTTAGCAGTGAACCTCCTTTCACCTAAGTACAAATGGTTCTGAATGTGGGCAAGATCTCCACTCGGCTGCCAAGATGAACAGGACAATCGTCCCTTAGCTGCGAACCTATTTTCACCTAAGACCAAACCTTCTCCAAGTGAGGATAGTCTCCATGCTTGGGGGCTTAGCAATGAACATGCTTTCGCCTAAGTACCAATGGTTTCGAGTGTGGGAAAGATCTCCACTCAGCTACCAAGATGAACAGGGCAGTCGTGCCTTAGCTGTGAACCTACTATCGCCTAAATCCAAACATTCCCCAAGAGAGGACACCCTCCACAAACAGGGACTCGGCTGCAAACCTGCTTTCACCCGGGTGGAAATGACTCCGAATGAAACTGGTAAAACAAGTAAAATTCGAATTCGAATGAAGTTAGAAAGTCCAAATTCGAAAGGCAACAAATAAAATCGCATTCTAGTTCACGAAAAAGGTGCGCATAGATGGATCCCGAGGCTCAATCCAAGTTTGGAGGTTACATTAACCACTCGACATTCCGAGGTGAAATAAAACTTAATGTTTTTCTGAGCATCACTAGGAGGCTGAAGACTCCAGTGCTTCCACGAAGGTGTCAAGTCGATCCCATCGATGATCCTAGTGGCAGCCACCATGAAGATCTCCATGAAGTCCTCGAAGTTGGCACTCTTCCGGTTGATGACCCTAAGGTTTTTCAATTTCTCTTCGTCCAGTCCTTTACAATGGATGCAGACGAGTTAGAGGGCGATGTCAGCTCTCGCCCAAGCTGCTGATTTCTTCCAACATTGTAGTTGTCCAGGGACTGCCTTCACTCGGTTCATGATAGTTTGCACGTCCTTGGGGAGGTCGTCATTAGGAGTAACCTCCTGGTCAATATCTAAGAGAACCTATTGGAGTCACTTGAAGAAGCCCAACACATAGTCAATACAAGCTTCTAGTCTGAGAAGGACCAAATCATCACTGTCCTTCATGAGCCCTGCCTTTGGGTTCAGCTCCTTCTTGATCTACCCTGTCTCCTCATCGACGCCGATACAGAAGGCTGGGCACACACAAAGACAAAGGATGAGAAACATCACTCGGGAATCATAAGGCAATAGCAAGGGATCATTTAGATTCACAACATACCTTTGAGTTTCTCACTCACCTCTTTTCCATAGTCCTCAACAAACTGCTCCAGTTCGACCCTCTCGGCGGTGACCTCCCCGAACCTGGTCTCCCACTCGGCATAATTTTTCTTCATCCTAGTGAGTCACTCAACAGACTTTTCTGCAGCAACCTTCAAAAGCCAATTCTATTCTTAAAGCTTCTCAATTATCTTGAGTTTGGTTTCAGCTACATTGGTTTTTTTATTGGCCTCCTTCCAGGTCGCGGATAGTTCATCATCCCTCTTCTCGAGGGCCTCCTTCATGGTAACTAAGGAAACAAAATTCTTCGGCCTCTCAAAAAGGCGATCATGTAAAATAACCTTAGTCGGATGAGGAGGAAGACCGAACTACAAGACGGTCGGTCAGCAAAACTTACCTTCAGCAGCACGCTTCTCCTGTTCCAGGCGCTCACTCTTGGATTTTTCAGCACCAAGGCTGCAACGCAGGTCCTGTAACTCCAACTCCACAGTATCACCACGACTCCCAAGCCTGCAGGTGGTGTGCCATCAAAAAATAAAAATTAGGAGAATGATAACTCTAAGACTACCGCCGACTGCTCCAGTCGACGGTGGTCTCGGGGTCTAAACCCAGTGGGTGCGCTCAGTGCGCCCCCATTGGAAGGATAATAGGAGGGACAAAGGGTCTCGTACCCCATCAACCTCTCTCGAGTCAACACATGAACTAAGACTACCGTCGACTGCTTAAGTTGACGGCAGCCTCGAGGACTACACCCAGTGGGTGCGCTTAGCGCGCCCCCACTGGAATCAGACACACAGTGGGTGTGCCCCGGAGAAAACCCACTCAGGATCAGAAACAAAAAAAGGTGTGTGTACAAAGGACTCATCCGAATATTCTTCGCCACGGCTTCACTAGCATCATATGCATTCTTTGGTTGCCCAACCATCACCTCCATCTGAGCCTGGGCTTCCTTGCGTGCGCCTTCTTGGTCCTCCGGGAAATGGTGCAACTCTAAAATGTTGCGGTCCATGGGAGGAAGCTGCGGAGTGGCAGACGGACTAGGTTCAAATGACGCCCCCGCTGAGGAAGTCCCACGAGTCACGGGAGTCTAAGGCTTGGAAGCTAAGGGCTCAATCACTCAGCTGGGAGTCACATCTTGCTTTGATGATTCATCAATGATCGAAGGACTGATAGGGTTGAGTTTGATCCCATCTCGGGGCCCTCCACATGTTGACAGACATTCAAAAGATCATTTCGAGGCTAAATCTCAAATCCCGAGTGAAACACATATGAGCTCAAGGGTTACCTTTGGAGAAGGCGACATTGGCATCATCTTACCCTTTATCACAGGTCTTGGGCTCTAGTGAAGCAGTCGATGTATCAAACCCACAACAAAAACCGAAAGGAAATCAGCAATCACTCGAAATATCTTGATCGACATAAATAGATCACTCGGCAAGAATACTTACGCTGAAGCCATAGGCACATCAATCTTGATGCATAGAACAGCCTTCCGAGGCTTGGAGGCCATGGTCTTAGGCTCCTTGGCAGCCTTTTCCAACGACACCTCAGGCTCACTCTGGACCCGTTTAGAACTACGGGGCGGCATGACCGACACGGTCGGTCTCGTCACCCTCAGAGTCTTGGTGCCCCTAGAATGGACCCCTAGGGTCCTAGCGTGGCTTGCAGCGGGCCACGGCGGGACTTCATCGGACGGAGAAGACTCCTCCCCGTCCCCATGTTCAGCATCACTCTCCTCCGTATCCTCCTCGTCATCGTTGTCCTCGGCATCTTTCAAGCCATCTTGGTCCTCGGTGTCACTCGCCACATCAATGGGCGCATGGTCAACCGCCAGTAGAGAACTGACCTACGCTGTAAAGGCATACTGAATGAAGGAAACGAGATTACAAACAAACACAGAAGACGACAATGAAGTTCACTCGGTTCGAACCCGTGAAGAGTTACCTCATTCGGCGGGTGCTCCTCCGACAAAGGTGCACCAACCTCATGCCCCTACGTTCGTCTCACAACAGTGTTATGGCTTTGAGTTTATTCTCCAACTGCTCCACGCCGATCTCCTTCGGGTGAACGCGGGTAGGGTTATTCGGCCCACTATACATCCACATATGGTGGGCTTTGGCTTGGAGGGGTTGGATCCTCCGCTGAAATAAGACTTCTAGAAGATCCATCCCATTGACACCTTTCCGCAACAGAGCAACAAAACCTATCACGAGAATGTCTACATCCACCTTCTCCTCCTTCTACATGGTGAAAGAGGGAGCCAACTTAATTCGCTCAGGCAAATAAGGTGGAAGGACCGACTGACCCTCACAAATTGGAACATCCTGGCAATAGAACCAGGAGTCGTGCCAACCCTTCATAGAATCGGGGAAAGACATCTGCTGGAAGCTACTCTTACCTCTAAGTTGTATTCCTAAACCCCCGCAGAGTTGCACTACGTTTGTCCCCCCTATCTTAGAAGACTTCTTCATCGTCATCACTCGACATGTAAACAAGTGCTTGAACAATCCCTAGTGAGGATAGCATCCGAGGAAGTTCTCGTACAAAGAAACGAAGGAGGCTAGGTGCGAGACGACATTGGGGGGAAGATGATGAAGTTGCGCCCCAAAGAAATCAAGGAATGCGCGGAAGAACGGAGGCGAGGGCAAAGAAAAACCTCTTTCCACATGGGTGACGAGGAGCTCTCGCTCGTCACCCCTCGGCACGAGCTCCTGCTTACCCTCCTCCGGCAGTCGCCAGCTCCACGGGACCACCAAACCTTCACTCTCCAGCTCCTGCAGGCATCCTTTTGAGACTCAGGACGACATCAAGTCACCCTGAATCCAGTCCAGTGGGAGCGCCCCATCACTCGAGGAAGACCTGCGCGAAACCTTCTTGGCCCGCTCGGCCTTCATGTTGTGCCCTTCACCATTTAGCGCGGCGAGATGGGCGAGGTGAGAGGAATATGGAGATAGGGGAGAGCTCTCAACTAAAGTAGAAGGGTTCGGGAGAGAGATGGAGATGGCCCAGATCTGGTGGCGTGAGCCTCTCTCCTTGCTACCTTGACCTTTTTATATGCCACATGGAGATACACCATTGAGCACTTTGCCTACACAAGGGGGTCCGCGGGATCCCTAGACAGTGCACCTACGTCATGAAAGTGCCATTTCAGGCACGGGAATCGAGGTGCCTCTCCACTGCCTCCACTACCCATATCACCACCATTTCTTCCCTTCATGCGCGCTCCTTGAATTCAAAAAACATGGAGATGCCACCTCCCTCGTAACCCGAATGGAATCTATATCCATGGCACATAATGAGGAGAGCCGAACATCCTGCGACTCATACTCCCATGGGACCTCAGTCATTCAGATAAACTCACAAGGCAACCCAATCGCCCTTACCATAGCACGAGTGGGATCCGTCGTGCCTCGCTATTGGACATTCAGAGGTCCGAGCTCACGATCGTTAAATTCATTGATATATCTTCCCGAAAGATACTCAATTATTACCGATTGCACGCATGAGGACATGCCCAAACACTCGGAATTCTTCACTCTTGAATCCACGTTGGTTTACTGAGAGTCCCAGTGATATGGCCCCGAGCTACAACCTCGGTGCCCTCGAGACACCGATGACACTAAATGGTGTCTTCCACTTGGCCAGTAAAAACCTCATCGATTCGGGGCTACTGACGGGGTTTTACATTAGGGGTAGGCCCACGGACCTGCCTCCTGAGGCCCACCTAAGACCCTACATGGACATCAATGTACCGAAGATCACGGGAGAAGTCAGATCTCACTCGGGCAAACACGTTCTCACTCGGTTTGCACAAGGTCATTCGAATCGTCTTATGCCAGTCGGACATGCCTCAACATTCGAACTACAGCAAGGCGTGGATGATGAAGAGACTGCAACGGCTACATACTTAAACAACCACATGAAGTGCAGTGAAGACGCACATTACTAGTAACGTTGGAGTTAGAGCTGCTATTACTAGTAACTTCTGTAGTTATTAGTATTAACTCGCCCTTGTAATGGCGCTTGACCGGTCGCGGTGCAGTCTATATAAGCCGCACACAAGCTCCTGAACAAGGGTTGACCATTCTGTAATCTCACACCCCCCATAGGCAAACACTAGCCTCTAGGCTTGAGACGTAGGGTTGTTACCACTCCCGAGTGGGGCTCGAAATCGTACATCTGAGTACCCCTGGTATTATTGTCAGGATCACTCCCACGGCATTATTGTCAGGATCACTCCCACGACAGGTAGTAATAAAAATTATATGCTTGTGCATCATGAAAATAATATTGCATGTGATAGTTATATTGTTGAATTCCTTCATGATCATACTGAAAATTATTATGAGGGAGGAACATATGCTTCGAGGAATTGCAATAATATCAAGTTTCCTCCCTATGTGTTCAAAGTTCGTAAGTCATGCTTGTTTTGCCTTCCTATGCAAGTTTATTATTGCAACAATAAATTGTTTGCATGCAAAACCTCGATGCATAGGAATTGGGTTAGAGTTAAATGTTCTTGTCATGTGATTCATGATGCACTCTTGCATGCCTCAATTACTACTTTTTATACGAGCATCATTGAAATCATCATGCCTAGCTAAAAGGCATTAAAGAAAAGAACTTCTTGGAAGAGAACCCAACACTTTTACTTTCTGTTTTTGTGTGTTAACATGATTAAGCTACTCTGGTAATCATGTTTTAAAGCTTTTATTTCAATAAAGTGCCAAGTAAAGCCTTTGGGATTGTGTGGATACTTGTTTGTTTGATTATGTGCAAAAACACAAAATTTTGCGTCTAGTATATGAATTATATGATTTTACTGGAGATTCAAAAAATTGGAAATTTTTGTAAAAACATTCCAAGAAAATTATCTGAACTTCACTATTTTTTCAGAATTTTTAGACTCGGGGAAGTATGGTGTCCATTCAAATCTTCACAAATTGTTCCATTTTTTACTAATTCTGTTTTGCATGCATAGTTTGCTTATTTTAATGTTTCCACAGGTTATATTTGGTGATATAAATGATGGGAATGATAGAATATAGTAGGTATCATGTGAGAACAATTACGAATCTTCTCATGAGAGTACCTAAGTGAATGATCTATATTTATTACACTAACCCATCTCATGAAGTTCCGTTAAGATTTGTGTGATTGAAGTTTTCAAGTTCTCGGTGAGATACCGATAAGAGGTTAATAAGGAACAACAAGAACCTAAGCTTGGGTATGCCCAGTATACCCCCAAGGTAATATCCAAGAAGACTCAAGTGTCCAAGCTTGAGGATGCCCTAGAAAGCATCCCCTCTTACGTCTCCAACATTATGAGTATATCTTACTTGGAGGCTTGGAGCTATATTTTTATTCATCACATGATATGTTTTTTCTTGGAGCATAATTTTATTTATTTTCTTCTCTGTTAGATGTTATTTATAATCTTTTTTTTCAATAAAAAGTTCCAAGAATTGCCATTATAATGCTTTAATTTAATGTGTGATGTGAGTTGTACAAAAACAGAAACTTGTGTTGTAGTATTTGAATTATGATAATTTACTCGAATGTGTAAAGTTCTTGAATTTTTAACACAGTACTATAATATAAATTATTTATAATTTCCTAATTTTTCAGATTTTTTTAATTCATAGGTACACTTTTCGAATTAATTGTTACACACTGTCCTGTTTAAACAGATTGTCGTCACAGTTTTGTTATCTTCTTATCCTATAGTTTCCATAGCCTATATTAATAGATATAAATTGTGGAAATGATAGTAAATAGTAGATAATGTGCTAAAATTATGAAGAAACTTGTATTGGCAGTACATAAAGTGTTGGTTTACTTTTATGTGTACTAACCTATCTCACGAGTTCTTTCAAGTTTTGTGTGGATGAAGTTTTTGAGACTTAGGTGAAACCGGGAAATGAGAGGATTGAGCAAGATATAAATTCTCAAGCTTGGGGATGCCAAAGGCACCCCAAGTAAATATTACAAGAAGTCTCAAGCATCTAATCTTGGGGATGCTAAGCATCGCACCTCTATTTGTTAACAAATAATGATTAGCCTTTGTTGGTCCTAACTTTTTATTTGTCCATACGATATGTGATATTCTTGGAGTGTATTTTAATTTAGTTTTCCGTTTGAATAAAATAATCATATCTGAAAATGTTTATTGAGAGAGAGTGCTCACATAGCTACTTTTGTTTGACTACTCATTGATCTTCACTTATATCATTTGAGAGTAGTTTGATTGTTGCTCTTGTGTTTCACTTATGTCCTAAGATTAAATTGTGAATGAATGAAATATCAGAAATACGAAATTATCAATGTTCTTTACGTCTTGTATTAGTTTCACATTTGGTAGAAAGTAAAATCCATTGAAGTTTGACAATCACTCTAATTTTCATATGAGCAATTCATGAATGATTAGTATAAGAAAGAGAACTTTCACATACAAATATATTATCTTGGACATCTTTTATGATTGTGAATACCCATTAATTATTTTCAAACTTGATCAAATAGTTGAAGTTGGACAAGGAACACAATGTAATGGTTATGTTTGGGTATATTTGCATAGAAGATATATTGTTGTGGATCCTCCAAGATGTGGTGCTTATTCAGAACCTTTTGCTAGCCAAAACTTTGTACTAAGTAGATATACTAATTGTGCATCCAAATCATTGAGCCATGTTTTTTCCTTGAGGGTCCACCATACCTACCTATCTATGGTATTTCACTACCATTCCAAGTAAATTTGCATGTGCCACCTCTAAACATTCAAATAAACATCCATTTTGTGAGATTGTACCGCTCATGGAGCGTCATGGCGGTCATTATCTTCCATGTTAAGAGGGTTATTCTCAAGATGAGTGTTTATTCACATATCATTGCACGACAGAGGCTGGTAAAAAGGATGCCCAGTCCTGCCTAAGACAAAAATCAATAAACAAGAACTCCCCCTAGAAAGTTGATTGTTTAGAGGGAACACATGGATATGACTAGCCATGGAATGTGATTGAATGGTTCAGGGGGGGGGGTAAAATTTCAGTTTTGTTTGGGAACCGCCAATAGCGTGATTAGCATGAAAGATATTGAAAACTCTGTTGTGATGTTGAGAGGAAAGGCACAACACCCAAACTTACATATGCATCTATATTTTAAAACAATGACATGTGCACGTGTGCAAATCCTTGCTTCCCTCTGCGAAGGGACAATCTATTTACTTTCATGTTGCTTACTTTTCATGTTGAGTCAACTTCTTATTCCAACCTCGGTCTATTAGTTGGCAAGCAACATGTGGTGAGGAAAGATCCAAATATATGTATACATATATATACATATATATCCACTCAAATATATTTGATCATGATTCATTATTTTTGACAAGTATCTTTATGATAAATATGTTGGGTGGCGAAACATTAAGCCCCTATCTTTCTCTATGTTTGATGGATATTATTTTTTCTAGAAATATGGTTTGAGTATTAGAAGTCATAGAAGACTATATGATAATTGAGTATGTGGAGCTCTTACTTAGACTTGATGGTGCATTGAAATTTTTTGATGACTAAGAAAATATGGTGTTGAGTTTCAAGAGAATGCAGTGTTTCAACCATGACATGTGAATTGATTGCTACTCAACCATGATGATTTTTATGAAAAAGTTGGTGGTTATAATCCTATAAAAAGTGATCCGAATTATCCTAGATGAAACTTATATACTATGCTAGAATTCACACTTCATAAATTATTTCTATTATCATTTACCTACCCGAGGACGAGTAGGAATTAAGCTTGGGGATACTCATACATCTCCAACATATCAATAATTTATGAAGTATCCATGCCATGTTTGCCTATATTTACAATACTTCTATATGGTCTTGATGCACTTTATATGATTTATTTCGAACTAACCCGGACTGACATTGTTTTTAGCAGAATTACCTTGGTGTTGTTTTTGTGTAGAAAATGGAAGTTCTCAGAATCGTCTCAAACTGTTTTATATTTTTTTCTTGAGGAAATAAGAAATATTGGATCAAAGAACCACCAGAAGGGAGCCATCTATGGACCACAAGCCAACAGGGCGCCCCCTAGGCTACGCTCTGATGGCTTGTGGGGCCCACATGCCTCCGTTTGGCGTGATTCCAACGCTGAATATCCTATATATACCAAAAACCAAAAAAATAAAGAGAGAACTTCCGCTCCGCTGCCACAACTCTCTGTATCGATGGAAACCCCATCTGGAGCCTTTCTAGTACCCTGTCGGAGAGGGGAAATCATCTCCGGTGGCCATCTTCATCATCCCGGTGGAGGCCATGATTAGGAGGGAGTAGTTCACCCTCGGTGCTGAGGGTATGTACTAGTACCTATGTGTTCAATCTCTCTCTCGTGTTCTTGAGATGTCACGATCTTTATGTACCACAAGCCTTGTTAATCTAGCTCGATCATATGATGTTTTCCCTTGCTACATTGTTGTGATGAATTGGATCTTTCCCTTTAAGATCTTGTTAAGTTGGATTGAAAATTTTGGTTGAGAACACCTCATGTATGTATTGCATGTGGATACTTGTAGTGACATTGGGGTATTCAAGTGATTCACTTGATATATGTAGGCATCAACTTGCGGATTTCGATGACCTTGGGGACATATGCATAGGTGTTGATTGCACGTCTTCATACTATGTTCTCTGATAGAAATATTGGGGGTGCTCCTTGAAGTTTGTTGTGTTGGATTGAATATGATAGATCTGGAATTGTTTGACACATGTGGCATTATTTACCCACGGATACTTGAGGTGACATTGGAGTATCTAGGTGACATTAGGGTTGACTGATATGTATCATGGGTGTTATTCTAGTACGAACTCTAGGGTTGTTTGTGACACATATAGGAGTAACTCAAAAGATTGATCAGAAAGAATAAGTTTGAGGTGGTTCTACTACCTACACCAATTTCATCTTATTGTTCTCCACTTGATAGAAACTTTGGAATGAATCTTTGTTGCACGTTGAGGGATGATCATATGATTCCATTATGTTAGCATTGTTGAGAGATTACACTAGTGAAAGTATGAACCCTAGGCCTTATTACCAAGCATTTAATACAGCATTTTTCTTGTTGTTTTATACTTGCTACCTTGTTGTTTTTATATTTTCAGATTACAAAATCCTATATCTACTATCCATACTACACTTGTATCACCATCTCCTGAGAGAAAATTTCTACTGTCCTACAAAACTCTGCGCTTGGAGGCCCAACATAGTCTACAAGAATAAAGTTGTGTAGTAGGCATCATGCTGGTGTTGAAAAATGGTTCGGAGAAGAAGGAGAAAAAAGATGTAAAAAGTCTAATAAACCATAAAGAGTGATCTTCATTTCCAACTAACTCATGGTATCTATCTATACAATCGGAATTGCCCAAGCAACTATTATGAATAATGAAAATAAATTTGCAGAGGAAGAGTTTATAGAGAGTCTCTCGTGGATGGCTTGATGTCCTTTATGGTACCCTACTGCATGTTTACTCTTCGGGAAGTTCTCCTTTGTAGGGGGGAATAGTTGGCGAGCAGAGCTTTAAAACCGGTGGTCTCGAGATTGGTCCTTTATGATACCTGTATTTGTCCGAGGATGTGTAAAGACCATAGTTTGTTTTAGTCGAATACTTAATCCCATGCAATCGGTCCCCACAAATGCCCATGGTATCTTAAGCGCAAAAGTGTGCCTTCGAGGCACGTACTTTGCTGGTGGCAAGGTCCTGCTATGGGGAGCGTATCCCTATTTAGTTTGATCATGGGAAGGATCCAAGAACATTGGTGGAATGTGAGCTCATGTGTGTTCCTTAACGGTGAGCTAGGACTTTGGAGTCGTATTGCCTAATTGTAATTCAGCTCCGAGAGCCACAGTATGTTCCTCTTCGGAGGGATCGCTCAGTGTTACCATTGATGGTAATAACACCATTAGGTTCTAGCATCTTCAGCTTCAGTTGTGCATAATGGGGAACGGCATTAAAGCGAGCGAACATTGTACGGTCAAGGAGTGCATGATACCTACTGCGAAAAGGGACAATGTCGAAGATCAAGTCTTCGATGCATAAGTTTTCGGGCGAACCAAACACTACTTCCAAATTTATGGTGCCCGAGCACCGGGCCTTGACGCCAGGAATTATTCCTTTGAAGGATGCCGATGATACCTACACTCGACGTCATGAGTTCGGAAGGAGGCGAGTGCATCGGCGTCCGAATAGTTGATCATCTGAATTTTCTTTGTGAGGAATCGGTTCCAAAACTACCGGATGACTCACTGGCTTGTTGGATAATGTGGTTCAAGTCATCGGAGCCCAGCGGCCGGACATAGGTGCCCTGAAAATTATCTCGGAAAGCATCCTTGAGATCTTCCCACCTCCCAATGGAGTTTCGGGTAGTCTATTCAGCCAATGCCGTGCTGGTCCTTTGAGATTTAACGTTAAATATTTTATGGCATGGAGGTCGTCTCCTCGGGCCATATGTATGTGGAGAAGTAAATCTTCGATCCACACGGCTAGGTCAGTTGTCCCGTCATATTGGTCTATATTAACGGGTTTGAACCCTTCAGCAAACTGGTGTTGCATCACTTCATCCGTAAAGCACATTGGGTGGGCGACGCCTCTGACCCGGGCCACGTCATGTCGGAGGTTGGATGAAGTCCTATTCCGTGGTAGCTCTTAGACTTGATCATGATGATTGAATCGAGCTTGGTATTTGTCCCGTCTAGCGGGTGTCCGTACTCTGGACCCATAGATGGATCTTGTCTGTCCTGCTTTACCGTTCAAATTGTGCCGCCAGCTCCCTCCCTCGTCTACGAGGGTGTTTGGACTGTTCCTCGGCGTCTCCAGTCGTCTTGTCCCGGCCTCGAGGGGGGCGGTCTGGCTGGTCGCCCTGAGTGTGTCTACGAAGTATGGGCACAAAATCTTCTTCCTTGAATTTTGGCAATAATCGGTGGCGCGGGTAACTTTAATTTTGTTCGTGCTTTTCCTTTCCATACCCTTCTTCAGCGTCTAGAATTTGGGTCCATCTGACATTGATAGAGTCTTGTTCGGCCTTGATATGTTGTTGGTTGATCTTGAGGCTCTGGGCAGTGGCTATTAGTTGTCTCTTGAATCGTTCCTGGTCCAACGGGTCTTCGGGGACAATGAAATTCTCGTCCCCGACACGACACTCTTGTTTGAAAAGAGGGAGGTAGTTTCTATCCTCGAGATTGTCGAGGTCCTCGAACTTATCCCGATCTGTGTCTCCCTTTGAATCGTCAAGCTAGTGGTCGGGAGTAGCGGAGCAACGGGGTTCTCCGGGTCATCTGACGTGGCATTTTCGTCAGTTCTCGTATTAGTTTCCTTGCCCTTACGTGCCTTAGGCTTTTTGCGATGCTGGTGTCTTTGGCGTTCATCGCCACTGCTATTAACAAGGGTGTCGTCATCGCTCTTCCCGGTGGTGCTATCGTCCTTAGGGGTGTCCACCATGTACACATCATAGGTGGAGGTGGCGGTCCATTGTCACATTGCGGGAGGAGCCGATGTATTCACATCCATAAGTATGTCTTTGGCGTCGTCTAAAGAGAAGTCCAACATATCGGTTAAGTCGTTGATAGTGGCTACCAAGTGGGAGGTGAGTGCGAAATAAAGTTCCCTATGTCCGGGCTCGAAGCCAGACTGATTGTAGATAGGAGCCGGGACGTCGAAAATGTCCATCATTTAGATCCGAGTCTGCGTTTCACTTGACAGCGAGATATTGATCGGACTAGTTGTTAGAGCATATTGCTTCATGTGTGGTTTTGGTAATTGAGGACAATCCCTATGGACTAATGGTTGCCTTGAGTTATATTCGAAGGATTTGTCCATAGGCACTTTTTGAAGTCCATCTGTTGGTTTCAAGGAGTTTATATGATGACCAAGGTGGTATTCAAGGTTTTATCCAAATATTAGTCATAAAGACATAAGGTTGATGAAGACTAAGTCAAAGAGTGTATTAAGTTGATCAACACACAAAGCGTGCAAGATGTACCGAGGGGGGTCAAGTGATCCCATGGTATGGTATGCAATGTCCATTACATATTATGTACTAACCCATGGTCTTCGTGAGAATTCTATGTGGGGTTATGTGTGTTTCCATGGGCTTGCATCAAGAGGAAGATCTCATTCAACCCCTGGAAGATTTCGGTGTGCAACTTCAAGTGGAGCATCACGAAGAGATCATGTTTGATGCTTGTCTTCCATTGTGGTGACAATGGACTTGTGAAGATGTGTTGAAGAGTGGCTCACCCATAGTGGAGTATGAGGGAGCAATCTACTAGTCTTCATCGAGCCGACGCAATCAAGAAAGGTGGTCCATCTTGAGTAGTACAACATCGTCATCATCTAGCTGAAGTGGACTATGGGCAAGGCAAATTTTTGCCTTCGATTGGTTTTCTAATTTACCGGTCTCATAGTGTTAGTAGGGAGACCGGGTTATAGGATCTTTTGTCGTACTATCAAGGGGGGGCTCTCAAGTAAGTACCTGGATCATATCGTTTGTTGAGAGCTCAAACCGTTGCATTTCTGGCATCATCATATTTCTTAGTTCTTGGTTGGTGTTTCTCTTTGTGAGTTCTTGAGATTACGTTCATCTTCGTTACAAGCTCGAGTTCATCAAAAACAAAGTCTATATGCATCTTGTATGATGTTTTCGATGTTGGAGTTTTGTCGGCTCTTCAATTATAGAGGTTTCATGTCTCTATATCATTGGCATTTTCGTAACTATCTCTTCAACCATAGAGGACCATATGCATATTCTTTTGTCGTTGTTTGGATCTACTCATCCTGTGGTATCCAACAAGCTTGAGTTTGCTCAATTCGGAGATCGTACGCGGAAGTTATGGTAGTCTCTCTTCTCAGCACAGTTTGTAGTGCTCACTCGGTAGTACCACTCGGTACCACAGTAGTGCCACTTAAGCGATACTTCCACTATGTACTACCTCTTCTACTACCTCTTATTTTGTGGTTCTATTGGTCTGCTCTTCACTCAGGGCAGTAGCACGGTGGTAAGGCGGTAGTACCGCCCGCGCGGTACTATCGTTCTCTAGTACCGCTGCTACTACCGCTGATTTTGTGGTTGTGGTATATGTACTACATCCCTAGCGGATGAACCGCTGGGTTGACCGGTAGTACCGCTCCAGCGGCACTACCGCATCAAGGTTTCTGCCGTTTGCATGCTTTTTCAGGGAACTACCGCACTAGGCGGTAGTGCCTCTCAGCCGAGCAACGGTACCGCTTGTGCATGACATGTGCACATAGCGGTTGGATTCGGGGAGGCCTATAAAAGGAGGTCTTCTTCCCCATTACCCCCCAACTTTTAAGCTCATGTTTGCCCCCGTTATTGATCTTCTTCGAGCTTGCTAACTCTCAATCCGTCCAATGATTCTTGCTATTTCTTGAGAGAAAAGAGAGAGGACATCTAGATCCACATTTCCACCAATCACTTTCTCCTCTTTGTGAGGGGAACCCTGAGGATCTAGATCTTGGAGTTCTTCGTGTTCTTCTTCATTCTTCTTCTCATTTTCTTCCATATGAGTAGTTGTTGTGGTGTGATTTGGGAGAGACAGACTTTGGCACTCCGTGTACCCATGCTGTTGCATTTGGTGCATAGGTTTGAGTTATCCGCAATGATACGTGGAAGTGAAGTTTGAGAAGCTTATTACTCTTGGGTGTTTGGGCATCCTAGAGCTTGTGCCTCTTGGGTGCTTTGGCGCCCTACATGGTTGGTGGTGCCTCGAAGCTCAATCATTGTGGTTTAAATCTTCCGGAAAGCGTTGGGGTCTCCAATTAAGTTGTGGAAATTTCCCCGACCATTTGAGGTCACCTCGGAGCCACAATCCATTGTGGTGAAGCTTCTGGTGTTGTTGGGAGCCTCCATTTAAGTCGTGGAGATTGCACCAACCTTGTTTGTACGGGTTCGCTGACCGCCCTCAAGGGTCCCTTAGTGGGATCACGACATCTTGCATTGTGCGAGGGCGTGAGGAGATTATGGTGGCCCTAGTGGCTTCTTGGGGAGCATTGTGCCTCCACACCGCTCTAAACGGAGATTAGCATCCGCAAGGGTGTGAACTTCACGATACATCGTCGTCTCTGAGTGCCTCGGTTATCTCTTACCCGAGCCCTTTACTTATGTTATATTTCTTTCTATAACTTAGTTGTTTATCTTCCTTAGCATAAGTTGTTGGTGCACATAGGTGAGCCTAGTTGTTTTAGGTTTTGTGCTTGACTAATTAAACATTAGTTTTATTCTGCATTTTTTAAGCCTAAACTGTAATTATTATAAAGCACCTATTCACGCCCCCCTCTAGACGACATCCACGTCCTTTCAGTAGTTCTTGAGGCTTCGGCACAGTTGATCTCCGGTGTGTTAGCACACGGTCTTTGTCCGTACAAGGTTTACCCCTGATTCCTGAGCGCAACGGTCAGATCCGCACTTAAGACTAGATCCAAAGTAGGCACATTCTTGGACGCAAGGTCGGGGAGGGGACCCGAAGTCAAGGCTTTGAGATTTTCGGGCTCTTCGGTGAAAGCCGAGATCCCAACGAGGGCCAGAGCGCCTTTGGCATCGACGATGTAAACTAAGTTGCCGACCTTGATAACCTAGCCCACGGCGAACCCGTCGATCTGGCCATGGTGACGAGTTGCTTTGACATTCGGGACAATGTTGTCGAACACAGAGAGTCGGACGGGGACAAAGATATCCCTAGTGCTCATTCCTTCGCTGGTGACCAAGCGAGCCACAGATCGTTCTGATGATCCTTTAGTGGAACTCTCAATGAAAGCACCAATGTCAGTGTCAAAACCGGCTGGTCTCGAGTAGGGGGTCTGAACTGTGGATCTTGGATCGATGGGTAACAGAAGAAAAAAGAGACGGTGTTTACCCACGTATCGGTGTCAAAACCGTCTTATCTCGGGTACTAGGTCCAAACTCTGGATCTTGGATCGATGGGTAACAAGGGACGAAGGAGACAATGTTTTATCTAGGTTCGGGCCCTCTTGATGGAGATAAAACCCTACGTCCTGCTCTTGTTTATATTGATGATGATGTATCGAGTACATAGTTCATCTACCTCGAGATCATATGTTGTAGTCTAAACCCTAATGATAATGATCACATGAATATGAGATTGTCTATCGACTAGCCCGGCATCTTTTATATAATGCACCATAGGCCTAGGATAACAAGAGTCCTAGTCGTCTACGTCGGTGTTGAGGAGTCCTTGTATTGATCACCATGTCTTGTGGAATATTCCTCGTATATGTCATCTTCTGCCCAAAGTAGCCCAGGAGTTCGGCCTGTAGAGATAGGTCAGCGGCCCAAGGACACCTTAGTATCAGACTCCCTTAGTAGCTTCTGAACTGGCCACCAATGTTGTAGTCTTGATCATCAGTATCTTCATGCGTCCAAAGTCTTTGTCTTGCAGGGCATGTTCTTCTCCCCATTTATGTTCCATCAACACCAGTTCGGCCACCAATGACTTCCCGATTTCTGAGCATAGCTCTTCAAGTTGGGGACCCTCCTCGGTTCTTCCGAACTATTCTTCATCTTTAGTGATCGGTCTTAAAAACTGGTTCAACAAATATTTCCATCACCGATCTTGAGGATTGTCGAGGTGTATCTGAAGAGTTCACATGTCGCACATCCGAGGAGCACCCTTAAGTTATCGGCTTTATTAATGCCTTGTAATTTTTCAAGACACACCCAGGTTTGAAATGTTTCCCGTCCTGCGATATTCTCTTGCGTCCGAGATCCATTGTCGAACTACATCGGAGGTATCCTCTTGTGTTCGAGCTCCAACACTGGACTGCATTCGAGGTGTCTTTTTGTAGCCGAGCTCCAACGCTTGACGGTATCCGAGGTGTCATAGATTACCTCGGTCTGTGAAAATTTGAAGGAATTCATCCGAGCTTAAATGTTGGGATTGTGTTTTATGGAGTCGAACATTCGCATCCGAACTATATGTCGGACTGCTTCCGAGGGGGGGGGCACCACCTCGGTCTTGCGCTGTTTTTTGTGAAATTTATTTTATGATTGGTGTAATTTATTTACTACCAAGATGTATAGAGAGTAGCCCTCAAGGTGTGTGTCGGTATAAAGCCAGATATGCACCTGAAGGATAAAAAAAATGCTGGTCCAAGTAACCCTCGAGACTCAAGTCGATATGCGTAATCGGCATGAGGATAAATTGCTTACTCGACAACATACTTTAGGAATGAAACCATGGTGTGCAGTAGTGCCCGGTACTCGGGTTGGGTGCGGTCGATCGACCAGAGGATCGTAATCTCCTTGAAAACTGTTTTGCATTTAGTGTGTATGTTTTGACAACATGGAGGTGAAAATCGGCAGGAAAGATGTCGAACTAGGGGTCAGAAAAGATTTTCCGGTTGGTGTACTTTATTATTTGACGAGCTATATAACTAGTAGCCCCCGAGACATGGGTTTGGCAACATGGGCGACCCTAAGATTGTATCCCCTCGGAAACTATTTCATCTATTAAGTGTGTTTTGACAACACCGATGTGGAGCTCGGCAGGGAAGATGTCGAACTGTAGATAGGAAAAATTCTCTGAGAAGAATCACCACTGAGAACATCTCATACACGAGGATGTCCCGCCTCATTCCAAACAAAATCATGTTTCTTTCAAGTGTGTCGTTTCCTCCAAGACTCAGGTTGGGTGTGGCTGACCGACCTGAGGATCGAATCTCCTCGGAAATCATATTGCACTTTGAATTTGTCGCATTGAATAAGTAATGTGGTAGCCCCGAGCCTTAATTTGGGCACGGGTGGTCAAATTAAGGATCGATATTTGTTTGACACAAACTTTGTTACGTTTGACACAATTTAAGTGTAATGATTCTATGTATCCAAGTACTTTACATCATTAATGCTCAGATCCGCATTGTACAACACTTTGTTGACCGACCATCAATTTCAACCTCCTCGGCCAGTAGCCGGGGAATGTTTTTCCTAGTTTATAAAGCCTTTATAAGGGAAAAGATTTATGGCAAACAAGGCAATCCGGCCATACGGTTTTATAAACATAGGTACACAGAGAGATTACTTATTTAACATAAACATCTTTTGGGGAAAATAGTTCATTTCTAAGTTCCTTTTCCCAGGATATCATGTTTGACCCAGATCTTGAAACCTCAACTCATATCAATGTTGGAGGAAAATATTGAGGATTTAGTTCGGGTAATGTTCCCGAACTCTGTGGTCTTTACTGAACCGAAATTTTCACTTCCGTCGTTGCTCACCAATTAGATTCTTAAGATAGCTAGCTTTCGGCTTCACCTAATGTGAGGTACTCACCCGGATGACCCAGAAGTAACAACCACACAGGTGCTCCCTTTACCCCCTAGCCGAATAATCGGGAACATAGGGGGTAAGCACAGGAGCCAGGCAACCCAGCTTGGCCAAAACCTTAAATCAAATTGATGCATATTTATGGATTTATAACGATGATTACAGGAAGTAGCACTCACATATTGAATACATATGCCTTTATGCTATATGCTATTTTGACTCCATTGTGACTATTTATAATCGGGAGGTGTCCCATCATTAGCTTTCACCCCTTTGTAGATACTATGCAGGGTGTTTCCATACTAACAAGACAACCCTTAGCCAAAATCTCGGTGCACAGATGCGGTTGTGTTTAGTGGAAACAAAGCAATCGGATATTCACGCTTTATAACTTTCACTTAGTCATAGGAGCTTTTAAGTAGGGAGGCAAGTTAGTAGCCGTTGGTTAGTGTTCAACGTCAATGAGGTTAAGCCATTAACACTTCGTCCAATTTTATGTAAGCTCACGGGGTAACCTCTATCGGTCTATAGTTTGACAGACTCATCAAGTCACTGACCAGCTTGTGCTCATTGTGTCAGTCAGTTTTCGACTTTCTCCACTGAGGTACTTGACCAATCAAATTGAAAGAAAAATCGCAGTGGTTCTCCCTTTGCACACCTAGCCGAACAAAGCGGAATATAGGAGGCACTCACAAGAGCAGGGCAACCCAACTATTGACCGAAGACACAATTCAAAACTGATGCATATAAAGCAATATCTGAGAAACCGAGGTACAGGTCGGCAAGGAAGATGCCGAACTATGAGTCCGTAAATATTTGCCCAGCTGAATTATTATGTAGGGCACCTCGGTGAAGAGGATGTACCTCCTCCTAAAAACCTACAATATGTTAAAAGTTTCATAAGCTCGAAAACCCAAAAAATTATTTACAGGCTTGACGTCTTAATTAAGTCAATTTTTTTGGTGCCAATCCAAAATTGGTCTTTAAAATTAATATATGCTTCGGTCATGCTTTAACATCATACGTCCGTTCTCCATACTTCAAGCGGGTCAGCCTTTGGCTTCAACCTCCATATCTAGAAGGTGGAGTGTTTCTCCGAGGCGTTTTTAGCAAACTAAACTCGAGCGGCTTTCGAAAGAAACTAGGCTATCCGGCTATTTGACCACTCACTAGTATCGGAAAAATGAGTACTAGAAAAAGACTTTGCAATGACCACGAAGAAAAACATTTATTTATAAGACAGCTCGTATAAATTTAAGGGCCCCCAATTAACGTGGGTAGAGGAAGTGTTTTTAACAAACAATGCTTTTAATAAGCTAAGTTTTTAACAAACGGCTTTTGTGTTTAACACAAATATAATGCTTGGCTGAACCGCACAGAAATTAAAAATTTGAAAGAAGGTTGAGCATGAAAGCGACTTAGCTGGTTAATGTGCTCGATGGGACGTGGGTCGAGCTATGGCGTGACAAGGTCCCAGCCCCCAAGTTTGTCATGAGGTAGCCGATGAAGAGCTCCGCTTGAGGAAGTGACAACACAACACTACGGAATGGCCAAGGTGAAACCCCCGGACCAGCGGAGGACACAGAGTAGTTCGGTAATGTAACAACAAAGCCCCCAGGTCAGTCGGCCATGTCGACGACGCAATTCGGTTGACGAAGCCATGACAACGATATCGGCACGCCGAGGTGATTGTCTAACACGGTCGGAGCTGATCACATGTGCACACAAAATAGTGCAAGCCAAAATTAATATCAAGTAATAATAAAAATCCTCTACTTAATTAACTTAATGTAAGTAAATAATTAAAGAAATATAGCTTGAGCACCGAGGTTCCCGAGCGAAGAGCTCGGCTTGATGAAATCGCAATGCGGCACGATCAATGTGGTGAGGCGAAGCCCTCGAGTTCAGCCGAGGTGATGAAGAAAGTCGGCTGGTGATGACGAGATGATGTACATACTTCTTGCACCTCATTGGTTACCCCAAGTGGAAGGTTGAGATGTGGTCAACAACATGTTTTCCCTCACACGGGAACTGTGAGGTTTATCGAACCAAGAAGACTCCTAGGATCAACAAGTAGGTGTCTTCCACCCTAGCGCTAGCAGAAGACGTGGAACTGCACACACATAAATAACTTTGCTCCCAACGAGTACATAGAGGTTATCAATCTTTCCGACCTTGTAGTTCGCAAAGGATCAAAACACAAGTGGGAAGGTAATATTGATTGCAACGGAAAAGTAAATAAAGCAGTAAATGACGGAGGTGTAAACAATGATGGTGATATGGACCCGAGTCACATGATGTTCTCTAGTGATTTCTCTCTCCCAAAAGACGATAAACAACTATTCTTGGGTAAACAAATCACACTTGGGCAATTGACAGAATTATGAACGCACCGCAATGCTAATTATGCTACTTTATAGTTAGAAGTTCAATAGTAGTGGGCAGTACACCAATACAAGTAGACCATTTATTCATGACCATCTACTTACTAATCATCCACCTTGAGATATCTATCCAGAACATCTCATCGATATTAAGTTGCAAGCCCCACCCGAAGTGTAAACTCAAAGCAACGGACAACTGCATTAACGAACTATGCGTAAGGTAAACAATCCTTGCAACCGTTGTCACAAGAACTGTTGTTTTCTCCCTGGTGGTAAGAGCACATCCCCTAGTTTCATGTTTCTGTCACTCAATCTAGACATCGAGGGGCATGAACCCACAATCATGCATAATGCTCCCTCTTGGAGTTGCCATCTACTACTCGGCCAAAGCAATAAATAGCAACGGAGAACATGCATGAAACACTAAGGAACATAATATAAAAGGATAATCAAATATATAACACATAACAATCTGAACATAATCTCATCATCCATCAGATCCCAACAAACCAAGCATAGCAATAGCAAGAGAATTACATAGATGCCTTGATCATCTAGGGCAGCTCACAAGGACTAACCATTGAAGCACAAGATTGGAGAGAAGACATCACATAGCTACTGATCATGGACCCATGGTCCAAGGAGGACTACTCACGGCATGTCCGGGAAGCGTCCATGGCGGTGGAGAAGCTCCCGGAGGTCAATGCTCCCTCCGACAGGGTCTCGGGAAGACGTCTCCTGACGCTCCCGATCTCGGAAGCGCTGCGGCGGCAGAACGATGGAGAAATTTGCGATTTTGGATCTGATGGAAGGCTTTTCTCGTAGAGGGGTAAATATAGGCCAAAGGAGGGCACCAAAGGATGTGGGACCCACCCATGCAGCCTCCTGGCGCGGCCAAGGGGTAGGCCACGCCACGTGGTCACCTGGACGGCCCCTGGCCCTCTCTCGACCATCTTCGGTGATCCGGAAGCTCCCGTTATGCTGATTTGTTATATATTTTTCCTGGAATTTTTCGGGCTTCGAAAAATTGGGTAAAAGCCCCTGCAAAATAGACATCAGCAGACAGAAATTGGCACTGGATGCACTGAGTAAGTAAGTTAGTCCAAATATGTGTAAAATGATATAAAAGTGTAGCAAAACATATAGCATTTTCACCCAAAAGATCATGGAACAAGCAGAAATTATAGATACGTTTGGGACGTATCAACATCCTCAATCTTAATTTCTGCTCGTCCTCGAGTAGATAAATGATAACACAATAATTTCTATGGTGACATGCTAACACACATATAAGAACTTCAAAGTAAAGCAAGTGAGATATGCAATTCAAGTCAAAACAATAACAAGCAATAGTTTATATCTAGTATTGAGTTTAGCAAAGTAAGAACATAAAGTTGCAAGAGCTCTCGCTGTCCGTGACTCGAATGTTTCCAAATGGTGTTTGCGTTCAAGAAGTGGGAGATGGGTTGAGATCATAAAATATATATTTTTTAATTGAGAACTCAATCTACTAAACCTCACACTTAGTCTCCTTCAGAATCTTATTTTGACTCATCCCTAGATCACTAGTCAGGCACAAGTCAAAATGATCCTCTCCCTTTCGACTTTGAGCACTCATGCAATGGATGAGCGTAAGAAAGATATGTTGGCACTTAGGATGGCAAATAGAATAATGATGAGGAAGGAAGACAAAAAGGTGTGAAAGGCTCACATCAATGAGGACAACCATAGGCAGGAGAAAGCCAAATGATAGATATGACATGAGGAGTAGGGATTACCATGTAACGGATGCACATATGAGCTAAGGTAAGCTCTCCAATGGAACTAGTGGGGGTGCATCCATCTTGTTTGCTCATGAAGACCTAGAGCTCATTTGAGGAGGCTCATCATTGGAATATGCAAACCAAGTTCTATAGTGTAAGGGTCCCCACATAGTTATGCATGAATGATAATCTCTATGTAGTACAAATATAGCAATGGAGTACGAGTGTGGATCTTCCAAAAGGAATAGTAGTGTTGCCCCCTTCTCTATTTTTATTTCTCTCTTTTTTCTTTTTCTTTTTGTCTTTTTATTTTTTTATTTTTTTGTGGCCTCTTTGGCTCTTTCTATTTATCTCTCATTTTTCCTCTCTGGGATCTGTTGTTTGTCCTCTTTGGGATCTTTTCCTCACTTAAGGGCAACACTCTATGTTTTACATGAATAAAAAGAAGATCGTCACACTTTATAAGAAGTACTCAACATAAATACAAGTGAAAACTATCATGATGTATGCAAATGTATGCCTCTGCCAATGTAACAGGATATGCAATGAAACTAGCGCGTCCTGTAGCAATAACTGGGGCAAGGCCCAACTATCATGCATCTATATGATCAAGCAAAAGCATGTATGACAATGTATCTCGGAAAGGCTATGGAAATGCCTTAATAGGTAGGTATGGTGGCTGTTTTGAGGAAAGATATAATGAGGTTTATGTATGACAGAGCGTATCATGTCATGGGTTTGTATGCACCGGCGGAGTTTGCACCAACTCTCAATGTGAGAAAGGGCAATGCACGGTACCGAAGAGGCTAGCAAATATGGATGGTGGAAGTGCCAACAATCGAATACTCACATTAGTCCGAAGAACTCATACACTTATTACCGATAACTCTCTATCTAGTTAGGAGGTTCACAAAGAGACAAGTACCCCGAGGAGGAGTGTTTGGGGGTTTGGTTATCCTTTTGCATCCTCGACTCATGGTAACGTGAGGGTACTCTATATATTCAAACCCATCGAGAGGTTAGCGTTCAATTTAGTAGCTAGAGTTCTCAACTATTTTTTAGTTTTTGAAAAACACACGGATTTCCCAAAATACGACACCTATCACTAATAGGCTCAAGCTCTTGGCTCCAATAGTCCAAACATTACTCAAATCAATACCTCAAAACTATTGCACGTTACTACTATACTTAAATAGAAACCTTAGTTACCTACTCATGCAAGACACACAACTCAGTGCAACAAGCCAACTCTCTAAACAATATAAGCATGATAACTCAAGAGAGTTCCAAAAGAAACCTAAATAAAAGCTCTTAAAAAGATGTAGTATGAAAACTAAGAGCTAAGTAGGACAGTAGCTAAGTAAAGATAGAGAACATACAAAAAAGGATAAGCATGAAAACCTATGTTGTGTTCTAGAGTGGAATGGAGCGTGTTTCTCTACCAAACAAGGTAGGCTAGCTTCTGACTTGTTATGAACAGCAAGGAGAATTAAAACAAATTAAAAAGTAAAGAACGGGATGCTCCAAGCATAGCACATAACATATGAAGTGATAAAAATATAGCATGGAGATGGACGAACTGATGATTGTTGATAGAGAAGGGGGTGCACGGGGGCATCCCTAAGCTTAGATGCTTGAGTCCCCTTTGAATATTTCTTGGGGTGAATGGGGGCATCCCGAAGCTTGCGCTCTTTACACTCATGTATCTTCTTTCATCATCTCCCATCGCATACATGAAAACTCCCTTCATACGAAACTCATCATAAGCTAGTTAGAGTGGTTAGTACCCTTAATAAAATAATACATTATCTGTTGTAAATAAAGATTTTCATGGAAAGCTATTGTTTCTGATGATTGCCAAAGGTTTTTGCAAATAAAAAGTAAGCTTAGGATTTGCAAAATGATGAAAACGCAAAATATGGCAGAATTTGTGAAAAACATAACATCAGATAGTAAATAATTTATTCGGGGCACTTATGCAACTCAAATAGAAAAACTCATAACAGATGCGAGAAAGTAAATTATATAGAGCATGCTTTCAAAACAATTCAGATCAAAAAGATGATCTGGTGATTTTTGGCAAAAAAATTCGACAAGTAGAGAGAATCTGTTTCTGGACAGCATGTCACAATTTTTGAACTTTCTTGCAATCGGAGGCTATAACTTGGCACAAAGCTTAAAAATAAAGATACAATGATGTTTGTACAGTAGTAAAAAGCATAAAGACCACTAAAACTGAAAATAAAAAAAATTGGGTTGCCTCCCAACAAGCGCTTTCTTTTATGCCTTTGAGCTAGGCATAATGCAAGAAGATCAAGTGTTATCAACTCCACAAGAATAACTTGCCTGAGTAAGGGACTCATAAGGTAACTTATTCTTCTTTCTAGGGAAGTGTTCCATTCCCTTTTAAGGGGGAATTGTAATTTAGTGATTCCCTCTTTCATGTCAATGATAGCACCCATGTCAATGATAGCACCCATGGTGCGGAGAAAAGAACGTCCCAAAATAATTGGACATGAAGGATCACATTCAATGTCCATAATAAGAAAATCAACGGTCACATAATTATCATTGACAATAATAAGAACATCATCAATTCTTCCTAAAGGTTTCTTTATGGAAGAATCAACAAGACGAACACCAAAAGAACATGGATCATAAGGTTTCCAATCAAGCATATCATACATTCTTTTGGGCCTAACGGAGGCACCAGCTCCAACATCACACAAAGCAAAGCAAAAGATATTATTCAATTTAATTTTGACCATAGGATCCCAACCATCTTCTAGTTTCCTAGGAATAGAAGTCTCTAGCTTGAGATTCTCCTCCCTAGCTTCGATAAGAGCATTGGTAATATGCTTGGTGAGGGCAATATTAAGCGTACTAGTGTGGGGGTCTTTAGCCATTCTTTGCAAAAAGGTGATAACTTCGGAAAGACTACAATTGTCAAAATCAAGATTACTACCATTAATTAAAGTGGTAGTAATGTCATCTAAGCTCATTCTTTTAGTTGTCTCTAAATTCAGAGCACCTTCTTGTCCTATAGTTGAGGTATTAGCATCACCATTAATAGGTCCATTAGGACTAGTAGTGCGATGGGTGCTAAAAGTTTTGAGATCCTCAACAACTTGTATAGTAGCAATGGTAGTGTGTGTAGGAAGGCTCTTAATTCTCTCTTCCTCTTCCTTTTCTCTAGCCCATCTATCCTTAAGTTTTGCTAGCATTCTTATGTTCTCATTAATTTGGACTTGGATAGCATTCGTGGGTGTAGTGTTCCTTTCCACAAGTGGGGAAGTTCTAATTTTAAGCATCTCTACGTCATGAGCTATGTTTTCCACCTTTAAAGAGAGACTATGTAATTTTTCTAGTTTCTCTTCTACATTCTTGTTGAAGACTTTTTCAGAAGTGATAAATTCTTTAAAAATGCTCTCTAATTCAGAAGTGGAATTTTTGGTGCTAGGATAATTGTTGTTGTTCCCATAGTTGTTGGATGTGAACGGTCTAGGATTTCTACCAAAATCTCCTATAAGCATTATTATTGAAGTTGTTCCTAGAGATAAAAGTAACATCAACTTGCTCTCTTTCTGGAGCAACCAAAGAATTTAAAGGAACATCATGAGGATCGATAGGAGCTTGCTTAGTAAGTAGAGTCATGATCATGTCAACCTTATCATTAAGGGAGGAGATCTACTCAACAGAGTTTACCTTCCTACCTGTTGGGGCTCTCTCGGTGTGTCGTTGAGAATAATTGGTCATCATCTCATCCAATAGCTTTGTGGCAGCACCAAGTGTAGTTGACATAAAGGTTCCTCGCCCGGCCGAGTCTAACAGAATCCGCGAGGTAAAGTTCAATCCTGCATAGAAAGTTTGGATGACCATCCAAGTAGTCAAAATGTGTAGGGCAATTCTTAACAAGAGATTTCATACGTTCCCAAGCTTGAGCAACATGTTCATTATCCAGTTGTTTAAAATTCATAATGTTACTCATCAACTGGATAATCTTAGCAGGCGGGTAATACTTCCCAATAAAATCATCTTTGCATTTATCTCAAGAATCTATGCTATTCCTAGGCAAAGATTGAAGCCACACTTTAGCTCGTCCTCTCAAGGAGAAAGGAAAAAAGCTTAAGTTTAACAATATCACCATCTACTTATTTATATTTTTTCATATCACAGAGTTCAACAATATTGTTTGAGTGCAAGGCAGCATCATCTCTATCATCGGAGAATTGATCTTTCATAACAAGGTACAGTAAAGCATGTTTAATCTCATAGGACGTGGCTTGAGTGGCGGGAGCAGCAATGGGAGTGCAGATAAAGTCATTGTTGTTTTGACTAGTGAAGTCACACAACTTGGTGTTCTCAGTGGAACCCATAGAAGCGGCAACAAGCAAGAACAAAGCAACTAATTTTTTTGTGGTTTTTGGCATAAGACTCTAAAGACAAAAACTAAAAAGTAAACTAACAAGACTAAAAAGCAAAGGTAAAGGATAGCGTGCAACTCCCCTATATTGAAGACTGGAGTCCCCGGCAGCGGCGCGAGAAAACTTTGCTTGATGACCAGATGATGTATATACTTCTTGCACCTTGTTGGTTACCCCAAGTGGAAGGTTGAGATGTAGTCAGCAGCAAGTTTTCCCTCACACGGGAACTTTGAGGTTTATCGAACCAGGAGGATTCCTAGGATCAACAAGTAGGTGTCTTCCACCCTGGCGCTAGCAGAAGACGTGGAACTGCACACACATAAATAACTTTGCTCCCAACGAGTACAGAGAGGTTGTCAATCTCTCCGGCCTTATAGTTTGCAAAGGATCAAAACACAAGCGGGGAGGTAATAGTGATTGCAACGGAAAAGTAAATAAAACGGTAAATGTTGGAGGTGTAAACAATGATGGTGATATGGACCGGAGTCACATGATGTTCACTAGTGATGTCTCTCTCCCAAAATACGATAAACAACTATGCTTGGGTAAACAAATCACAGTTGGGCAATTGACAGAATTATGAACGCACCGCAATGCTAATTATCCTATTTGATAGTAATAGGTTCAATAGTAATGGGTAGTACGCCAAGACAAGCAGACCGTTTATTCATCAGCATCTACTTACTACCATCCACCTTGAGATATCTATCATTAACATCTCGCCGGTATTAAGTTGCGAGCCCCACCCAAAGTGTAAACTCAAAGCAACGGACAACTGCATTAACGAACTATGCGTAAGGTAAACTATCCTTGCAACCGTGGTCACACGCACCATTGTTTTCTCCCTGGTGGAAACATCACATTCCCTAGTATCATGTTTTTGTCACTCAATCTAGACATCGAGGGGCATGAACCCACAATCATGTAGAATGCTTTGTCTTGGAGTTGCAATCTACTACTCGGCCAAAGCAATAAATAGCAACGGAGAACATGCATGAATCACTAAGGAACATAATATAAAAGGATAATAAAATATATGACTCATAACAATCTGAACGTAATCTCATAATCCATCGGATCCCAACAAACCGAGCATAGCAATAGCAAGAGAATTACATAGACGCATTGATCATGTAGGGCAACTCACAACGACTAACCATTGAAGCACAAGATTGGAGAGAAGACATCACATAGCTGCTGTTCATGAACCCATGGTCCAAGGAGGACTACTCACGGCATGTCCGGGAAGCGTCCATGACGGTGGAGAAGCCCTTGGAGGTCAATCCTCCCTCCGGTAGGGTGCCGAGAAGAGATGTCCTGACACTCCCGATCTCGGAAGCGCTGCAGCGGCGGAACGATGGAGAAATTCGTGATTCTGGATCTGATGGAAGGGTTTTCTCGTGAAGGAGTAAATATAGGCCAAAGGAGGGCACCGGAGGAGGTGGGACACACCCAGACGGCCTTCTGGCGCGGCTAGGGGGTAGGATGCGCCAGGTGGTCGCCTGGACGACCCCTGGCCCCCTCTGGCCCATCTTCGGTGATCTGGAAGGTTCCGTTACGCTGATTTTTTATATATTTTTCTTGGAATTTTTCGGGCTTCAAAAAATTGGGTAAAGGCCCCTACAAAATAGACATCAGCAAACAAAAACTGGCAATGGGTGCAATGAGTTAGTAGGTTAGTCCAAGTATGTCTAAAATGATATAAAAGTGTAGAAAAACATATAACATTGTCCCCCTAAAGATCATGGAACAAACAGAAATTAAAGATACGTTTCGGACGTATCAGTTGGTGACGCCGAAGTCCTTAGAGCAGGTTGCGGAAGAGATGTCAGAGCCCGTGTCTAGCCGAGGTGGCGGGACAGTTTGGTAAGGTGGCGCTAGAGCCCCCATGCCAACTGATGTGTCGAAGCAGGTCGGCATGTTAAACGTTGGTTGGAAGAAAACGACGATGCGGCGATGCCGATACAGGTCAAAATTTGTGATGCACTCAATGCTGGCTTGATAAAGCAATGGTGTGCCCGACCCGTGCAACCCAAGGGTGACGAGGTTCTCTTAATGATTATTTGGCCCTCGTAATGCCGAACTCTGGGTCTGCTCGTCGAGTTGATGATCCGAGTAGGTTGTCGCTGGCTCGGCAGAGCGACTACACATCCAATGCTCGTGTAGATCCGAGGCGTGAAGCAACATTATCGGGCCGGTTTGACACCAACGCGACGGTGAAGATTACCTTGGAAAAGGCTTAAAATTTATGGGCATGTGTTTTAGAACAACACATAATACCTTAAAAATTCCTTCAAAAAGGATGTCCAAAACAAACTTCATGAAGAAAGATGTACTCGGGTCGGATTCGTTTTTGTGAAGAAAACAGATCCAAAATTCGTACGGTCGGATCGAGCTGAAATTTTAAGGGGTGTTCACTATAGGAATTACACAACCAGTGCACGGTGGGATTTTCCAACAGATGTCCGACCTGGATAGTGGACCCCTCGTCCTATACTCATCCACATTTCCATCCAGATTCGATAGGGCACCGGTATATCGGAGATCATCAGACATTCCTCCATCGGAACGTGACGAAATTTTGCAGGATTTTTGTAGATTCAATTCGGCACGATTCCACAAAAGCAATCATCAAAGTAAAGCTCGAGGAAACGGAGACAATGAATACAAATTAGCTGTCCAGAAAAAATTGCAATCAATCTGTAGAGGGGCGATCAATCCTTCTGCCGATCACACAGCGGAACTCTCAATGAAAGCACCAATGTTGGTCTCAAAACCGGTTGATCTCGGGTAGGGGGTCTGAACTGTGGATCCTTGATCGATTGGTAACAAGGGACTAAGGAGACGATGTTTTACCCAGGTTCGTGCCCTTTAGATGGATCTAAAACCCTACGTCATGCTCTTGTTTATATTGATGATGAAGTATCGAGTATATACTTGATCTACCTCGAGATCACACGTTGTGGTCTAAACCATAATTATAACGATCATATGAATATGAGATTGTCTACCGACTAGCCTCACCTCGGTTTACATAATGCACCATAGGCAAAGGATAACAAGAGTCCTAGTCGGCTATGTTGGTGTTGAGGAGTTCTTGTATTGATCACCAAGTCTTGTGGAATATTCCTCGTATATGTCATCTGCTGCCCGAAGTAGCCTAGGAGTTCGGCCCGTCGAGATAGGCCGGCGGCCCGAGGTCCCCTTAGTCCTGGACTCCCTCACCAGGTTCGAGCCCTCTTGGTGGAGGTAAAACCCTGCGTCATGCTCTTGTTTATATTGATGATGGAGTATCGAGTACACAGTTGATCTACTTCAAGATCGTATGTTGTGGTCTAAACCCTAGGAGTAGTGAACTTAACTTGTCCTATGAACTAAAGCTCTTCGGTTCATATAGATACCAGGGGTGCTAGGTTACACAACGTCGGTCACATCAGGGAGGAAACATGTCAATCACCACGTGGCCAGGGAGTGCACACCAAGTCTTCAGAAGAGACCACCTTGAATACATCATCACTTTATTTATCTTGAGTCCAATGATGATAATAGAACGGTCCAGGACTCTGGCCCATTGAAATATGTAAGTGGCCCGAGGACCCCCTTGTCACGGACTCCCTTAATTCTCGACGGAGAGAAGATGGCGATCGAATCGGCATAGAAGGTCATGTTGCCGAACACAAAAAGTTGGCTAGGGACCTAAAAGTTCTCATAATCGTTGTCTCAGTTGATGTGCGGATGAGCCATCGATCCTTTTGTCGATCTCACAGCGAAACTGTCAATAAAAGTACTAGTGTCAGTGCACCTCGGGGTAAGGGGTCCCGAGCTGTGGATCTCAGACGGATGGTAACAGGAATAGGGAGACGAAATTTACCCAAGTCCGTGCCCTCTTGATGGAGGTAAAACCCTATCCTCCTCTTGTTTATATTGATGATGAAGTGTCGAGTACAAGCTTGATCTACCTCGAGATTATAAGTAGTATTTTAATCCTAAGGCTAGGCGAATGACATTGTGTTGATGTATATCCATTCTATGGGCTAAATCATATGGCTTATATACACGTCAGGTAGGGTATCTAGGGTTACAAATTCGGTTTCTTGGCGTAGGGGCGGCAGGAGAAGTCTTGGAGTATATGTCAAGCCTTCGACAGATGCAGTCCCGACCACGCCCCATCGTGCAGATTCCGGAGTCCATATTAAGAAAGAGGAGAACCCATCGGCCCAATCGGAGGAGCCTGGGACGACTAGGTTAGTACCCCGTAGTTCACGACAGCATCACATAGTTTCTTCTTTCTGGCTGTGGTGAAAGTTGTGTGTTGGACATGTTGTCGACAAGAGTGGGCTTAGCCTGTGTGCTTCGGTGTGTAGGAGTGAGCTGACCCTTGATGTATCGGTTTTCACCCAATTTCCACTAATTATCTGGACAATTTATTTTTGCTTAATTAATAGATGAGACAAAACTATTGGTTCCCTTGCAAAAAAATACTACAATTAGAAGCTTCGTTGTTTTGTTGCCAGGTTAGAAGCTTCGAGCTTCATCTTGGCTAAGGCAGAAGCATGCATAGGGAACGTATTGTTACTCATTGCCTGGTTTATTTAATGACTGATGTTGCTTGCGCCTTCATCTAAAAGTAAATTATAAAGTCTGGAAGTTTTCTCAAAAATGAGGAAAGCTCAACTGCAATAAATACTCCCTCCATTTCTAAATATAAGCTTTTTAGAGATTTTATTAAAAAACTACATACGAAACAAAATGAATGAATATACACTATAAAATATGTCTATATACATTCACATGTTGTCCCTTGATGGAATCTTTAAAACAACTTATATTTAAAAACGGAAAAAATATTATTCTACATGTTACAAGAAAAATGAATTATGAACGAAACATGCCAGCTTGTCCAATAAATATTGGTCCTACATATTACAACTCATTTTTCACGATCCTAGTGTTATCTAGACTGACGTGGTGGACGTAGCCCACACTAACATATACTTCCTCCATTTTATAATATATAAGTATTTTTAACATCATACTGATATAAAAATATTCATATATTATGGGACGAAGGAAGTATAATCTTCGACTTCATCCGTTCTTAAATATAAGTTTTGTAGAAATTTTATTAGGGGATAACATATGAAACAAGATGAATGAATCTACACTTTAAAATATATATATATATACATCCGTATGTATTTTTTATTAAAACCTTTAAAAAGACTTATATCTAGGAAAGAAGGAAGTAGATGCAAATTAAGTCTAAACTAAAGTTGTTTTGTCAGTGTTTACTAGGGTGCATCCTGCAGAACTGCCAAGTCCTCACAGTCGTGTGTCTCGTATTCGGCCTCGAGGCGATTCGGAATCATTTGTGTTACTCGGTTTTAGATTACCCATAATGGAAGTAACATAAGTAGTAACATAGATGTCACCTAAGCAAGAAATATGATGTGACAACTAATTAACGAGAAGAAAGGAAAATTAAATAACTTAACATGTTACTCATATTAAAAGTAACATAGCGGATACCAAGGCAAGATAAGTCTATAGGCTAATAAATGAAAGGTTCAATATTACTACCTCTATGTTACAATCCACTATGAAGATAGTAACTTAGACTAGTAAAGCTGGCCATAGTGGGGTAACATAGCTAGTAACATAGTCTTGGAACTTCCAAACATGGTGATGTGACAAGTAATTAAAGAAGAGAGAGAGGATTAGAGTAACATAGGTAGATACCGTAACATGTTAAATGCTATGCTGCTATGCTTCATGCATGTCAATAAATGAGATCACCTATGATACTAGTTTATGTTATTATGCACTATAAAGGTAGTATCATACAATAGTAACATATGCATGATACTACTATATGTTACTCCCCATTATGAACAGCCTAACATATGTATGTTTTTATTCTATGTTATTCTCCATTATAAGTAGTCTTATGTCAGCGGAGGACGAGCTAGGGCTATACTAGCACTAATTTAAAAAAAATGAGGCTATACTAGCACTGAGCGATCTAACTGGCATGTACAGCACGGTGCCCATGACCATGACAGTAACGTGTCCAGGGAAGGTAAGATGATGTGGGCCGTCCCGCATTGGATTTGGGCACAGGGGGACCGTGCTATACCTAGCTCAGGGCCCGCATTGGATTTATTGATGTGTATGTTGAACGTTTTTAGTGAGGGTTTATTTCTGTTTATTTATGTGGAATCGTAACTTCTTAAGATATATTTGTATTACATTAATTATTTTCTTGTGGTTTGCGATCTTTATTTTGATGCATTTTATTTTGTTTTATTTTTTGGAAAATTGGGCGTCTGGATCACACCACCCGCGCCGTTGCCTCGTGTGGAATACACCGCCCGCGCCGTTGCCTCGTCTGGATCAATCGAGCCCTACAACGCATACAAAGATGGGCTATCATACCAGCCCATCCAAAGCCCAATCAACCACAGGCCTTCGAAAAAATAGCCAGAGTAGCAGCCCCTTAGGACATGCGGCCCAAGTCGCGGTAATCAAGTGCTGAAACGATCATCTGACGGCCAGAAATGATTAAAAGCAAAATCTGACGGTCGTTAGTGTTGGTAGCGTGAGATAGCTCGCTTTAGGTGCAGTTTTACTGTCCTAAATTCTAGCAGATCGTCTTGTGGAGTACGAAATAGCTGGCCGAAATCATTGTTCTCATATTATTAAAAGACTATAGCACAAAATAAATTTTGTTTAAAACTATTTCGTAATCTAACCTTTTTAGCAACGTCACAGACCGTGACATCTTTTTCCACATGAAAACGTCGAGATAGCTCGCGTTCCTGTTTGACATTAAAACGTCAAGATAGCTCACGCTGCAGGCTACATAGAAACGCTAAGGTCTTTGGCGTTTGAAACTTTTCTAGAAAAGATAGAGGATTTGACGTTTCTTTCCTAAATATTTGAGTCGCCGTGAGGCTGACATGTTGAATGTGTCAAGGGCCATGGCGCTTATCTCCAAACACTTTTTAAATCTAGGCATGCACTGTCAGAACAGTTAAATATATGGGGCAGAAACATCAAAGACCCAGAAGTTTTCGTACGGGGTAGCAACGCGAATTATCTCGGTGTTTTCATGTGGAGCAGCAACGCGAACTATCTCGGCATTTTCATGTGGAAAAGAAACGTCATGGTTTGTGACGTTGTCAAAAGAATCGGATTGTGAAATGGTTTCAAGCAAAGTGCATTTTATACTATAGTTCGGGCTCACGGTCAAAACAATGATTTCGTCCCAAATAACCTAGGGTGTGTTTGACAGTCGTTGAAAATATGGACTAAAAACTAACACCTACACATTGTTTGGTTTTTCGCATCTAGACCTCGGCATTAAGGAAGTAATTTTGGTATAGCATGGGTGCGTGTATTGGCTCGACTCATATAACTACACGGTGTTTGGTTGTACACATGGTATATAATTAAAAAGGTAACACTTACACTTAACACATGCAGTTACATCGTGCCTCGCGATTGTGGTGGTCGGTGACCACGGCGCCACGTCCGAAACGACGAGCATGGAGTCTCAGGCGAGCGTTCCTGCCGGCGCCGCGACAAACTAGTTGCTAGTGTTGCTGCTACAAAGAAAGTACGTGTGGAGAAGTGTTGAGGCAGTGGTCAGGGGAGGAGAAATACAATGTGTGTCGGACTATGGAAGTGCAGTGGACAGTGACCACGGTGTCGCGTCCGACATTACGAGCACGGAGTCTCCGATGAGCGTTCCTACCGGCATCGTAGCGTACTAGTTGCTAGCATCACCGCCGCAGAGAAAGTCCGTGCGATGGAAAGTTGAGGCAGAGGACGAGGGAGGAGAAGAAATGCAATGCGTGTCAGACCATTGCGACGGTGGTCGTGGCGCCGCGTCTGGAACGCCGACCACAAAGTCACGGGTGAGCGTTCCCGTCGGCACCACGGCGAACTAGTTGTTTGCGTGGCTGCCACATAGAAATTTTGTTTGGAGGAACGTTGAGGTAGATGATGGGAAGGGGGATGCAATATGTGTCATACCATGGCAACCGCGGTGGACGATGATCGCGACGCCACGTACGACATGAGGATCACGGAGTTTTGAACGAGCATTCCTGTTTGCCCTGCGGCTAACTAGTTGCTAGCGTCGCCGCCGTAGAGAAAGTTCTTGCGGAGGAGCACTGAGGTAGAGGACGGGGAAGAAGAAATGCATTGTGTGTCGCACCATGACGACTTAGATGGACTATGGTCATGACGCCATGTCTGACATGATGTGCATGGAGTCATGCGAGAGTGACCTCGTTGGCAGCACGACGAGCAAGTTGCTAGCCTCGTCATCACAGAGAAAGTCTGCATGAAGACAGTGGATAGGGGAAGAGAAATGCATTGCTCACGCCATAGCAGCGTGCAGTAGGACGAGAGAGAGGTGTTCAACATGACCGATATCGAAAATGACTCCAGTGTAGTAGGATGCGGGCAAGGAGGTCAAGAGGAATGATGCCAACGTCAAAAGGGACGAATAGGAAGGCTCTCGGATAGAGGAAAGAGGAGAAGTAATACATTATGCACGTAATTGGAGCGTTAGTGCAATAGGATCATCGAAATATAAAATGTGCACCATGAATGTTGTGTGGAACTGCATGATGAAGTTATCGGTCAAAGGAAAATTTAAAAGGCTGACCGTACACGATGAATTTAACAAAATTTGTCTAAAATAGCTTCAAACATGAACTCAAAATTGAGCATTTACACTCGACAAAATTATAAATCGTTTGCAAAAATGGGACCTTCACATCAATTTTTATCTTTTTCGTGTAGAATTTATCTCGAAATGAAGCACCGTTTTGTAGATTAGAATGCAGAAGGAAGAAAGGAGATTAGGGAGGAGCTTAGTGGAAGTACAAAAAGAAGCAGTTACACAGCTCGCATCCCTTCAGCCTCCTCTCATGCAAAGGGCCCACCCATGTGCGCTCGTTCTCACTCAGCTTAGCCTGACTCGCAAGAAACCACCGATCTGAGCATGCCCGACAAACCACAACCAAAGATACTTTCAGTTTCGTTCAATGCACAGCTAACGATGAACACCGCAAACCAAAGAACATAGTTTTTTTTCTCACACATGACTAATTTGACACTAGTAGAATGCTTGTATGTTGCAACGTGTTTTTTGAAAAAAAAATGATTACATATATAAACATAATACACGTAAAATTTTACAGGTATAGAAAAGTTAGCCATGTCATAACATAACAATATTGACTCATTGTATTTATCCTGGCTGCTTATCTCTCCGTCCAATGGTTCTAAAGTTTCTCAACACACACGTCTTATTTCCCGCACCCCACAAACAAGAAATAACTTGACTTCCTTCACCCTCTTTTGTCTCGGTCTACTACTTACTCTAGCTTTCATGTGATCACTCTATACTTGCTCTAGTGTTTGATTGTGATATGATAAGCAAGCGCTTACTATGCTTGTCAATTGTTATTTTTATGAATCAGAAACACCTATATGTAGGTGTGTGTGTTTATTAACTATTGGATTTTGGACTATCAGACCATTCAAAGAAATGCTTCTTATGATTTTCTTGAGCTGAACATACTTCCAATCTCAGGTTAAACCAAGATAGCAAAAACTTACTGGTTTTGGAAGATGAGAACTAAAACGTGATAATCATGTGCATTGCAACTGGGGCATACATATTCAAGTGCTTCAACATTTATCATGTATAACATATACCTTATGATCCTCACGCACATCACATGGGTTTGTCATCGTCATCTTGTCCCGTGGTGAAAACCATCTTTTTCCCCATCATGGTCATCCCTCCGATCCTCGTTGAGTAGCTCCATCAAATTTGCTTCTTCTCAGGACTTTCCTTTGCCCAGGAAGAAGATCAAGTATATTGTGGAACCAAATTTCACCATGTTGGTAAATCACCAATGACCTCGATCCATTTTAGGCTTTCATAATATGAATAAGATCACTATGTGTCATCACACCATTTAAATTGAACGTGTCGCCCTCGTGGGCGACCGGCCGCGCCTTGGCCCTTACTCGTCCAGCTCGCCCTCACCCCTCCCTCCTCATAGTCGTCGCCGGCGCCCACTGTCAGGCCTGGCCCGTGCGACACTGGCGGCGGCCCCCCCTAGCCATTCCTCTCTCGGTTTCTCTCAAGCGTGGGGCGGAGCGGCACCGGGGGTGTTCCTAGGCGGCGGCGGTCCGTCGTGGGGGTAGGGTTTCCTCGCACGGTGCGAGAGATCGCCTGGACGGCGCCGTCGCCGTTGGTGATGAGTTGGCGTGGCGGCGTGGCCCGAAGGCGCCCTCTCATCCCAGATCTGGTCCCTTTGGGCCCCATATGGGTCTAGGTGGGCCGACGGCAGGACTGGTCGGCGACGTGGCTTTCGGGAGACGAGAAAGCGGTGATGGGCAGTGGGGTGCTGGCGGCGCTGGCGCCGCCTTGCTGCTGCATGGCCGGCGGGGCTTAGTAGGCCCAATTCGGGCCTGGTCAGGCCGAGTGTGGCCTGGTATACCATGGTGCTGCGTACGAACAGCGACCACGACGGTGCCGGAGGCACGGGCCTTCCACACGACGGTGGTGGTGGTGGTTCCCTCCTTCGTGGCTTCGGTGCTGCTGCTCCCATCACCCAGCGCTCCTCTTTTCATCCTCTTGGCCTCGTGGTGTTGATCTCAATGAGGCGGTGTGGGTGGTGTTGCGACCGCGGTGGCGCATTTGGTGAGCGGCGAATTGGCTGGTTGACTACGGTCCGGTTGGGCAATGGGGTTTGGAGTGCGGGAGAATTCCTTGCTACTTCTTCCGGCTCCGATGCGATGACGCTTGCGGGTGCCACCATTCCTTCCTGGATGGTGTCGGTGGTCTCCATCCCCCACTCCCCTCCGTGTGTCGCGGAAAACCCTAGGACACGTCCGGGTAGCAGTGTCATCGCATTCCCTCTTGGAGGTGCTTGTTGGAACACTGAGGATTGGAGCCTTGGATCGTGGTGGGTCGATTCTGGAGCGTGCAGCAGTTGCGGATCATCCATGCTTTGTGGAGTTGTCGATGTTCTCATTATTTCTTCTTCTTCTTCTTCTTTTATTTTGGGTTCATGCGCTGCTCGCCCCAACATTGCTCTGTGTTCTGTGTTGGTTGCTTTGGAATACAAAGTGGGGGAACCCTTTTTCGTCAAATGCAACCTTGGGAGTTTAGAAACATTGTTTCTATTACTTGTCTTTCACCGCCATCCTTAGAAAAGAAAAGGACCTCAAAATCAAGAGTGACGATCACTCCAAGACAACTTTTCATGTTTTTAGCCTAGAAATTGTCATAATATTTTCTAGTTTATCACAAGGTAAAAAAATATTCTCATTATTTTCTTGACACACCTCTCATCAATGAAAAATATTCATGCTATCTTATTCCCTATAAGATAATAAGAAACCTAAATTCTCTCTCTATACACAACTTTTTTACATTCAATATTACATATTGTAGCTAAAATCTACCATTTGGTCTCTTCTTACATATAAAGTTCTCAAGTGTGTATCCCAACTAACATGCAATATGATGCCATCTTTACCACTTTGTAGGAAATCAGTATGTTAAACATGCATCTGTATCCATTATAAGTGTTATTGAAATATCTTCCATAGCTTAATCATGAAAACACAAATTAAGCATAGGTATAGTTGCTCAATCGTATCACCAGCAAAAGGAGGGACAAAATCTAAGGTTGGTGGTGCCTAGAGTGCATAGTTACATCAAGGCATTATTTAAGTTCAACGCATTACTTGTGTCTTATGAATGTGTTGTTGTGTAAATACCAATACGGGATGGTTACATGCTTTTGTTTAATGAAACTAATGACATATAACACATGTGAGTTATAGTACAATTATATACAAGCTTGTGGAGTTGACATAAGCATTTTGGAACTCCATTTTGGCAGCAATCACATAATCTGACATCCTCTTAGACGCTCACAACCATGATGCCCACCTCCTCATGATTTGTTCTTCTTGAGTTCAGAAATTTCCCCACTACCCCCTCACAAATATCCATAGTGTCATGTCGCCATAGTCGTCCATTAAATTTCCATCTTGACGCCAAAACAGAAAATAAATTAGCTACCAATTAGACTTGAGTAAAATCTCTCTTAACCTATGGTTTTTATTTCTTAAATACTTGCCCAAACTATCGGCCAATAGTGAGTTTTAGAAACTAAAATTTAAGCATGACATGAATATACAAATGGAAATTCTACACATTAAGAGCGTACGTCATCTCTTTAAGTGAAATAATAAAGACTCCCATGTTCATTAGAAAAAATCCCATGTCAAGGTAATCTTCGTAGTACAACAACTTGGTGTGTTTTCTTTAAAGAAAGTAATGAAGACCAATTGTCATTAGGAACTTCAGATATCAACACAAATCCTTAATTTCGTTCAATATAAAATATAAACAAAGGATATAAGCATCCAAGCTAACGTAGCAATTAGCATATGCCGAATCACAAAGGGATAGGAGAGCACAGCAAAACATAGCATGTGGTCTTCATATGCTGAAAATGAGAATAAATAACCAAGTAGATTCAGAATGGGGATAGACTTAGGCCTAAAAAGGTTGTGATCCATCTCCTTTCCTTTACTGCATAGATCATTTTTTATTAGAGGTGCCAAGTCTACATAGTATCTATGCAAATGCCTAGTTTGAATACTTTTCACTGTTAAAATGCAAAAACAAAACCACAACACCCATTGATGACAAACCAGAGAAGAGGAAAAATCTTACACTTTGTCGTGGTTTTGTCACGGTAGATGTCCTCCTGAAAGGACTTGGGTGTGAGGACATCGCAACTAGGTGGCGGCTTGAACTGGGTTGATCGGAATCGAGAGACGCGAGTTTACCCACGTACGGACCCTCCCATGAAGGTAAAAGCCTACGTCCTGCTTTTGGTATTTATTGATGATGATCTCGATTGCAAGGGGGCAGAACCGCTAACCGATCTCTCGAGGATTTCTAAGTTGTCATTTCTACCTCACGGGCTCCCCTTTATATATAGGTGGAGGCCGTGAGATTACAATATAGTCCGGGCCGTAACACAGTCCGTAATTTATTCCTTCTTGTAATAACTTGGGCAAGTGGAATCTTTATGTCTTTCCTCATGAGCCGGCTCGCCAGGAGATGGGCCATGAGTCGGCCTCTTCTCTCAGCCTCCTCTTGACCTTTCGTGTTTAAGGGCCTCCAGCCCAAGTTATACCTCATGCGGGTTATCTGTTGGGCGGGCCAACCCATGGAGTATATCCCCAACATTAGCCCCAATTTAATTTGGATTCATCCATGTTAAACTCCATCCTGAAAAATAAAGAAAAACACCCCAAGGTGAAAAAAATAAAGTTATCTTTGCTCTAGAGATGGTAATCTTCTTCTTGAGAAAGCTTCACCCGGGTCAACATTTTGCCACGTTATCTGCCTTGTTTAGGACTTGGTACTTACCGACCATTGTTATAATGATGTCATCATGTCTGTCACTAATGTCATTAAGTTGTCATGGCGAATCTTTTTAAATCGTGCCCAAATCTTTTTCACGCGTGAAAATCGAGGTGGACCAGCCACTGCTAATCACTCTAGCTCCACCTTTTTCGCCACGTCGCTTCGGGTTCACCCCTCCCTTATAAACAGCCCATATGGCCTCATTTCTTTTCTTTTCTCCATCTTCTTCCTCCCGTCGCCTCTGTCTGCCCAAGAACCGCCGGAGTTCGAGCACCAAGAGTCACCCAATCACGCTGATATTGCCGACGGTGTTTATCCACAACGACTACGCTCTTCTTCATCCTCAAGCTTCTTTGAGTCTGCTTGTTCTTCAAATCTGGTAAGCAATACCTTTCTCCCTAGGCTTTTCCACATGTGTTCATGATGTCGATCAAAGTTATCTTTCATCATGGCAATAGTAGATCCAAAAGAAAACTTCAGTCCTTCTAGTATACGTAATATTAACCTAGTCTCCTTTGTTCTTTTGACATAAGGTAGATACCAAATACGTTGTAGAATCTCGAGTGTATATTGCCTTCGACATCGCCTCTGCCATAGAACTATTTTTATTTCATTTTCCATGATTTATTAGGTCCATCTCTTCTGCTACTTCGATGGAAAGTTGTTATTACTCGAAAATTTTGCTAAGTCCTCTTGGTCTCACACATTCACCCATTTGGCCGACTCTAGCTGATAACTTGTCATATTACCGGCTCAACTCCCTATTTTATCCCTTTGACCGGCTTGGCTTGTAAGTGTTTTGATAGCTCATTTTTCCTTTTCGGCTCGTCTCTTTCTCTTTGTAGTGTCGTTGTTAGTCACAATGCCCCCTAAGACCAGTAAAGCCATCGGCTCGGTCAAGTTCAGAATAACTACGCTCACCTTGCAAGAACTTGTAACAAAAGGGTAACTACTGGCTCAAAGTAAAATCGGGTGAAGAGTTCCTGAAGAGGAAATTATCCCACAACCAAGCCAAGGAAAAGTCGTTATCTTCGGCAATCATCTTCTTAGGGGATTTCGTCCACCTGGGTTGAAATTCTTTAGAGATTTTCCCCACTTATTGAAGCTCACGACCCAAGACCTTGGTCCCAACTCTGTGAATAACATTTGTCAGTTCCAAGTGTTTTGCGAGGTTTATCTTTAGCTGGATCCAAACCTTGCTTTATTCAGACATTTTTTATACCTCAGTCATCAAACTGAGGTAAAAAATGGTCCAAATGTGACTATTCGTGGAGTCACGATCCAAAAAAGGAAAATTAGTCCTTCTCCATAAATCCAAGTTAGCGAGTCATTCCAAGGGTTGGTATGCCACTTGGTTTTATTGTAAGGATACTTGTCCAACTGGTGAGCATCCTTTGTCAGGTTATAGAGGTAACCGTGTAAGTGCATCTAGTGCCCCTTAGTGATTTTGGTGGTTTGAGGACTTCTAAGTTAAGTATCTAATGTGTTCTTGAGTGTACACAGTTTCTATAAGTCGTTGAGGAGTTTGAAATATTCGATGAATATCGACCCCTAAAAATGTATATCTTTGGTTGAAGAAATTGGTCTGAAGCTGAAGATTTGAATCGCGAAGAATTTGCAATGAAATTGATATTCCTCATGAAGATATTGAAATTGAGGAATTCGGTGTGTCCTGAAGAAAATCATTCTGAAGACTTTGAATCATGAAGATTTACTCTTCTGTTTTGTTTTCTTCACACTTGAGTAATAGGAACACCGTACTGTTAAAGGGGGTCGAGGTAACACATTGGAATGAATTTCCTCATGATGCTCAACCCAAGCCTAATTCTACCAAAAGCCTCAAGTGAGGAATATGAGTGACATGAGGACTCTCACAGTTGAGGGTCCCAACCATTTCGATAGCCACGCCACATCATTGGTCTTATCCACACCAACGGTCATATTAGTTAAGGGCATTAATATCAAATCATGTCGGGATGCTCCCACGCTATTAATAGCCGCCCCCCACAACCATTAGCTGGTTGGCTGCTCCGTTAGAAACTGACACTTGTCATAAGAGCAACCCAAATTCCTCAGAGTCTTCGAGAGTAATTCATCAATGAGGAAATACCCCAAACACTAAACCACAAACCGAGAACCAAGTGATTGGGCATCACTGAAGAAGTTGTTCCTGTGTGGGACTGAATCCTTTTACCTTTGAGGACTGTGCATCCTCCAAACGGTTAGGCGTCATGGTCTAGAGAAATCCAGCAGTCAATTATGGATCGCCGGGTGACCAAGTTTGTGAGGGTTTGGAAGTCTGCCCTGAAGACTTACCACGAGTGTTGGGCGAGGACTGTGTGTTCTTAGTTCAAGGAGAATACGGTAGGGACCGTGTGTCCCGGGACTATGTGTATTTTGGTTTACCAAGCCGCTCCAAACCACATGTACAACTGTCATAGCAGTTGGAACTGGGTCATCAACTACTGTCTTCGTTGTGAAACGAGTTCTAATTCCTCAACTCTTCATATTCCTCAGATTATGTGTTGATGATTTTCACTGTCAATGTTTGAAGAATTTGCTGAAGACTTTCTCTGAAATTCCTCAACCCCAAACTCTTCACGCAAGTTAATCCTCATATGTTTTCTGCGTGCCTGCTTACTATGCAATCAATTTTCACATTCTTCATCCTCAAAAACTGTTGTGGTGAAACTTTGCATTCCTGATCCTTTACTGTTTCCGATGTAAGTTAGTCATCAATGAGGAATTTCCTCAAAAGGAATTTCCTCAGTGATGAAATTCTAAAAATCTCCTATTCACCGCCCCTCTAGTCGATATAACGCACTTTCAATTGGTATCAGAGCAAGGTACTCCCTTGTTCTGTGTTATTTTGGTTTAACCACGTGGAGTTTTAGTTATGTCGACTACAGGCATGATTAAGGTTACTGCAGTATGTCCTACTTTCGATGGAAAGAACTTTCCCTTCTAGAATACCAAGATGCAGATGCATCTACAAGCTATTGACAATGATCTCTGGTATATTGTGGAACATGGAGTCCCCATCATCTCTACTAGTGTCTCTGCTGATGATGTGAAGAAATTCAAGCAACTTGATTCTCAAGCGAAGAATATCATCTGTGGCCATCTGAGCCCAGGCCAGTTTGGCAGAGTGAGTGCTTTTGGCTCAGTGACACTTATCTGAGAAAGACTGTGCAAAGTAAATGAAGGAGTATCAACCCAGCGTGATTCACGTGTTGATGTTCTTCACAATCTCTTCAATCGCTTCAAGAGGTTCGACAATGAAAGCTTCCAAGATACCTTTGATCTCCTCACTGACATATCAAATGACCTGCAAGCACTGGGAGCTCGAGACATTACTGATCACGAAGTTGTGAAGAAAGTGCTAAGATCTTTGGATTCTTCATTTGATACTTTAGTCATGATGATTCAGGAAATACTAGACTACAAGATGCTTGATCCAGCTGATATACTCGAAAGACTCAATACTCATGAATTCCAGCAAGAAGAAAAGAAATATCTATATGGACCAAGCTATTCTAGACCACGTGCACTGAAGTCTAGAGCAATTTCCTCATTTGAAGAAGAAGACTCGGGTGATAGCATTGGTGATCCTGAAGAATTTGGACAGGAGCTTGCAATGCTCATGAGGAAATTCCAAAGGTTTACACGACGTGGCCAGTTCGGTAAATCTTCAAGGAGAGATATGAGGAAATCAGAATCTTCATCTGAGGACTACAAGAAAAGAACCTGCCACAAATGCAAGAAATCAGGTCACTACATTGCTAACTGTCCCCGTTGGGGAAAGGAATCAAAGAAGAAGAAATACAAGGATGACAGTTCTGATGACTCGAAGAAGAAGAAGAAATCTTCAAAATCCTCATCTTCAAAGCCCTCATCGCACAAGAAGACTAGTTTCAGAAAGGCTCGGGCACTTATTGGCAAGGAAATGGATTCCGAGGCAGAATCAGAGGAATGTGATGAAGAGGAGTGCTCTGATGAAGACTCGGAATCCGGACAGGCTAGTCTTGCACTTGCAACCACTTTCATCAGCAAGTCAATCTTCAACCTTGAAGAAGATGATAACACCATCCACACTGATGACTATGCTCATGACTTCGCTCCAACCTATTGCTACATGGCAAAAGGTTCGAAGGTACTGAATGATGCTTCCTCCTCTGATTCAAGTGACTGTGAACCTGATGATTATAAAAAAACCCAGTTACAGTAAACTTTCTATCATTGCCACTAAACAACAAACTGCCCTAGAAAATCTTCAGAAACTGCTAGATAGAAGCGATGATCTGTTGAATGATGAAATGAATCTTACCCAAATCCTCACTGAAGATGTGAAAAGTCTTCAGTCTAGATTTGATAATCTTCAAGATCGTCATGATACACTCCTCGCTGATCATGAGAAACTTTCCTATGAATTGCTTCAAAGGAAGCTTGATCTAGAGAAGTTGAGGATTTCTCATGATGATCTTCGAATGGAAAATGATTCATTACTAGCTCAACAGAACAGCGCTGCTCAAGCTGAATTCATTCCTCCATGTCTTAAATGCATTGAACGTGAAACTGCTAATTCTTCACCAGAATCATCAAATGCTTCTATTGCTACAAATTCTTCAACTCCTCCTGTAGTGTCAAATTCCTCACTTTATGAAAACACAAATGTCACTGATGAAAATTCAGGGCTGAAGGAAATGTATGTGACAGACATATACAAAAGTCTCAAAGGACATCAAACCCTTTGTGATGTACTCAAAAAGCAGATCTTGAACAGGAACCCGAGGAAAGAAGGAATTGCCTTTGAGAGGAAACTGAATGCTGAGGATCTTATTGGAAACCTAAGCAGTATCCCAAAACCTCATGGGTTGCTGCTACTGGGCCTCCTTTTGATCCATCCAATCTAACTGGATTTTCATGTGAATTATCCTATTCCTCAGATGAGTCATTTGACTCCAACTATAAACTGTTCAAAAATCAACCTGGTGAAGTATTTGCTCGATATGTTGGAACTAACTGCAGGAATGGTCCTCCCTTGAGGAAAATCCGGGTTCCCAAAAGTTGTCTTGAAAATCTTCAAGTGAATGTCCTCATGACATCACCGATGAAGAATTTGAACCCCAGATCAAATTCCTCAGGAGGACCGAAGTCTTCAAGAGGACCAAAATCCTCAACTGGTCAAAATTATGCTCGTACCCGTGCTAATGCTTCTAACATGCAGGGAAACTACAAGGAATATGAATATGAGCGTTACTCTACAAACCATTATGTTCATAAATCCTCAAACCAATTCTCTGCATATTCATATGAGTACTTTAACCCCCCTACTGCTAAGACACGTGCATTAGCTTCAATGCCCCCTTTCTCATATGGTGCTTGCAGGATGATGAATGCTTTACCACCCCTTCAGATGTGGGTGGTGAAGAAATTGAACTAATCACTTCTGCAGGTCAGGTCTCCAGATGAAAATCATATCTGAAGAATTTGCTGGAGACCTGAGGTAATGGTTGATAGGACGCAAGCTAATATTGATGAAATAGAAATATTTCGCATGTCCTTATAATTCTATTATGATGAAATTCCTATTTGATGAAATTGATATCATATTCTTCAAATCTGAAGCATATGAGATGGCAAACAGTACTAATTCATCTGCAGGATGACAAACCCAAGAGTACTGAGTGGGTTCTTGATAGTGTCTGCACACATCACGTGACTGGTGATAAAAGCTTGCTGATGAATATGCCACTAATTCCATCACCTCTGAAGCAAATCACATATGCTGACAAAGGTAAAAGCAAGGTATTGGGACTTGGCAAACTGGCTATTTCCAAGGATAGGCATATGGACAAAGTCATGCTTGTTGAATCCCTTGGATTTAACCTCATGTCAGTCTTGATGCTTTGTGATCTTGATATGATTGTTATCTTTGATAGATATAGATGTGTTGTGATCATGGAATCTGAAAAATCCAAAGTCTTCGAAGGTGTGAGAAGAGGGGATTTGTACATTGTTGATTTCTCTACAGGTCCTCAACCAGCCACTTGCTTACTAGCAAAAACCTCAGAAGGGTGGCTGTGGCATCAAAGACTCGGTCATGCAGGCGTGAGGAATTTGCACACGCTCGCGAAGAAGAAGCAGGTCATCGACATCGAATCAGTCAAATTCCTCAAGGATCATCTCTGAGGTGCATGTGAATCTGGGAAAATGACCAGATCCAAGCATCCCTCGAAGACTATCATGACCACTACTTGTCCATTCGAATTGCTTCACATGGATCTATTTGGACCTACTCACTATGCCACACTAACAAATGCAGCATCTTTATATGGCTTCGTCATAGTTGATGATTATTCCAGATATACATGAGTGCATATCATCTTATATAAAACTGAAGTGCAGGAAATCTTCAAACGATTTTCTTCAAGGGCCTCGACGAACTTCGGCATCAAGATCAAACATATCAGGACTGATAATGGAACAGAGTTCAAAAACAATGGTCTTGATGATTATCTTGATGAACTTGGTATTACTCACGAATTATCTGCTCCTTATACTCCTCAACAGAATGGTGTCGTCGAAAGGAAGAACGGGACTCTGGTTGAGAAGGAAAGAACCATGCTTGAAGAATATCACACTCCTCGTCACTTTTGCACTGAAGCAATCAACACTGCATGCCATATCATCCACAGGGTATATCTTCACAAATTCTTCAAGAAAACCTCATATGAACTCCTCACTGATAACAAACCCAATGTAAGTTATTTCAAAGTCTTCGGTGCAAAATGTTGGATTAGTGATCCTCACCATAGCTCAAAATTTGCACCTAAGGCACATGAGGGTTTTATGCTCGGTTATGGAAAGGACTCGCACACCTACAGAGTCTTCAACAACAATCACAACAAAGTTGTTGAGACTGTAGATGTGCGGTTCGATGAAACTAATGGCTCGCAAAGAGAGCAATCGCCTTCTGATCCAGATAAGCTGTCTCCTGAGGAAGCAATAAAGCTCAAACCTACTGAAGACATTGTTCCCGCTGAGGAAACTGATGAAGAAATCATCGCCATCACTGATGAAAATCAAGAAGGTGCACCTGAGGAAATTGCACCAGAACCAATTCTTCAGCCCAGACGAAATCCTCAACTAGCTCATCCGAGGATTGCAAATGAAGTGGAACTTGACAAAATCCTCAATGACATGAACGCGCCAGTGATGAATTTGCTTACATGATGAGTGAAGAATATCATATGTCTATGATGGGGGAGCTGAAATTCTTCTTAGGTCTTCCAATTCGTCAACAAAGCAATGGAATCTTCATATCACAGGAGAAATACCTCAAGGATGTTCTAAGGAAATTCGACATGCATGAACCAAAGGTGCCAAGACTCCAATGCCTACCAACGGCCACCTCTGCACTGACAAAAATGGTAAAGAATTCGATCAGCAGGTATATCGCTCTATGATTGGCTCTTTATTATATTTATGTACATCTAGGCCAGATATAATGCTTAGTGTATGCATGTGTGCACGTTTTCAAGCAAAACCGAAGGAATCACACCATAAGGCTGTGAAGCATATTCTTCGATACTTAGCTCACACACCAACAGTAGGATTATGGTACCCCAAGGGCTCAAATCTTCATCTGGTAGGGTATTCTGATTCTTACTATGCTGGTGACCGTGTGGATCGCAAGTCTACATCTAGCACATGTCATTTCCTCGGAAGATCACTAGTTTGTTGGTCCTCAAAGAAGCAGAACTGTGTATCACTCTCCACTGCCGAAGCTGAGTACATTGCTGCTGGTTCATGCTGTGCTCAATTGCTATGGATGAAGCAAACCCTCAAGGACTACGGCATCAACATGAAGAATGTGCCTCTCTACTGCGACAATGAGAGTGAAATCAAGATTACATACAACCCAGTACAGCACTCAAAGACCAAGCACATCCAGATTCGTCATCATTTTCTTCGGGACCATGTCCTCAAGGGCAATATCCTCATCGACCATGTGAAGACTGATGATCAACTGGCAGATATCTTCACTAAGCTCTTGGATGAGAGAAGGTCTTGCAAGTTGCGGTGTGAGCTAAATATATTAGAATCTTCAAAAGTTTTGTAAAAACATGCACTCATCCTAACACTTATGCAAAATTGATGACTTAGATGTGCAACACACGATGAATCGATTTCTTCAACTGATGAAGAATGTCACTCTGAGTGTGAAGAAATCAACGAAGAAATTGATTCTCAGTGCCCCAGGACAATTGTACGCGGCGTCTGTAATTAACATTCTTATATGGTGGGTCACACCACCACCCAACGTGAAATTCCTCAAGTTGAATCTCTTCAAAGTTTCATTTCTTCAAAATTTGATTTTCTTCAACGTCATATTTCTTCAAAACTGAAATTCATCATCATGACGCTTTATCACAAAATCCTCAAGTTATTCAAATCTTCAAAAACATTTGATGATTTTCGTTTACTTAGATAGATTGTAATTTCAAGTCCTCAACAACATTCACTTATAGCTATTTCTTCAATTTGATATTTCATCTAAGTGAATGTGATCGGACCCTACTTTCCCTCTATGCTATTCTCATCCAGTCTATTCAATTCTTCATATGCGTTCTACTTGAAACTTTGTTCGAAATCCTCACTCCGTCCTTGTTAGCTGATGATTTTGTAACAAAATCCTCAAATCTTCAAAAGTGCTTTTTTAATGAACAGTAACTGAACCCCACTTTCCTTGTTCGGATAACCACGATCTCCACCGCTTCTCTCGTGAGCTACACGTGTCCTGCGGATACGTAGAGGCATGGGCTATTTGGTCCGATTTCCTCGCGCCAACAGTTACCGCCTGGCTATAAATATGTCCCCATCTCCCTCGGTAAAATCTTCTTCGCTCCATCACCCTCCTGCTACAGCAAAGCTCCAAACCCTAGTGCCACCGCTAGAAGTCTTGATGCCGGCGAACAAGAGCTTCACTGCCTCGACTTTTCCGTCGCCGGAACCACACCGGAGTCGGACCATCGTCGTCCGCCGCCGCCGTAGACGTCCTCTGCTGCCGGGTTAGGGCGCATTGGACACGCACCGAAAGAGCTTCTCCTGCTACTCTTCTCTGTACTTCGTGTGCGCCATCTAGGGTAAATAAAAACCCTATTTTTACAGCATGTTTGATCTACTATTTTACCTCTGAGATGTGAAATTTGTTTTCCTCAAGAGTCCATCTGTTACTTTTCCTCAAACACTGCCTATCACCAAACTATTGATGAACTTCACTAAGCATCTAAGATTTTCACGAGATTCCTCAGTTGTGCGAATTTTCGGATCTGTACAACTCTGGAACCCAAGAACAGTATGCTTAGGCAAATTCCTCAACCACTGGTCAAATTCCTCAACTATCAAATTTTTTAATTTTCTTCAAATCTGAGAACGCATATGACCTCTCCAAATTCCTCGCAACTATACTCTGTTCACAGGTACACACATGTCAGCTGATGAATCTCTCGGTTCTCATCAAATTAACTCATTTGCAACATTTCTTGAAGAAAATCTTCAAGTCTCATCCGAATCCTCAAGAGTTCAATCTCATCGGCAAAATCCTCAGCTGAAGAAAATGGAGGATGACAGGAAGCAAAGTGGAGGCAAGAAACTTGAGTAGAATACTGCCGCAGATATCCCTGAGGATATATACCAGGATTACTGCACTCGAGATGAAAATGAAGCTATGCCCAAGAGAAGGATTCGGCTTCAGAAGATAGAACGCCGCTGCGCTAAGGAGTGGAAGGAGTACAGATTCGTCACTCCTAAATATGCAAAGAAATTCGCTCTGAAGCCTTCTGGCAAACGGGCTCCACTCGAGCATTATCAAGAAGCAGATCCCTCAAGCCTCAAAACACTTGATGATTATCCTGATGTAAAGGAAAAACACTTGGCAAAGCTCAAGAAGCAAGCGGAGGCTGCTGTGAGGAAATTCAACGAATCATCTGCTGTTGCTTCAACTGCAGCTACTTCCTCTGCTGCTGAGACTTCTGGTACGGCAATTCCTCAACAAAAGTGTGTGCCACCAAAACCAAAGGCTTCAAAGCCTCAAGAGAAAACAGCTCCAGCATCAGCACCAAAACCATCAGCGCCAAAACCCTCAGCACCAAAATCCTCAGCACCACCACAGGCTTCAAAACCTAAACAGAAGACGGTAGTGAAGCCACTGCCCGCTACCTCCAGCTCCTCACTCCCAGCTGCAACAAGCTCGGAGACTAAGTCTTCACCAACTCCTCTGAAGACTAAGGTGACTGCTGGGAGAGGAACAAGACCCCGCCCAAGCAAAATCATCACGGTCCCTTCTGCATCAGAAGGTAGTGATGAATTTGATGATGACACACTGCAAGCAATGATCAGAAACAAGCAAGAGAGGGTAGCTCAAGCTTCTGGCAGCTCCATTCCTCTGGCCATGGACCCAAAAGTCCTCCTCGACTACATCAATATCTGGTATGAGGACCCCAACACTCCACTTGATGATTTGAAACTTCCCCCAGGCATCAGCCACATGGTGGCCACATTCATCAACGAGGCCAAGTGGAAGGAGCAGCAAGCTAAACAAGCCAAGGTTGCTAAGCTCAAGAAGGAGAAATTCCTCAAGCAGAATCTCCTCAACCTGATGCCTGATGACCTTGTGTCAACACAGGCAGAGTTGAAGACTTTGACAGATAAGTACTCCAAGCTTTCTGACCGTCAAAGTCTCAAAAGCAGTTTCATCAAACTTGCTACTGACGCTGTTAACAACTACAACAAGAAAGCTGCCCCTCTAGTACTAACTCCTCAGCCTCTGATTGAAGAACCAGCTGATGAAACTGCTCATGCCGAGGAAATCCCTCAAGGAAGCCGTGTGGATGAATCGGCAATTGAGGAAATCACCATGGAAAATCCAGCTGATGAATCTGCTACAGCTGGTGAGACAGAACCTGCTCCAGCTGCTGCTGTCGTGGGTATAAGTCTGACAGTAGAAGTGTAGGGTACGAAAGGATGGGTTGATCCTTAGCTACGGCGAGGATGTATGAGTTCATGCCCCTCTATGGTGGATGTAAAAGCCCTACGTCTCGGTGCTCTTGGGAGCTTAGTGTCGAGTGGAATATAGGATTACAGTAAATGCCAACCCCTGCACCAGTGGGGAAGGGCGGCTTATATAGAGTGCGCCGCCCTTCATAATGGCCCGGTGGACAAGGGTGGAATAGTGGCGAGTAAATGCCCACGTTACAGGTAGCATAAGCCTTAAATTCTAATAATGGTGTATGGAAATGTATGACCGTTGCCCTCCTGGGAGGTTACGACGTACAGAGTGGATTCCAGTCGATACGTTAAATACACTCCGAGTGCTCGTCGCCGACTGGATGGTGGGGGAGTCCTTAGTTCAGTCGGAACCGTCTAAGGCTCTTGTCCCCTATGAAGGGTAGTCCTTGGGTAGGACCGATAGGGTAGGCCTATGACCCTACCCTGGGGTTATAACCCCATCATTAGTCCCCGAAGGGACTGGGGTTGGAACGATGAAGTGATGTCTGGAGTATGGATCAGACTGGTATGGAGGTGACTTTGGTGTTGTTTGCCTCGATCCATTTTATCTTTTCAACCAGTGATCTGAGTGAATATATCAGTGAAATGAACCGTCAGAGACTGAGTGCTTCCGCGGAATCTTTCGACGTGACTGGTCAAACTGACAGCGCCGGATTTTCCAGGATCTTCAAATTTCGGTTCCTGCGCGCTCGGCGGGGATGACGACATCGCCATCGAGTAGGTTTTGCCGCCTCGATTACCGCTCCTTTATCTTCTCCACTAACATCGCAGCAGCCGGTTGGGGAGATAAGATTTCGGGTCCACCTGTTAGTGACCCAGTCGGAAGCTTCTTTAAGCCTCTTTGGCAGGATTTCTTGTTGTGCTGCTCATCTTCCTCGCATTAATCCCGCTCCTCCCGTAGCTCTCTGCACGCCTCAAGCCTCCTCCTTCCCCTCCTCCTCTGCGGATCCATCGCCTTCGCCATGACGAAGGGGCAGACCAGCAAATTTGAGTCGCAGAAGAAGTAGAAGAAGGGGCGGCCCCTACTCAGCGGCGGCAGCGGGCGCTGCCGGCGGGTTGGATCCAGGGGGATTTCCTCCCCTCCTCGGTGATGGAGGACGACTTGCTGGAGCTGGTGGAGCACAGCATGATCATCAACAACTCGTGGAGGTTGCCGGAAGGCGAGACGGAACCGGCGCCGAAAGAGGGGGAGCGCGTCCTGCTGCCCAGCCGCGTGTTCACGGGCTTTTCCTTGCCTCCCCACCCTTCTTTCGAGGTATCATGACCTACTTCGGGGCGCAGCTCCATCATTTTCCTCAAAACGCAATAGCCCACCTTGTTGCATTCGTCACCCTTTGCGAGTGCTTTATTGGATGTCCCCCTCACTAGGGGCTCTTTAAGTACGTCTTCTCCGCTAGATCCCAAACCGTCAAAAAGCTTAGCCAGTCGGACGATAAGACCCATCTCCTCCAGCTCTGCGGGAGTTTAGGTTTCCAGAAGAAAACAAAGAGTAGCTACCCCCCCTCCAGTTGTCCGAGTCAGTTAGGAACTGGCAATCGACCTGGTTCTATTGCCAGGACATTGCTTGTCCGAATGCCTCGAGCGGGTTGCCACCTTTTAGCCTAGACCGTCCGGGCCCTCCCAGGAAGCTTGTGCTCTCTAAGGGGGAAAGGATCCAGATCCAGCCTTTGGTCAGCGCGTTGATAGCCGTCGTCCGCAAGGGAGTCACCGGCACGGACCTGCTGGAGACTTTTCTGGGTCGGCGCATCCAGCCGCTGCAGGCCCGACACCGCGCCATGTGGCACTACGCGGGGCCTTCGGACTCCAGTCGGTCTCATCCAGAGTGCGTGACCGGGGAGACTGTGAGGGCGTGGGTCCGCGGCATCACACGCGCGTGTGATAACCCCGAAGGAGCCCGGCGGGTAAAGCCCTTCCGCGCCGACAATCCTCCTCCGAATGAGGTAAGCACATCTTGTCGAGTGCTTTATTGCTTTTCTTGTCCTGCTGGTTGACGTTGCCGACTGCGTTTTGTGCATGAGTGGACCAACTGGTATTCTGCTGTCTCGAACGGGAATCCGGCCGAGGAAGAGGAGGGCAGCCACGAGGGCAGCGTGGATAGTGCCGAGTATGTCTCCACAGTGGGGAGATGGAGGAGGAGACGGAAGAGGAGGAGGAGGAGGATGGGGAGCAGAGCTCGCCACCTTCACCACCAGAGTACCGAACTAAGCGACGTCACGGTTCCGCTGCTCCGCCGGCTCCTCCAGCGGCCCCGAGTGCTCCGCCAGCCCCTTCCGTGGCTCCGAGTGCTCGGAGTGTGAAGAGGACCAGGGACACTGCTGCCGAGCCCATGGACCAGCCGTCCAAGGTGGCCAAACCTAGCGGGCCTAAGCCTAGGAAAGCTTTGCCTCGGATGAGGATCGTTGTTCCAGTCGCCTCAGCATAAGTGTCTTGTTCTTCCATCTTCCTTCAGTATCTGATTGAACTCATGCTTATCCGTCGAGTGGATTTCACTCAACAGAGCTGCTACCTCCGCCACCTCTCTGCCGCGCCAGGACGATGACCCCATGGACGCGGATAACGCCGCCACGTCCCAGCAAGGTACGTTGTCACGACTCCAAGAGTTTGTACTATTGTTTCGCGAGTGCTGTCTTTTATCTTGCCCTTTTTCTGTAATTTCATGTTGTTCAGTCGGGCTTCATTCGGAGGTGATCCATCTGGAGGACGACGACCAAAGGGGGTCGGAGCCAGCTTTGGCGCCTGTCCTTGAGGTTGTCCCCTCTACTGCTGCTCCCACCATGAACGTGCCGCCGACTGAGACGATGCCACTGACTGAGACGGTGTCCCTCACGGCGGAACCGACTAGAGCGGAGCTCGGGATGCCCAAGGGGTCTTCTGTCACGTCGGGTCCGTCAACCATTCACTATGACGCCCGACGCCTCCCGGAAGACCAGTTGGGGGCCGCCAAGGACGCCATGGTGCAGGTGGAGCTGATGGTGGGTGACGCCAAGGGAGCGTATGACTCCATCGCGTCTTTGTACAAGAAAAGCTTGGAACTCTGGGACAATATCCGAGTAAGTGCGCTAGTAAGTGTTTACTTTCCTCTTGTTACCCACTGGGGGTTTCAGCGACATACTCGGATACAGTAGGATGATTTTGTAGTGGGTTCACCCCAAGTGAACCCAGTGGGTGTAGTCCCCGAGACTTCTGCCGAGTGCTTGCACCGGCAGTTGTCTTTATATGTATTTTCCATAATCTTAACACATCAGAGTTGATCTGCCCGAATGGTACCAGTGGGGGAACTCCGAGTGCACCCACTGGGTGTAGTCCCCGAGAGTAGTGTTACTCAGGTCGGGTAATAGTAGGCTCATAGTGTTGTTTGTTCGCTATGTAGCTCGATAGGGCCGGCCTGTTCGAGCTTCATATCAGTGGGGTCACTCTTAGTGAACCCACTGGGTGTAGTCCCCGACACCGCTGTCGATTGCTTGCATCCGCAGGGGTCTGAACGATTTTGGATTTTGATTGTTTTGTCATATGTGTCGATACTTTTTCCTTGTTGAATGTGTATGATCCTCTCTTTGTGCCTATTTGGCAGAAGACTTGCGAAATGGGATCTGCGTACAATGCTCTGAAGGCTGAGAAGATTCAGCTTGCTGCGGACTTGGAGGCGGCTGTGAATGACCTGGCTGGTGTGAAGGAGGCTCTTGCTGACCGAGAGAAGTCTTTGGAGGAGTCTCGGGAGACCAACAAGGCATTGGTAGCCGAAGTTGAAAAATTGAAGAGTCAGAGATCCGAATGGATGAGCCAGCTGAAGGTGATGAATACTCTGTGCATGGTGCAGGAGAAGTACGTCAGCGACTGGGCAAGGAAGATGGTTGCACTGCTTGGTGGTAAGTTGTTCCCGAGTTCTTGTTGACTTTGGAGTTCACTCTGCGCTTACTTTCTGCTTGTCTTTTCTTTGCAGACTTCTGTCGAGACGTTGAGGCTGAAGTAGCCGACATTGAACAGTCGGTTGTTTCGAACGTTCCACTCGGCGACGAAGCCAACCGGGACTTGCTCCAAGCGCATATTTGCCTTAGCAGGGTGGCACCTTTCATTGGCCGCCTAAGAGAAGTCATCGGCCGGATCGACAAGGAGCTGTGGCCTGAAGACGATTCTCGGCAAGAAATAGATGGGTTGATGACTCGGCTGGAGGACGTCCCGAGCAGAGTGCAGGCATGGAAGAAGTCTTCCTCTCGTTGTGGTGTGGACGTGGCGCTATCTGTGGTCCGAGTGCACTGCAAGGAAGCTCGCGAAGAAAAACTGAAGACGTTGCAGGTCGCCAACACCAAGAAGCTTCGATTCGAAGATTTCATGGAGACCTTCCTCGACACAGCCACTCGCATTGCAGACGGAATCGACCTTGACACCTTTGTGGAGCCTGCTAGTCCCGGTGACGCTTGAAAAACTTTATGGTGAATGCACATTTACCTCGGTATGTCGAGTGGTATCTGTATTAAACTTTGGCCACTGCTGTTGGCCGCACATTCGTGGTTCGGTGTGGCTAAGCTAGATTCACACCGGGCCGACTGATCGTCGATCCAACTTTGAATTCGAATCGGATATTTTGCTCTTTTTTCACTAAGTTTTTTTCTGACACGATTTTGGCTCGTGGTTTTTGTTTGGCGTTTCTTGGTGAAGCCAATGGCAAACATGCGCAGCATGTAGTTGTTAGTTGTCTTCACATACACATGAGCCTCAATGAGGGTCTGCCAAGTCTCTGAGTGTGCGCTCGGAGCGAGCTTTTACTTAGGCGACTATGGGTCGCGGCTAAGTCTCCGAGTGCGACTGTTAGTGCACGCTCGGAGCGAGTTATTACTTAGGCGACTCTGGGTCGCGGCTAAGTCCCCGAGTGTGACTGTAAGCGCGCACTCGGAGCGAGTTGTTACTCATGTAGTTGTCAGTTGTCTTCACATCCACATGAGCCTCAATGAGGGTCTGCTAAACCTTCGAGTGTATCTCGACTACACACTCGGAGGAAGCTTTTTACTTAGGCGACTCTGAGTCGCAGCTAAGTCCCCGAGCGTGTCTTTTAGCACACACTCGGAGCGAGTTTGTACTTAGGCGACTGTGGGTCGCAGCTAAGTCCCCGAGTGTGACTTTTAGTGCACACTCGGAGCGAGTTTTTTACTTAGGCGACTCTGGGTCGCAACTAAGTCCCCAAGTGCGACTTTTAGTGCGCACTCGGAGCGAGTTTTTTACTTAGGCGACTCTGGGTCGCAGCTAAGTCCCCGAGTGCGAGTTTTAGTGTGCACCCGGAGCGAGTTTTTTTACTTAGGCGACTCTGGGTCGCAGCTAAGTCCTCGAGTGCGACTTTTAGTGCGCACTCGGAGAGAGTTTTTACTTAGGCGACTCTGGGTCGCAGCTAAGTCCCCGAGTGCGACTTTTAGTGCACACTCGGAGCGAGTTTTTTACTTAGGCGACTCTGGATCACAGATAAGTCCCCGAGTGCGACTTTTAGTGCACACTCGGAGCGAGTTTTTTACTTAGGCGACTCTGGGTCGCAGCTAAGTGCCCGAGTGCAACTTTTAGTGCGCACTCGGAGCGAGTTTTTTACTTAGGCGACTCTGGGTCGCAGCTAAGTCCCCGAGTGCGACTTTTAGTGCGCACTCGGAGCGAGTTTTTTACTTAGGCGACTCTAGGTCGCAGCTAAGTCCCCGAGTGCGACTTTTAGTGCGCACTCGGAGCGAGTTTTTACTTAGGCGACTCTGGATCGCGGCTAAGTCCTCGAGTGCGACTTTTGGTGCGCACTCGGAGCGAGTTTTTTACTTAGGCGACTCTGGGTTGCAGCTAAGTCCCCGAGTGCGAATTTTAGTGCGCACTCGGAGCGAGTTTGTACTTAGGCGACTCTGGGTCGCAGCTAAGTCCCCGAGTGCGACTTTTAGTGCACACTCGGAGTGAATTTTTTAGACCGAAGTCTGCAAAGAATTTTGAATTGGCAAGAAATCAATCTGCTTTGTATTACTTCAATGATACTTGTTCTTTACATTGCCCCCGTCGGCGGTTATGTGTAGAAGCGCTTCAGGAGATCTCCATTCCATGCTCGTGGCTCGTCCGTTTCCCTGTCGAGGTTGTAGAGTTGATATGATCCGTTGTTCAGCACCTTAGAGATGATGAAGGGTCCTTCCCAGGCGGGAGCCAACTTGTGTGGTCTCTGCTGATCCACTTGGAGCACCAGGTCGCCTGCTTGGAATGCGCGACTCCTGACATGCCGCGCGTGAAATCGCCGCAGATCTTGTTGATAAATTGTTGAGCGAGTCAGTGCCATCTCGCGCTCTTCTTCTAGAAGATCTACTCCGTCTTGCCTGGCTTGCTCTGCTTTGGCTTCGGAGAAGAGTTCGACTCGCAGAGAGTTGTGAAGCAAGTCACTCGGAAGGACCGCCTCTGCTCCATAAACGAGGAAGAACGGGGATCGCCCTGTAGATCTATTTGGAGTTGTGCGGAGGCCCCACAGCACCAAAGGCAACTCGATGACCCATGCGCCGGCAGCATGTCCAACTTTTGGCAGGAGTCGAGGCTTCAACCCTTGAAGAATAAGTCCATTCGCCCACTCTGCTTGCCCGTTTGTTTGGGGGTGTGCCACGGATGCAAAGTCCACTCGGATACCTTGGCCTGTGCCAAACCCTTTGAATCTGTCTGAGTCAAAGTTTGTGCCATTGTCGGTGATTATGCTGTGCGGAACCACGAATCTGGCGATGATGTCTCTGATAAATTTGATGGCCGTAAGGCGTCGAGCTTCTTGATGGGCTTGGCTTCAATCCACTTGGTAAACTTGTCGACTGCTACGAGCAGATGAGTGAATCCTCCTTGGCCTGTTCTGAATGGTCTGACTGTATCTAATCCCCACACGGCGAATGGCCAAACAAGAGGAATTGTCTTCAGCGTAGACGTTGGCTTGTGGGACTTGTTGGAATAGAACTGGCAGCCTTCGCAACGGTCGACCATATCTTTCGCCATTTCATTCGCCTGCAACCAGAAGAAACCAGCTCCGAATGCTTTGGCGACGATTGCCCTTGAGGAGGCTTGATGACCGCAGGTTCCCGAGTGAATTTCTGCCAAGCTTAACTGTCCCTCCTCAGGGGAGATACACCGCTGAAGGACGCCCGAAACACTTTCCTTCTACAACTGACCATCAATGACGGTGAAGGACTTCGACCTGCGGACGATCTGCCTAGCTTGGACTTCGTCTTCTGGTAACTCTTGCCACCGGATGTACGCAATGAACGGCACAGTCCATTCGGGGACGACAGCAAGAATCTCCATGATCAAATCAACCACAGCGGGGACCTCGACTTCAGTCGGATCTGTTGAAATCTTCGGTTGTACTGGTTCCTGTGTGAAAGGATCTTCTTTCACCGAGGGGAGATGTAGGTGCTCGAGGCAGACATCACTCGGGACTAGTCTCCGAGTGGATCCAAATTTTGCCAATTCATCAGCCGCTTGGTTTTTCAGTCGGGGAACATGGTGAAGTTCTAGACCTTCAAACTTCTTCTCGAGCTTCCTTACTGCGTTGCAGTATGCACTCATGGTGGGGTTCCTTACGTCCCATTCCTTCATCACTTGATTAACCACCAGATTTGAGTCGCCATAGACCATCAGGCGACGGACGCCGAGTAAGATGGCCATGCGCAATCCATAAAGGAGAGCTTTGTACTCTGCCTCATTGTTGGAAGAATCAAAATGTATCTGCAACACATACTTGAGTTTATCACCTTTTGGCGATATGATCACTACGCCGGCGCCGGAGCCACTCAACATCTTGGACCCATCGAAGAACATGGTCCAATGAGACGAGTAGATGTGAGTGGGTTGCTATTGTTCTACCCATTCTGCTATGAAGTCAGCCAGAGCTTGAGACTTTATAGCTTTCTTGGCTTCGAACTTGATGTCGCAGTATAGCATCTCCATTGCCCACTTTGCCACTCGGCCCGATGCATCCCGATTGTGGAGAATTTATGACAACGGAGCATCAGATATGACAGACACCGAGTGGTCTTGGAAGTAATGAGCCACCTTCTTTGCAGTCATGTAGATCCCATAAATAAGCTTCTGATAATGGGGATACCTCTGCTTTGAAGGAGTCAGGACATCGGAGACATAATATACTGGGCGCTGAACCTTGTATGCTTTGCCTTCTTCTTCGCGTTCGAATGTCAGAACGGTGTTGACGACTTGATTTGTAGCCGCGATGTACAGAAGAAGGGGTTCTTTACTGAGCGGGGCAGTAAGAACCGGCTGGGTGAAAAGCAGGGCTTTGAGGTCTTCGAATGCAATTTGGGCTTCGTCTGTCCACTTGAAAGTATCTGATTTCTTTATGAGTCGGTACAGAGGTAACACCTTCTCGCCGAGTCGAGCGATAAACCTGCTCAAAGCCGCTAGGCAACCTATGAGCCTTTGAACATCATGTATTCTTACCGGCCGCTCCATTCGGACGATGGTCCCAATCTTTTCGGGGTTGACATCGATCCCTCGTTCGGAAACGAAGAAACCGAGTAACTTCCCGCTGGGAACACCAAATGAACACTTGGCTGGGTTGAGCTTGATATCGTACCTACGTAGGTTGGCTAATGTTTCTGCCAAGTCAGTCAGCAGGTCGGAACCTTTGCGTGACTTGACTACGATATCATCCATGTATGCCTCCACATTTCGACCGATCTGGTCTACGAGGCATTTTTGGATCATGCGCATAAAAGTAGCTCCTGCATTCTTCAAACCGAATGGCATAGTGATGTAACAGAAACACCCGAATGGGGTGATGAAGGCTGTTTTTAATTCATCCGGACCATACAGACGGATCTGATGATAGCCCGAATAGGCATCAAGGAAGGATAAACGCTCGCAACCCGCAGTCGAATCAACAATTTGATCAATGCGGGGGAGCAGGAAGTGATCTTTCGGACATAGCTTATTGAGATGCTTGAAATCGATGCACATACGGAGAGACTTGTCCTTCTTGGGCACCATGACAACATTAGCGAGCCACTCGGAGTGGTGAACCTCGCGAATGAAGTTGGCTGCCAAAAGTTTAGCCACCTCCTCTCCAATTGCCTTCCTCTTGTGCAAGGCGGACCGACGCAGGCGTTTTCGGACGGGCCGAGCAGCAGGATCCACATGCAGTCGGTGCTCAGCCAACTCCCTAGGTACACCTGGCATGTCAGAGGGCTTCCATGCAAAAATGTCCCAGTTCTCACGGAGGAATTGGATGAGCTCGACTTCCTATTTTGGATCAAGGGTGGTGGAGATGTTTGTCGGGGCAGCGGCGTCGTCCGTCGGGTGGATGTTGACTTTCTTCGTGTCTCCTGCCGACTGGAATGCAGACTCGGAAGCTGGCTTCTTCGAACGCATCAGGTCAGCGGGGTCGGCGGTCTTCTTGTACTCATCCAGCTCGAGAATAGCCATCTGCTGATCGGAAATCCTCGACCCCTGCTGCAAACACTCCTCGGCTCGCTGCCGATTGCCTGTGACCGTGATCACACCTTTGGGACCTGGCATCTTCAGCTTCAAATACACGTAACATGGACGGGCCATGAAACGCGCATACACCGGACGGCCCAGAATCGCGTGGTATGCACTCCAGAAGTCCACCACCTCGAATGTCAGCTTCTCCTTCTCGAAGTTCTTGTCAGAGCCGAAGACGACATCCAACGCGATCTGGCCGAGTGACTTGGCCTTTCGTCCTGGGACGACTCCGTGGAACTGCATAGTGCTCTCGCTAAGTTTGGACATCGGAATGCCCATTCCCTTGAGAGTGTCGGCGTACATGATGTTCAAACCGCTGTCGCCGTCCATGAGGACTTTGCGTAGTCGGACTCCTTCCACCACCGGGTTGACGACCAGAGCTTGCCTCCCTGGGGTGGGTACGTGTGCTGGATGGTCCGACTGATCAAAGATGATCGCAGTCTGTGACCACTTGAGGAATGTGGGGGTGGTTGGGGTTGCCATGTTCACCTCCCTGTTCACCAGCTTGAGTCGACTTTTGCTTTCCACATCAGCAAAAATCATCGGCGTTGCATGGACTAGGGGCGACAAATCCCCCTTGTCCTCATCATCCTGCTCGGTGTCCTTTTCACTCGGCTGACCTTCACCGAATCCTTGGATCAGGAGGCGACACTGCCGAGTGGTATGCTTCGGGAATATGGCGTTGCCTTCTTCGTCCATCTTTGTGTGGATTGGACATGGCTGATCCAGGATGGAATTCCCAAACTGTTTCTTCTTGGGGGTGTACTGAGGTTTCGCCTTTCCTTTGAACTTGGCGTTTGTAACAGCAGCTGCCTCTGCCTGCGGAGTGGATTGAGCCTTCTGCTTCTGCTTCCGACTGCTGTTTCCATGTCCATCGGCGACTGTCTTATGCTTGACGCTACGTATGCGGTCCTCCTCTTGGCCATTTGCATAGCGTGCGGCTATCTCCATCATCTTGCTCATGGAGATGTCGCCTGTCCGATCGAACTTCAGGTACAGATCTCTGTACCGCACGCCTGCCTTGAAGGCACAGACTGCTTGATGCTCCATGACATTCTCTACCGTGTGGCAGAGGGTCGTCCAGCGCTGGATGAAATCGCGCAAGGGCTCGTTCTGCTTCTGGGCGCAGTGCTGGAGCTCCACGAGAACAGCAGGGCGTTTGCACGTGCCCTCGAAGGTCCTGATGAAGACTCGGGACAGATCCGCCCAGCTGTAGATGCTTGACGGAGCCAACTGGTTCAGCCAAGCTCGCGCCGAGCCGTCGAGCATCAGGGGGAGATGTTTCATGGCGACCTGGTCATCTCCGCCACCGATTTGGACCGCCACTCTGTAGGCATCCAACCACGTTTCTGGCTTGGACTCTCCTATGAACTTGCTGATTACCTTCGCCAATCGGAAGTTGGGAGGGATGTCAGCTGAACGGATGGCCCGACTGAAGCACTCGGGGCCAGAGACGACGGTCCTGCTTCCACTCGGACGGTCTCTATCTTGACCATCACGGTGGGCTCGACTCCTGTCGACCTTCTTTTGGGCGATGTACCCTCTTGCGTCGGGCCTTGGATCATGCGCGTCGCCAACTGAACGACGATCATCGTGATGCCGAGGTCCGTAAGGCCCACCACGTGGAGGGGTGCGTGAACGGCGACGATCTTCGGGATTCCTGGAACGGTTGCCCCCTCTGCGTCGCTGATGAGAGTCGGGGCTGAAAACCGACCGATGCGTGTTCACGTGAACAGAACTGTTGTGGATCCTGTTGTGCGACTGGGAGACCGCCGAATTTTGCTATTGCGCCATATGCAACAGGGCACGGATCTGCTCGATCCCTCTGCCAGCCTCCGAATCAGTCGGCTGGAGAGAATCGGCTATTCTGGCAGCCGCAGCCAGGTTGAGGATGGCTGTGCGGAACACCTCGACGTCGCTCTGGCGAGTGCGTCGACTGGTAGAATGACGGTGTTGACGACGAGCACCGGATGATTCTCCGACCTCATGCTCGTTCCGACCAGTCCGGAGGGGACTTTCATGGGATTCGGCCATGAGAACTTCGGCTGCAGGCCCGCGACCCAGTTACTCGGAAGGTATCTCAGTCGGAACTTAGTCCAAGCACTGGGATGGCGGCGCGACCACAACCGATTCGAGCACCGCCACTTGAGAAGACGCGCTCTGTCGCGCTTGGGCGTGTCGCACCCAACGCTTGAGCCGGGGGCGACGGGATCGCTTGTTGCAGTGCGTGACGGGGGCGAGGATCAAGACCGGGGCCGATGGCTGGAGAAGAAGGACGCCACGGGAACCGGCACGAAAGTGCGTAGCCCCGCGACTGGGGAGCACCTCGACGTCGAGGGGCGCATCCCGAAGCCATGCCGAATCGTCGATGACGAAGGAGAGTGCGCCGAAGAGGATCTCATGACCCATGCATAGATCTCCGCCGGACAACATGATGAAAAGATGAAATCGCAAACTCGCCGGAAGTCGCTTAGACGCCTGCCCCACGGTGGGCGCCAACTGTCGTGGGTATAAGTCTGACAGTAGAAGTGTAGGGTACGAAAGGATGGGCAGAGCCTTAGCTACAGCGAGGATGTATGAGTTTAGGCCCCTCTACGGTGGAGGTAAAATCCCTACATCTCAGTGCTCTTGGGAGCTTAGTGTCGAGTGGAATATAGGATTACAGTAAATGCCAACCCCTGCACCAGTGGGGAAGGGCGGCTTATATAGAGTGTGATGCCTTTCATAATGGCCCGGTGGAGAGGGGTGGAATAGTGGCGAGTAAATGCCCATGTTACAGGTAACGTAAGCCTTAAATGCTAATAATGTTGTATGGAAACGTATGACCGTTGCCCTCCTGGGAGGTTACGACGTGCAGAGTGGATTCCAGTCGATACGTTAAATATGCTCCGAGTGCTCGTCGCCGACTGGATGGTGGGGGAGTCCTTAGTTCAGTCGGAACCATCTAAGGCTCTTGTCCTCTATGAAGGGTAGTACTTGGGTAGGACCTATAGGACAGGCCTATGAGCCTACCCTGGGGCTATAACCCCATCAGCTGCTTCAAAGCCAGCTGATGACTCTGCTTCAGCTGCTGCTTCAAAGCCAGTTGATGACTCTGCACCAGCTGGTTCCTCAAAGCCAGCTGATGAAAATGTCTCTGCTGAGAAAACACCTTCACCAAAAGCTTCAAAGGTGAAGAAAATGACTCCGTCTGCATCAGACGTGAAAAAGACAAGGGCTGCTGAAAAGGAAGCCAAGAAGAGAAAAGCTTCATCAACAGAAGAACACACTGAGGCCAAGCGCCTCAAAGCACTTGAAGAAAATGCTCCATTGGATCCTGTGCCTCTTAACAGCGCTCCATCTTATGAAATGGTTACCTTGGCAAGCGAAGACCAGGAGAAAGGGCCAGATGAGGAAATGAAGGATGCTGGATCTGAGGAACATACTGACGAGGAAATTAGCATTGATGACAGTCCTCAGCCTTCCATTTCTCATGAAGAAACTGCACAAGGATCAGCTGCACCAGCTGATGAATCTGGCTCCGTCACCAAGCAAGCTGAGGAAGAACAAAGTGAAAATCCTCAAGCTGATGAAATTCATAGTCCTGAGCAAAATCCTCAACCTGAGGATCAGGCTGACCCAACTCCTCCTCCTCAGCAAGATCCTCAAGTTGAGGCTCAGGATGAACCCATTCCTCCTCCGGAGCAAAACCCTCAACAGGATGCTCCAGTTGACGATATTCCTCAGCCTGAAGCTCAACCAGACCCCATTCCTCAGCTTGAAGCGCAACAAGAAAATGCTCCTCAGCCTGAAGCTCAAGTTGATGCAATTCCTCACCCTGAGGACCATGCTGAGGAAAATGCACCAGACCCAGACAATGCCTTCGTCGTCCTCAACCCAGAGTCTGCAGTTGTTGTCTCCCCTCAGGTCCTACAGCCAAACCTTCAGCCCATGCAGCGTCAGCCATTCTCCAAGCGGCCAATGTTTCAAAAGGAGTCCTTCTTTGAAGAACGCATGTTCTTCATCGGAGAAAATCCCTATGACAAGCCTCGCATCAGGCATCTGAAGTTTTGGACGAGGACACAGCTCAATTACTATGCCTTTGTGCTGTGTGGAAGAAACAAGATTTTCCAGCACAAGCATGTTCCTCATGTTGAGCTTGAAGAAATACCATGCGTGGCTCCAGTCCTCAACGTCCTTCATGAAGCTGGACTCCTCCCAATGTGCTCAGATATCTGTGATTGGAATAATGAGCTTATTCTTCAATTCTATGCCACTCTTCACATATCTGGAGATCCCGCAGACATCAACACCTGGGTGTTTGACTGGATGACGCAAACAACACACTACAAGGCTCCTGCCATTGAGCTCATGCGTGAACTGCCAGTGTCAATTCCCTCAGAGCAAGCCGTGAAGCTTTATGATGAATGTGAGCTGCCTAACAAGATGATGGAAGTCCTCATGAAGCCATTGGCTAAAGGGAAACCACCAAAACGACTTTCCTCATCCATGAGCTCAAATATGAACCAAGGACAGTTTACAGAATCCTCTGCAGCGTTCTTGCGCCGATCAAGGGCCGTGATGATGAAGAAGATGTCGTAGGCATCATCAAGAATATACTCTTCAACATCATCCATGGTATTCCTATCAACATCCATGATTTCTTCTTGAGGACTTTGGCCGACAATGCAATGTGTCCTTTTGACCACAAGATATATGCTCCATGGATCATGAGATTCATCAAATCAAGGTCAGGCATCAATTATCATGCTGATTTCAACAACCATGTTGGTTATATGCCTCCTATCAGGGTCAACAAGAAGACTTTCGAGCCTGTTGAAGGAAAAGGCAAGTCTGTAATTGATGAAGGCCGTAGGCCCCTTGATGGACAGTTCAGAGAGCCCGAAGATTATTCTTCATGGGATGACACTGAGACTCATCCTCCTAGTCATGTTGCTCCTCGTGTGCTGAATACCAGAGAACTTCTTCTCAGTCTTCACCATAAGGTGGATCGAAATCACAAGTGGGTCAAACGCCAGTTCGGCGCCATTGTGAAAACCCTCAATGAAACGCAGAATGTTGTGAAGATTAACCATCATTATCTTCATGAGGTTTTTGATCGCACCTGGGCCACACTTGCTCAGCTGAAGACTCCGGCAGAACTCGAAGAATTGGAGTTTGTGCGAGACTTTGAATGGTCGTGGCCACCAAAGAAGAAATTCAGGCCAATTCTAGTTCCAGACCTTGAGGACAGTTCCTTTTCTTCATTTCGCACTGCTGAATCTGATGAAGAACAACAAGACACTGCCACCGGTCCAAGGAAGAAGACCGCTCCCAAGAATCCTCATGCATCTTCATCAACTTCCAAGGAGTGAAAGTCTTCACGGGCGTTAGTCCTAAGTCTGTCCCTTTTTGTCACTTGATGACAAAGGGGGAGAAACTTGAGAGTTAGTCTTCAAGCTGGATATTTTGGGGCTTATGAACTATATTTAAGTTACAAACTCTTGGCTCTTTTGAAGTGTTTTATGTAATGAGTTGTAACTTAAGCCCGATGGTACTCTGACGCTTTTGAACGTTTTTCTTCGCATGCTTATTCCTCAAAATTTTAATGCACACATGCTGGAATTCTTCAGATACCATTTGTCATCATGCATCCTCAATTTCTTCATACTATATGTCATATGTATGCATGATTTACAAGACTCAGGGGAGATCTCATGATTTAAATCATCAATGTGCATTTGCTGTGAAAAGCAAAATCCTCAAGATATGCACATCTTCAGGGGGAGTCTCTCTGAATCTTGCTTTCAAATTCCTCAAATGAGTACTTACACTTCATATTTTTATCCCTATTGAAGACTTAACCTAATTGTCATCAACCACCAAAAAGGGGGAGATTGTAAGTGCATCTAGTGCCCCTTAGTGATTTTGGTGGTTTGAAGACTTATAGGTTAAGTATCTAATGTGTTCTTGAGGGTACACAGGATCTATAAGTCACTGAGGAGTTTGAAATATTCGATGAATATCGACCCCTAAAAATGTATATCTTCGGTTGAAGAAATTGGTCTGAAGCTGAAGATTTGAATCGCGAAGAATTTGCGATGAAATTCCTCATGAAGATATTGAAATTGAGGAATTCGGTGTGTCCTGAAGAAAATCATTCTGAACACTTTGAAGCATGAAGATTTACACTTTCTGTTTTGTTTTCTTCACACTTGAGTAATAGGAACACCGTACTGTTAAAGGGGGTCGAGGTAACACATTGGAATGAATTTTCTCATGATGCTCAACCCAAGCCTAATCCTACCAAAAAGCCTCAAGTGAGGAATATGAGTGACATGAGGACTCTCACAGTTGAGGGTCCCGACCGTTTCGATAGCCACGCCACATCATTGGTCTTATCCACACCAACGGTCATATTAGTTAAGGGCATTAATGTAAAATCATGTCGGGATGCTCCCAGGCTATAAATAGCCGCCCCCACAACCATTAGCTGGTTGGATGCTCCGTTAGAAACTGACACTTGTCATAAGAGAAACCCAAATTCCTGAGAGTCTTCGAGAGTAATTCATCAGTGAGGAAATACCCCAAACACCAAACCACAAACCGAGAACCAAGTGATTGAGCATCACTGAAGAAGTTGTTCCTGTGCGGTACTGAAGCCTTTTACCTTTGAGGACTGTGCATCCTCTATACGGTTAGGCGTCATGGTCTAGAGCAATACAGCAGTCAATTGTGGATCGCCGGGTGACCAAGTTTGTGAGGGTTTGGAAGTCTGCCCTGAAGACTTACCACGAGTGTTGGGTGAGGACTGTGTGTTCTTAGTCTAAGGAGAATACGGTAGGTACTGTGTGTCTTTTGGTTTCAATACCAAGTCGCTCCAAACCAGATGTCCAACTGTCACAGTAGTTGGAACTGGGTCATCAACTACTGTCTTCGCTGTGAAACGGGTTCTAATTCCTCAACTCTTCATATTCCTTAGATTATGTGTTGATGATTTTCACTGTCACTGTTTGAAGAATTTGCTGAAGACTTTCTCTAAAATTCCTCAACCCCAAACTCTTCACGCAAGTTAATCCTCATCTGTTTTCTACGTGCCTGCTTACTGTGCAACCAGTTTTCACATTCTTCATCCTGAAAAACTGTTGTAGTGAAACTTTGCATTCCTGGTCCTTTACTTTTTTCACTGTAAGTTAGTCATCAGTGAGGAATTTCCTCAAACCGAATTTCCTCAATAATGAAATTCTAAAAATCTCCTATTCACCCCCCTCTAGTCCATATAACGCACTTTCAAACCGACTTAATGCCACAATTGAATTTCTAGGTTGGCAAAGTCAGGACGAGCAAAAATTGTGACACCCACGATCTTGAAGTTGAAAGCCTTAACCGCTCATGGGCTCACTGGAATTGATCTAGTCTGATGTTGGTTAACCTGGAGAATTCAACCCCTTAGATTAAGGGGTGATTTGATGTGTAACTATATCGATGAGTCAAAGGACTCCCAATGCTTAAGTGAGAAAGACTTCTCTCCCAAAGAAATCAACAAAGCCACCAAGTAGATGTTTGGCCACTCAAAGGGAAAAATGTAGTATTACCAGCTTAGCTCCTTTCTATGCGGGCAACCCGATTCCACTAGTAAGTGTTCATTGCAAGTTTACCTACTTTATTTACTTTAACCTTTTTTAGTGTTCACACTTATTGAGTTGGCTTATGTTTGTTTTGTTTACACACAAACTCCAATTTCTGGAAAGTCACGGCTAAAACCCCTGTTCCTCCTCCTTCTGGTCAAGTGGATTACCAGCGCCTGAAGCCGCCTCGGATAGAGAATCTGAGGTAGAACTTGACTCCCTTGCCCTCCTCTTTATCGAGCTTGCTAACTCTTATTTCCTTTACGATGATGATGAATATAGTCAAGCCGACGATGTTGAGGTAATTTCGATATCCTCCAGTTCTTCAGAATCATATGTTGTGAAAAGGGCAAGACGAGCCGTCACAAAGGTTAAGTTTTCACACCCAACTGCTTACTTAGATCTGAACTTTCTTTTGAAGCAAGATCAACACACCTCTGAGTCAAAATGCAGGACCCGAAGTTGCTCTAGGGATTTGTTCGCCGGCTTATCACTTGAGCCGCCTACCCGTAGGCGACGTCATGAGGTGCTGCACAACCCAACTGCTTCTCCTCCTTAAGCCCGTCTTTTTAAACAACCCCTTAGTCCATCTAATTCACTTTATTACGAGGAACCATCACCCTCATGTGGCAACTCGACAGAAACTCGACTTCCGGCTTCCACCATCAACCATGGGTAAGCTTTTATTTTAGCCATCTTTTGTTAACCATGCTATCACTTGTCGTTCTTTTGACTTGATAAACTTGTTTTTAGGATTTGCACAGCCAATGCCTTTATTAGGAAGAAGGTGGTGAATCTTCTTCAGCTACTATGGACTATATCACTCACGATCCTCGTTTGACTGAGGCGGGAACTCACATTGAGCCGTCTATTTAAGTTGAGCCGCACTTAGGTGCTTAAACATCTCATGAAATAGAAATGACTCATGTTGAAGAACCAATTGTCATGCGAACGGCTATTGAAAATCAAGGCACACCAAGTGAGCCAATTGTTCATCCCCCCAAGTCCTCGTGGTCCTTCAAGCCCTACGGTTTGTATGGACAATGTTACTCCATCAGCCGACATCGATGACACAGAAGTCGTTGTTGTTGGAGGGTCTTATCAAACTACTGTCGCTTCAACTGTTTTAACCAAACTTGTGTCCAAAGATGAGCCGACACATGTGGAGAAAGGAAAAGCCAAGCATGATCTTCCAAGACTTGAAGATCTTGATATCAAAGAGTTGTATCAGTACTATGTGGCCCGTCTATCTAAGAATAGGTATTTAAATTGACTTTGGTCAACATTATGAAGATCAAATGTGAGGTAAAGATTTTTATCCCTTGCTCATTGTATATACCTTTATAGCCCTCAAGAGCCATTTTAGTACGAATAAGTAGTGAACTTGGTCTTTACCAATATCTTCATAATCATCTGTAGACCTCAAGGACCAGGTTATTATGAGAATAATGAGTTGGTACTTCTTTGACTCCTCAAAGTATAGGATTTGCAAAGTTAGCCGCCAAGGGTCGACTTTCCTCTTTGAGATGGCCGGGTATTTTCATGAAAAACTTCCAAATGTAGCCCCCAAGGGCCGACTTTCCTCTTTTGGGATGGTTGGGTCTTCCTAGTGTAGAACAAAGAAAAGATGTTGGAGTAGCCCCCAAGTGCCATGTGGATTGCTTGCAATTGCATTGGAGTTTTTTAGAATCATGTAGCCCCCAAGTGTTCGTCTTATTTAGGCGACTTGAAACTTGTACTTATAATTTATATGGCTATGCATGAATCATTGGAGCACTTTGAGTCGGCTACATTTAATATTCAAAGGCGGCTTGCAGATGAGAAAAGCTAAAGATTGATGCACAACAAAAACTGACTCGTCTTGAAGATGAGAGGAAACGAGCATACGATCTCCTTGATCAAACCAAGGTTGAGTTTTATAATGAAAAACCCGCACTTCTAAAGCGTGCCGAATATGCAGAGAAAAAGCTTGAGCCTGTCACACACGAGGTCCATACCCTTAAAAAGCAAATCAATGATATGATTCTTGCAGTTTTTGGTATGATGTTTGAACTTTTTGCCGTTTGAATTCCGGGTCAGATGATGTGCCGACTTATTTTCCTACTTATTTTTGGTGCACATGACAAAAGAATTACAGTCTTGTCCATCCGCCCATTGTGAAGATGAAAGCCATCTTTACCTATATAATGCAGCTATTCACAGGATTTGTTTTTTTCCATCACGGTGACAAAACATCTCCAGGAGCCTCCAAGGAATATAAAAGATATGCTTAAACAGTTGTCAATAGTTCCACAATGGGTTGTGGAATTTAAGAGATCGGCGGCTCGGATGGGAGAAAATATGGCGCTTCCCATGCCAAAGCTTATGTGATAGAGTTTGATCTTGAGGCAGCAACTCGCGGGTTTCTAGAACTGAAGGCTGATGGATCTGAATTTTGGAAGGAGCATTTCACCGAGTCTGCGAAGGAGATCATCGGCTCGCAACACTTCTTGCAAATGAACTAGATATTAACAAGTACGAGTCTGCCTATTCCATGGTAAATCAGTGCATAAATCCTCCCAAGGACGAGCCTTTTGAGCTTGTACGTCCTCGTCGTAAGCAACCCTTTGCTCCTGATGTTGACTCGTCTATTACCGTTCCTAGACCTTAAAATTTTCAGTCTATGAACAGAATTCAATGGGTACACAAAGACCAACAGATCGACGAAGATGAGTCGGCTCAATTCGATCCTAAGGTAGTCAACATGGAAGACCAACACAGGCGAGCTGAGGTAAAAGATGTACGAGGTGTCGGCCAAGAGTAATCTTAAGTGCTTTTGGGCAAAAAGACATGAATATTTTTGTGGCTCCTGAGATGAGCCTGTAATAGGGGCATTGAATTTGACCCTTCTACCGTGCCATCATGCACGTAATACTTTTTTGACCATGAGTATTGTGTAGAATTGTTATCAATATATTCTGCCCATTTGTTTATTGTTTGTATGATAAGTCGTCTTGCTTTTATGCAAGACAAGCCGCCCGAAAGATATCAACCTTCTAATGCAAGCACTCCTTGATACCATGATCCGGAAAATAATTGGTCATCGTGTGATCTAGTAGAATAACTCGGTAGTCCATTTATGACCCGGTAATTGTAAAGTTGAAATCTTGGTACGGAATAACTAGTCATCATGTGATTTAGTATAATAACCCAGTA